>NC_047036.1:0-321250 GCF_011762595.2 Tursiops truncatus | reverse complement strand
CCTCCAGGGCCAGCAGCCTCCAGCTTCCTCCTTCTGTGAAAGCAGAGTCACCGAGCACATGCCATCCTGGGGCCCTTCTTACACCTCCCGCAGAGAAAGGGAGTTTGTGTGGTCCCCGCGCCGGGATCTGTGTGATTCTGCTTTGGAAACCTTACCTCTACCTGCCTTTGCTGTTTTCGCTGCTGTGCCTGTCGCAGCTCAAGTTCAATGACTTCTTCTGTGCAGTCAGGTCTCAGTGACCTGATTAGCAGCTACCTGCAGCAGTCACGCCCTGTGTGTCATTACACTGACGCCGTCAGCGTGAACCATCTGCCTTGGCTCTGCCGTGGTGATCTGCTTGGGCCCGGCTCTCCTCTTCTGAGAGCCTGGCCCCAGACCCCACCCAGCTCACCCCGAAGTCCAGGCGCCCACTTCACCTCTGACCTGCAGTTTTAGGCCCTTCCCGCACCCAAACGTACCTGCCCTGGACCCTCAGCTTCACTTGAAGACAGAGAAATAGAAATCATCTAATCTGAAGTAGTTCTCAAGTCTATAAATTGATACCTTTCATCAAATTGGGGACGTTTTTGGTCATTACTTCTTCAGATTGTTTTCTACTCCATTGCCCTCTCCTCTCCTTCTAGGACTCCAATTTCTTCTGATATTGTCCCACAGGCCACGGAGGCTCTGTTTACTTTTTATCTTTCTTTGTTCTTCAGATTGGATCATGTCTACTGCCACCCCTATCTGCTGTGAAGCCTATCCACTGACTTTTTTATTTCGGTGATTGAATTCTTCAATTCTAGAATTCCAGCTTGGTTCTTTTAGATATCTTCTATTTCAAGGGCCAGCAGACCACGCCCAGGGCTGGCTACCAGTTTTTGTAAATAAAGTTTTATTGGAACCCAGTGGTGTTCATCTGTTTGTGTATGTTATGACTGTTCTGTGCTATAGTGGCAGAGCTGAGTAACTGAAAAACAGCATGCGTAGCCCACAAGCCTAAACAATTTACTATGTGGCTCTTTTAGAAGAAAATTGCCAAATCCTGCTGTATTCCACTGCTGAGATTTACTGTTGTTAATTCATTACAAGCATATTCTCCTTTACATTCTCGAGCATGGTTCTAATAGCGGTTTTTACGTCCTTGTCTGCTAATTCCAACATCTGGATCATCTTGAGGTCTCCACTGATTTATGGATCCCATTTTCCCGTTTCTTCATATGTCTAGTAATTTTGGTTTGTTTCCAGGACACTATGACTGATACATTGTAGAGACTCTGTATTCTGTTACGTTCCTCCGGAGAGCATTGATTTTTGTGGTGGGTGTTGTTGCCGCACTGTGGTTTTGCCAGGACTGGACCGAAACTCCAGATGTGTCTCCCTGTGGTGACAGCAGCTGAAACCTCTGAATTTTTAGCTTCTGCTGGCAGCTCAGGACCTGCCTCTCTTGTGTGTAATTCAAGGACCAGCCAGAGATTTCAAGAGTTCGTGCACAGAATTTGGGGTTTGGCCTCTCAGGCTCTTTCCTTTCTGGGATTTCCCCCCTCTCTTTTCAGCTCCTGTGGTTGCCCTGACCTCTAGCCTCTGATTTTTCAATCCAGTCAGACTGTAGGTTTCTATTTGAGTTTTAGCTGCTCTGCATGGCCCCAGCTGGGACCTGCCCTCTGAGAAAAAGCCATAAAAAAACAAGGAAAAGTGTAGAGCCCATCTGGCGTCTGCTTCATTTACTCTCTCTTCAGTGTTGTGTTTGTTGTGGGTATTTTTTCCAGAGCTCATGGTCATTACCCAGAGGACAGTTGGCTGGACAACTATGGACAGTGGGTCCATTGCTGGGACAATGGGAGCTACTCCACTGGTGCCCACCCATGAGGTGTGATTGTCATGAATTCTTCTCCCAAGTCTTTAAGTCAGAGCCAATCATGAAATCATAAGAAAGAAAAGCTTAAAATGTGTGCTTCCTCGTATGTGGAGCACTTAGGAGCGGGCTGACACAGAAGAAGGATGGAAAAGCCCCTTGGGGAGAAGGGCACCGTGGGTGGAGCGGGGCTGGCGGCTGCAGACCCAGCTGGCGCTGGGGCCAGGCCACTCACTCATGGCTTCACTTGACAGCACTCGTTAATTATTATCATTAATGTATATAATTATATGTGACATCACCAGTCACACCTGCTGTGTGGTTGCTGCCTGCCCTGCAGGGGATGGCATCTGGGTGGATGTCTCTGAGCACAGGACGGGGGTCCTCGGGCCAGTGCCTGCCCTGGGAGGGGCTTCGGGGACTCCACGGCGTGACTGTAGAGCGTGCTGGAGAGTCAGCGCTGGGAACTGCGTGTGTGTCTGTGTCCCTGTGTGTGTCTGTGTGTGTCTGTGTCCCTGTGTCTTGTGTCCCTGTGTGTGTCACTGCGTGGGTGTGTCTGTGTGTCTTTGCCCCTGAGCGTGTGACATTTCAGGTCCCACCCGGACCGCTCGTCCCCCCGAGCGGGGGGCTCCCCTGTGCGTCCCAGTGACTTCCCATCCTTCTGCTGGAAGCGTCTCACCGTTCATCTCGTTACTTTGAAGCAGAGCTGGACTGACCGAGGCTCGTATGTGTTAAAGTAAAACCAAGGGATTTACTGCGCCGCTGCATCGCGTGGACTCAGCTGAATCCGGCCGAGCAGTCCCTGGGGGCGGTGGCCACAGAGGGCCTGACCCTGGGCCCCGGGCTCCCGGCCGCGTTCTCAGGGGCGTGAGGGCCATTGGCAGCGACCTTCCGGTGCCCGCCCTGCCCAGGGCCCCCTCCAGAATGGCGGGCTGGTCGCAGGGCCTCCGGACCTTTACCGTCAGTCCGAGGGTTTGTAATTAGAAGTAAACACACGTGTCTCTGCTCTTACCGTCCTGCAGCCGTGCTTAATTAGCTGTGACTCCCCAGGCCTTGGCGATCAGAGACCCGTGGGCTCGCAAGTCCCTGTTGGGAGGTCCGGCGGGCGGGCGACTCCGGCCCGGCCTCATGCGGCTCCTCAGGGCCCTGCCGACACGGCGCCCCTGGATCTGTGCTCCACAGAGACTGTGTCCTGTCTCCTGCGGTCGTTGGCGCTCTGCGGGGTCCCGGGTGTGTGTCACGTGCTCTCCCTGCATCGGCACCCGTAACACTTGTGGGGTCCCAGCCGCCCGCGAAGCTGCTGCCCGTGGGTCCCGGCCTGGCTCTGGCCCCGCGGCGGACGTGCACTTGGGCCCCGCGTGGGCCCTTTACACATAGGGCGCGGGAGTCCCTCGAGGCCTCAGGCGGCCTCCACCCTCCCAGCCTAAGGGTTGGCTTCCCAGCAAATGCGGGCCCCATGGGGAGGGCCGCCCCCGCCACTCGCTTCCCAGCGGCGCGGCCCCAGGACACAGGCCCTCGATGTCCGTGGCCCAGGCTCTGGGTTGGCCGGACGTGGAGGCCCCGGAGCTGCAGGGCCCAAGGTACCGAGGTGGCTGCTCTGAACTGCTTCGCGGGCCCTTCTGTCTTTGGAGGCAAAGGAGGCGAAGGTTGGGAGGGGCATCAGGACCCGCGCTGCCGTTGGGGTCTCTTGGCGAGCAGGCCCCCGGCAGGTGTCCCCAGCAGGGGCCGGGGTGCCAAGGGGTGGCGGCGATGAGCCCCTCCACTGTCCTCACAGCTTCCCCAGAAGACCCGGCCGTCCGGGGCCACGGATGCTGGAAGGAGGGGCCCAGCACGTGCTCTGGCCGCCGTCTCCACCCCGTCATCCCCGCCGTCTCGCAGAAGCTGCGACGTGCGTGACTGTCTGTCCTAACCATGCACAGTCCGCGGCCGAAGGAAGGGTCCGGCCCCCAGGGACCTGCCCCACCGGGAGCGGCCTCCCTCCCGGCTGGCGGACAGCGTCCTCAGGCACACATGGGCGCCCAGGCACCTGGAGCTTGGCCCACCAACTCCTAAAACGCCCATTATGGGCTTAATGGCTGAGCCACTAGCAGATTGCCATTTAAGATCAATCCAGTCTTCAGTTTAATTAGCTCATTACAATGCGGACTGCCGTCTGACGGTGGTCACGGGAGAGCCGCCTGCGGGCCTGACCGGGCCCAGCTGGCAGGACGGCTCGTGAAGAATTCCCATGAAGCAGAGACCCCGGAGCTCTGGGCGAGGACGGAGAATGGGGCCCCCTGCACACTGCTGTTCCCCCTCCCCCCAGACCAGAAAGACAGACCAGGAGCCAGGGGCCAACCTGATGCCAGCGACCTCGGACCACAGGGGAGGGGCAGCGCCGTCCGCCCCGATCGCTCGCTCGAGGGAAGGCGCGTGGACCCACACAGGCCGCAAGTGCGCGTCAGGCCGTTCCCCCCACACCTGAGAGGCAGAGGATGCGGACGGAGCTGCGTGACACGGGGCGGCAGGGACTGACGCGGAAGCAGGAGGGGGGGGAGCGAGGGAGGGAGGAACCCCCTGGAATAAAACGTCACCCAAGAAACAGAAGGAAAGTCTCCGTGGAGCTTTACATCACAGACAAGGGTCAGAATACAGATTCAGTAAGACAGGAGCTCAAATTGAGACAATAAAATGGTGCTGGAAATGTCAAGAGCATTTTCCCAGCTGGGAAAACTGGAAAAGAACTAACACGGGGAGAGCTGAGCAATAAGCTCGGGACAGCAGGAACCAGACGAAGGCTTGGAGGCAAAGCACCGGCCAGACGAAAGGTCTGAGAGATTGTGGGTGGCAGGCAGGTGGAGGCAGCCGCTGACTCCCTCCTCCCGGCACGCTCGCTGGACCCCACGGGCCTCCGCAGTCTGCCCGGAACCGACTGCGAGCAGTGAGCGCGCGGCACACACGTAGTTAGCGCGATGCCCTCGAGGAGCCGGCCCGGCTGCCGCGGGGATGGGGATGCCTCCTCGAAATGCAGGCTGAGCCAACGTCCCCCGTATCAGAGGAAGGAGGAGAATCAGCGCTAAGATATACCCTTGCTACGAGGATGCTCTCAAAGACAAAACATCTTCTGACAACCAGACAGAAAAAGCAAGCAAACTGGCGACCACATGGGAAGAGTAAAGTAAAAACCGGGCTGGTCCGGCCCGTCCCCCGGGTCTGCGGGAGGCTAGGGGCGCAGCCGGGCAGATACCCACAGACGTGAGAAGGTGGTGCCGACCTCTGGCCCCCAAGGGAGACGGGTGCTGAGACTGTCTGGGCGAGGGCCTTGCGGCGGAGGGAACGGTGGGGTGCTGACACCCACAGGGGCTGGAGGGGCCACGCTCACTCGCGGGGTTTCGGGAGCCTTTCTCTCCGGAGTTGGGCAGGTCCTTCCGTTTCAGGACTATTTTTAAATATTTTCTTTGTGAAATTCAAGTAAAGTTAAATTGAACATCAAACCTTCAGTAGAAAACATAGGAGAAAGGAGGGCTTTTTAAAGCATAACACAAAACTCAGAAGCCACGGAGCAGAAGACCAACAGATTTACGCAAACAGGAGACATCTGCACGTAGCAAAACATGAACAAGAAGCTAAGTGACCACACCTTTGAAAGTGAAGATACACCTGCGCCGGTGCGTGACGAGCTGCCCGTCGGTAAGAAAAGTCTGATAACCCAGTGACGCGGCAGCAGGTCCACAGAAAAGGAAGAAATATCTCCCAAATGGGAAGAGACGCTCAAACCTCACTCAGGATAAGGAAGTCAGGTTAAGATGCCGTCTCCCACCTGCCTGGGATGAGGGACAGGTGACCACGCCCCCAGA
Source organism: Tursiops truncatus (assembly GCF_011762595.2). Taxonomy (NCBI): domain Eukaryota; kingdom Metazoa; phylum Chordata; class Mammalia; order Artiodactyla; family Delphinidae; genus Tursiops; species Tursiops truncatus. Next base: position 315,580 of record NC_047036.1, on the reverse strand, counting down.
CCCCCGTGGGCAGGTGAGACGGGCATCTGTGCAGGACACAGGTGAGCGCTCAGTAGGCCCCGCCGTGCACAGAGGTGTGTGTCCAACAGCGCCAGACACAGAGGTCGGAACGGCACGCCCGTCCGTCCACACTGTGTGTGTATATATTTCTTTCTCAATGGGTAAAAAGTTCAAGTCACATTTTCTCTGGGTTTTCAGGGCTTCCTTCCAAGCAAGAGCATCTGGTGTGAAGTCAGCCTGTGTGTCATCCACCCGTTTTCCAAATTAATAAGATGTTCTGGTAACTGGCTGCTGTAGAGGAATGTGGCGGGGGGTTGGGACTCCGAGTTCCCCAGGGGCTGAGTTTTGTTGCTGTTGTTAAGGGCCACCTGGTTCCTCGGCACCTTCCTGCCCCGCTGGCCCCGCGGTTGTCAGAGGAGATTGAGATCCGAGGTCCACTGGGAATGTCTAATCTGGGGAGACGTTCGGCTAAAGACTGAGCACGAGCCCCAGGACCGGAAGCCAGCCCTGGGCCGCCCCCCTCTGCCACCCTGGCAGGGGGTTCGCTAGGGGTCAGCGGTCACTCGTGCTCCGCACCTGGCCCTGGGCCCAATGACCCGCGGTGCTGGCCTCAGCTCCAGGGGCCCCCAGACCAGCGGGCACCGCGGGGGTGAAGGAGCAGTTGAGGGGCCGTCCCAGACGTGACCTCCGCTGGAGCCTGGCCAGGCCAGGAGGACAGCAGGAGACACACATTTCGTGGGGAGCAGCAGCTCTGGTGAACGGGGTGGGGTCCCGGGGGAGGCCCTCCGTGCAGTTTGCTCGGGGCTCGCTGGGAGTTTGGGGGACAGGAGCGGACGCCTCACAACTGCCCAGCAGGCAGGGGACTCGGGACGCGCCTGCGGCTCTGGGCGGCTTTTCCAAACTCGGCTCCCGGCCGCCGAGCCCAACGGGAAGGAGAAGAGAGGACGAGCCCGCCGTCTGTGGACTTCAGGGAACCCCGGGGAGGTGCAGAGGAGGGGCGAGAGCCGCAGGCCTTTCTATACCAGCACAGCTCCCGAGCGGCGTCAGAGCCCAGTGCGGACTCCTGGGCCCAGGGCCTGCTGATCCTGGTGGCCGGGGGGGCCTGGGGCCTGCAGCGGTTCTTGCGCTGCCCTGTGCGCTTGGCCGTCGGGGCCAGGAGCCACGGGGCGGAGGGGGCGTGGGCACGGCCTCCCAGGTCTCCTCCCAAAGCCTAGGGCGGCCCCGACCGACCGTCACTCAGCCCGGGGTGCGGGAGTGTACCGTCAAGGGAAGACGCGTCTCTCCGGGTCCTTGCCGGGTGGCCGGGGGGGAGCAGGTGCCGCCAGAATGGGGCTCTGGGGCGCCGGCCCGTCTTCCCCACGTCAGGGCCCCTCCGACGACGCTGGGCTCAGAGAGCCCCTCCTGGGGGCCGCGAGCCTGCCAAACCCCGATGCCCCGCGCTCACGGGCAGGGCAGGGCTGGAGGACTTCCAGGGAGCTGGGGCTCGTGCTCAGGCATGGCCTCCCTTGCCGTACCCGCGGCGGCCACCGAGGCCTGGTAGCTGTGTCACGTGGAAGCGTTGAGGCATCAGCCTCCCGGCCTTTGAGTCTCCCCACGAAGGCGGGACCCCTCTGCTGGCTCCTGGGCGCCTCTACTGGGGAAGCAGCGGCCCTCACCTCCCACCTGCCATGTGTGGAAACTTCCAGAGGAAGAAGCTCGCTCCCAAATCAAAATGCGCCAGCGGGTCCTCGGGCCCTGGAGGCGGCGCCCGCTCTCCCTCCCCGGGCCCCAGGGCAGGGCCCGCACCTGCCACGCTGCATCTCAACCAGACGCGGGGAGGGCCGCCCCGGGGGACGGGGCGCAGTGGCACGGGCCCTCCTTCCTCGGGAGCCCCCTTGAGAGCCAGCGTCTAACCCCCAGATGTGCCCTGGCCACCAGCGAGGACACAGGCCAGGGACAGGGTGCAGGGCTCCTGGATCAGAACCCGCGGGACCCGGCCCAAGAAGTCTTCCCTGAGACAGCTGGGACGGGTCAGCCTCTCCCACTGGACGCCCCGCCCCTGCTGCCCTGGGGTCCTTGCATCTCAGGAGACAGCTCTCCTTAGAATACAGAAGAAGAGCTCCCCATAAACAGAGCTTGCGTGAGTGAGGCGAGAGCTACCTCAGACTGCTCGAGCTGGAGAGCCACCTCTTCTGTCAACATTCCAGCTATTTTGAAATCAGACGTAACACAGGATTCTTATCACAGTTTCCCTGAGTCTTAAAATAGAACAAAGGAGAAATGGCCCCAACTGTTGGAGTGCACGCCTCCCTCGAGGTCCTGGCAGGGTTGACAGGTGAGGGGGCCGTCGCTGGGGAGACCTCTGCGCCCTGCTGTCCCCCGAGCGCGTGACTGCGGCGGTGGGGCTGACTGCTGCTGGAGGGCCCTGAGGCCCTGGCCTTACAAGGCTCTCATCCTGGGCACTCTGACCCCAGGAGAGCCAGGTAGAGGGGACGGCCGGCATGGGGTTCCGCCACGGAAGATCAAAACACAGCTAGGCTTCAAGCAGGGTGAGGGTCCCGGTCACCAGGTACGGCACGAGGGATGATGTCGGAGGGGGTCAGTGGGGCCTGCACTCTGCCCACCAATCCGGGCCTCCGTCCCCAAGCCACCGTGCAGCCTCTCTGGCCTATCACAGGGGGCTCCCTGTGGAGGGGGGCCATTCTCTGAGCAGGAGGCAGGGGCACATCTGAGGAGGGTGTCCTTGGGGCCAGGGCGACTGGCAGGGCCTCCTCTGCGGCCACAGACCCGGACGTCGGGCCTTGTTTCCCGAGCTCATGTCTGTCCTGTGGTGCCAGGCAAGACCCCCCATTGCCCCCCCGTGGGGTCCCGGCCCCCCTGACCCCTCCCCTACCCCGCAGGCTTCCACGTGTCCCACAAGGTCACCAGCGTCGTCCCCGAGAGCGCACTGCTCATCGTGCTGGGCCTGGTGGCCAGACCCCCCATTGCCCCCCCGTGGGGTCCCGGCCCCCCTGACCCCTCCCTACCCCGCAGGCTTCCACGTGTCCCACAAGGTCACCAGCGTCGTCCCCGAGAGCGCACTGCTCATCGTGCTGGGCCTGGTGCTGGGCGGCATCGTCCTGGCGGCCGACCACATCGCCTCCTTCTCACTCACGCCCACGGTCTTCTTCTTCTACCTGCTGCCGCCCATCGTGCTGGACGCCGGCTACTTCATGCCCAACCGCCTCTTCTTCGGCAACCTGGGCACCATCCTGCTGTACGCCGTCATCGGCACCGTGTGGAATGCGGCCACCACTGGCCTGTCCCTCTACGGCGTCTTCCGCAGCGGCCTGATGGGTGAGTGGGCACCGCCCCCCGACCGGGGGGCTCATGGAGGGTCCTGGGGGGTCCTCAGGGTGGGCTCCAGGCAGCCTCGTTTAAGAAAGCCCAGGACGAAGAACACAGACCTTACGGGGGGCGGTGAGCTTAGGGGTCATCAAGAGATGTCACCGGTGGCCGCGTGCCCCTCCTGGCTTGTAAGTCGTCAGTAGCCAGCCCACGCCCGGCCCCAGGCCGAAACACGTGTCCCACTTGGGAGTAAAGTCTGGTCCGACCAGGTCAGGCAGTGGGTGGCGCAGTGGGAACGACCCAGCTGCTGTCCCGCCCCCTTGGCGGGGAGATGGGGTCCAGCCTCAGTCCCCCCATCTCCAAGAGGCCAGGGAAAGAGGAGGAGGCCCCTGTGGCAGAGGCTGGCATCCCAGTCCCACGATCGTGGAGCCCAGGTAAACCTGAACCTGAGCAGAAGGTTTGGGTGTCATTTCTACGCAAACCGGCGGGGAAGAGCCGCGCCAGCTTCTCCTCTGTCACCGTGGCGTCTGCGTCTCCTGCTCCCCCACCCCCGCTGGTGCTTCCTGCCGGCTGGTTACTAACCTCGGCCCTGGCATACCTCAGAGGTGCACCCCACCCACCTGGGAGCTGGCCATTATCCACCGGGGAAACCGGAGCAGGTGGGGCCTGGGCTCACCTGAGGCCTCGCACAGATGTGCCCGATTGCACAGCCCTAAATGCAGCCCGTCCCGGCGTGGCTACGGCCGCCCCTATTCGCCTCCGGGCTCTGCAGTTTGAGCTCCTGGCATCGGGGACCACTGGAGGTGGGTGTCGGCACCCCGGGCGCCAGTCCACACTCAGCCTTGGCCGCAGACACTTCCACCAGCTGAACCAGACCCAGGGCCAGGCCCTCTGACTGAAGGAAGGGCACCCCCGAGCCCCACGGTGGGGCTCACGACCTACCTTGAAGTCGCAGTGACAAGACTATTAAGAAACAGGGGCCGAAGGTCCCCCGTGGGGAGGAGTCACCTCGGGACTCTGTCCTCACCCCGTGGGGAGCGCGTGCTTCCGCGAGCCCTCGCTGCCGTCCGGCATCACCCCCAGGCCCGGCCGGGAAGCCCACGAAGGCTGGCGTGAGGCCGCACGCGCCCGGCCAGGCCTCCCAGGCGCCTGAGCCGCAGGGGCCGTGTGGGTGCGATTAGACTGCTTTCATCGGCGGTGCCTTAGGCAGTTGGGACAATCTAAGGCCATCGGGCCACCTCCAGCTCCCGGGCCCAAGGGTAGGTCTTGGGGTTTGGAACGGGCATTCCTGCTCCTCGAGGGCGCACAGCTGTCTGAGGCCTGTGCTCAGCCCTTGTGACACAGCTGGTCAAGGCCGGGTGTCAGCCAAGGTCATGGAGCAGAGCAGCGCCCAGGGGACACCCAGAGCCGGGGCCCTGCCGCCTGGAGAGCAGCGGTGGGTCTCTGCTGAGCGGCGGCCGGGCTCCAGGCTCGGAGGTGCGGCCCAAGGCCAGGGTGCGCCTCCGAGGAAGGGTCACCTGGGGGGCGTCTGGGCACAGCGGCCCAGCACCCAGAAACTCTGGGCCATAGACAGGCCCTGCAGGTGGGCAAGGCCGTGGCAGAAATGAGGTACTGGAACACACAGCCTGGCGGCCCTGAGCCCACAGTGCGGTCCCGGGACCTTCCTGGCAGGGCTGGTGGGTGGTGGACTGACCCGCCAGGGAGGAGGGCAGGCTGCCCCCCGCACCGGGCTCTCCTGCCTGGGACGCTGCCCCCCCCCACCAGGGCTCTCCTGCCTGTGAGGCTGGCCTGCCCCCAGGGCTCTCCTGCCTGGGAGGCTGCCCCCCCACCCCGGCTCTCCTGCCTGGGACGCTGCCCCCCGGCTCCCCCCAACGGCCCCTCGTCTTCCAGGAGACCTGAACATCGGGCTGCTGGACTTCCTCCTGTTCGGCAGCCTGATCGCCGCCGTAGACCCAGTGGCTGTCCTGGCCGTGTTTGAGGAGGTGCACGTCAACGAGGTGCTGTTCATCATCGTGTTCGGGGAGTCGCTGCTCAACGACGCCGTCACCGTGGTGAGCGCAAGCGGGAGGAAAGCACCTGCCTCTCGGGGCCTCTGCGCGCGCCCCGCCAGCGCCTCTGCCGCGCTGTCCTGCTCCAGGGCCTCCTAACTCAGAATGACCGGCGGCTTTAGTCAGATTGTCTGGTTCTTAGAGCCCACTTCACACCTTCGCAGTTAGCGACTTTGCTGCTGAAATCCCACGAGCACTGTTCCCAGCTTTGGGTCCCGGCTGGGGCCCCCATTCCTGATTGTGGAATCGGTGGACGATCACAGTCTCACGGGGACCACGGAGGGGAATCAGCTGCGCTGCTGGGAGCCCGCGACCCTGGCGGCCGGCAGGGGCCCACGTCAGCTCCGTGCGGGGTGGACAGAGGTGCAGGAAACGGGAGGCGGCTGTGACTGGACGTCGGCGTCCTCCGCGACACCGGGCCGCGGGCTCCGGGGCAGTGAGGTCCCGGGCGGGGGCAGCGCAGAGCCGCCTGCCTTCCCCGCATCAGCCGGCGGAGCGTCTGAGCGCCAGCCCGCTGGCACCTGGCCCGTGGATTCGCAGACACAGCAGACGTGCGGTCTCCCCTTTGCTCTTAAAGCCCCATGCTTTCGTGTCTCGTAGAAGCGGGAACTTCTGCCCGAGCCAGGGAGCTCTTCACCTGACCCCTCTGTGAGGTTCATCTCCCCAGGACCCCCATTCCCGTAAAGAAGCGGGGCGGCTGTGGTCTGGTCCCGTGGCCTTCACGGCTGCGCCGCGCCCCCCAGTCCCTGTGCGTCGGCACTGCGTGGGTTTCCTTCTGGGAGCACAGCTTTGCAACCCGCCCCTTGAGGGCCCTCTCCCCCGCTGGAGAGCACAGACTTGGGAGCACAGGGACAGGTTTCTTCCCTAGGGCCCTGCAGCCCACCCCGGGCTGCCCCTTGGGCCCCTGCCCCAGACGTGGAGCCCCCGCATCATTTAGGAGCTCAGAGAGCACGGCAGCGCCCACTCCCGAGGCCTAGGATGAGGTGTTGGGTGTTCATCTCAACGTCTTGGCGGGATAAGGTTTAAATGTCAACAGGCAAAGATGCCCCGGGTGCCACCCCACAGTCAGGGCCCAACATCGCAACAAAGTCGCTGACGATGAAACTCTGGGTTTGTCCTGGGAAATGAAGTCGAGGATTGTCACCTTGGGCTGGCTTCGTGGTCGCCCTGCTTAGCCGACGGTGGGAAAGGCCAGGTTTTCTCTGAAGGTTCTCGCTCCTTCCAGGCTGCTCTCCTGCCCCCAGACCCCACACTGCTGCCGGGACGATTTCCTCCTGGGGGTTTTCGGTTTCCGTCCACACGGCTGCCACAGTCTTCTGACTCAGCTCAAGTTCCACAGGGCCTGGGGCCCGAGGCAGGGCTGATGGTGTCCCGTCTGCCTCTGTCCCCCCAGGTCCTGTACAACGTGTTCGAATCTTTCGTGACGCTGGGTGGTGACAAGGTGACTGGCGTGGACTGCGCGAAAGGAATAGGTGGGTGACTGGCGGGGCCATGCATCAGGGGAGAGCTGGGGCTGGTCTCTTCTCCAGAACATGGGCCCCTCAGGGCGGTGTCTGTGACGGCCTGGGACCCACAGCCCGGGGAGGAAACGGCGTTTCCACTTCCAAGTCTCGGCCACAGGTCCCTCCCTCCCCCACGTGTTTCACTGGCACGATTTGATCAGGCCCCAGGCACCCTGGCCGGCAAGGGTCATCGCCCCATCAGGCCCAACAGGAGGCCGTGGATCCCGTATCCTGGGGGTCCCGGGCATTTCTCTGGGCAGGGACAGTGACAGCGGGCTGTCCCTGGGGGCCCAGGACCCAGTCCTTGCTGCCAATGCTCTGCACAAGGGCTCCTGGTCGCAGTGCTGCCTCCACGGGGGGGCAGCCGGGCCTCCCTCGGGCGCAGGGCCGTCCCCTCCCCAGCTGTCCCTGTGGAGGTTGGAGCCGACGCCCAGCCTGTCTCTGTCCTCCGAGAGAATCAGCCTCTTGTTCGCTGAGCTGCCGGTGCCTCGGGGGGTCAGCGGGAGACCTCAACGAGGAGCGGTCCGGAGGCCGGCGGCCAGCTCGCCTACGCCGCGGCCACAAAGGGCCATTCAGGGGCCAGCGGCAGCGTCCTTGCCCTTGCAGTGTCCTTCTTCGTGGTGAGCCTGGGGGGCACGCTGGTGGGGGTCGTCTTCGCCTTCCTGCTCTCGCTGGTGACGCGCTTCACCAAGCACGTGCGCATCATCGAGCCCGGCTTCGTGTTCGTCCTCTCCTACCTGTCCTACCTCACGTCAGAGATGCTGTCCCTGTCGGCCATCCTGGCGTGAGTCCTCGCTTGCTGGTGGGCCACAGCCTCGGGGTCCCGGGCCCTGGGGGGCGGGGTGACCGCCCCCACGCGCCAGGCGGACCCGCCCAGGGGAGGAGTGGCCCATCCCCCGCCAGCTCTGCTTGGCCCACTTCCCCACGCTGAGTGGGAGCTCACTGTGGGCGCCAAGAATTTGATCTATTTCGTCCTTCCAGTAAGGAGTTGGTGTTTTCACAGAACTGTCAGGGGCTGCCTCACCTGCTCTGAGCAGAGAAAGGGCCCACACGCAGCCCCTCCCGGCGGCTCTGAGTCTCAGAGCTGGCCCACTTTGGGGTGGGGACAGAAAATGAGGCAGCCCACTCCCCCGCAGCGCAGGGCCCAGGCCTCCAGAGGCCGTAAGCAGCGTCGGGGCGCGGGGGCCCACACGCCCAGTGCAGGGCACCGAGTCCTTAGGAGGAGCCCTGTGCTCACGAAGAGGAGGGCTGACCTGTGGGGCGGACGTTTGCCTGCGCCGCAGAGGCCCTGAGGTGCCGCCTGCCCGGAGGCGGGCCCTTAGCCCCACGGGGGTCCGGTGGGAGCTGAGCCTCGGCCCGAGACCTCACGGTGGGCCGGCCCGTCCCGCAGCATCACCTTCTGCGGCATCTGCTGTCAGAAGTACGTGAAAGCCAACATCTCGGAGCAGTCCGCCACCACGGTGCGCTACGCCATGAAGATGCTGGCCAGCGGGGCCGAGACCATCATCTTCATGTTCCTGGGCATCTCGGCCGTGGACCCCCTCATCTGGAAGTGGAACACAGCTTTCGTGCTGCTCACGCTGGTCTTCATCTCTGTGTACCGGGCCATTGGTGAGGGGGCGGGCGGCATGGGGGCACTGGAGGGAAGATGGGGATGACGGGGGCATGGGGACCACGGGGATGGTGGCAGGATGAGGGGACACAGTCGGCCAATGGAGGGATTGGTTGCAGGGAGTCTGTGGAGCCCCGGACATGCTTTCGCCCCTAGCCCCCAGCCCCCCAGGTTCAAGAGACCCTGGGGAGCCTCAGGCTGGCCTGGCCACTGGCCCTCCTCAGTGAAGGGGCAGGCCTCCTCACGACCTTGTAGCCTCACAACAGAAATAGGACAGCCTAGAGTTCAGAGTGGAAGGTTCCAGCACCCCACGTGGCTTCCCACTGACTCACTCTGGTGTGGCCACTCGGGGACAGCATCAGTCACCATGGCACGAGAGGCAGGACCCTTGCTGCCCGCACCCAGCTCAGGTCCCTGGTCCCTGGTGTGCGGCGCTGACCCAGGGCCAGGGAGGGGAGGAGACAAGAGGCGGTCCAGGTGGCCCCCACGCGCTCTGCCCACAGTCACTGAACTGCGGGCTCCAGGGAGCAGATGCTCTGCGGGCAGGTGGCATCTGGTCCTGGAGCTGCTGGGCAGTTCCACCCGTGGTCACAGTGAGGCCTGAGAACTTCCAGAGCTGCTGGGAGCAGAGCTGCGGGGTGTGCGGAGGTTGGCTGGTGGCCCAGAGGGCAGGGGCCTGGGTCCCAAGTGGACAAAGGGACTCGCGGGGAGGGGGCTGCAGGGTGGAGTTTCCTGGTCCCACGTGCAGAATGCGGCTGCAAGGAGGGCCTCGGCAGGGATGGAAGGGCTGCGTCCCCCGCCCAGAAGTGCTGAGCGCACGCTGGACCCTGCAGGTGTCGTCCTGCAGACCTGGGTTCTGAACCGGTACCGGATGGTGCAGCTGGAGATCATAGACCAGGTGGTCATGTCCTACGGCGGCCTCCGCGGGGCCGTGGCTTATGCCCTGGTGGTCCTTCTGGACGAGAACAAGGTCAAGGAGAAGAACCTGTTCGTCAGCACCACCATCATCGTCATCTTTTTCACTGTCATCTTCCAGGTACTGTGCCCTCCCCTCCCATAGTGGGCGGGACCCACTCTCACAGGCTCCAGGCCCAGCTGGGTTTGATAATTTTAGTAACTAGGAGAAGTTTTGTAGGTTTCCACGTGGCCCCACTGGGGATGCAGCGCGACTTGCCCTAAAAACGTCCTTCCTCGGTCCTTGCTGGTTAACGAAACCCCAGTTAGTATTTCATTGACCAGACACGCCCGGGAAGGGCCCCACTTCGCCTTGCTTTTGGCTAATCTGAGGAGCCGGCCAGGGGCCTCCGAGGGTGTCCGGTGACCCGCAGGTGGCAGGGGCTCCTTCCTGCCAGGAGATGGGCACGGACCACCTGGAGCCTGGCTAAGGGGCGGCTCCTTCCTGCCCATGCGGGTGTGGGTGGGTGCTGGCTTGGTGGGCCACAGTGGGGCCTGCCCCAGCCTCAGGGTCCGGGTGCCCTGTCTTCTAGGGCCTGACCATCAAGCCCCTGGTGCAGTGGCTGAAGGTGAAGAGAAGTGAACAGCGAGACCCCAAGCTCAACGAGAAGCTGCATGGCCGGGTAGGGGGAGCGGGGAGAGGAGAGGAGAGGAGGGAGGGGGAGGGGGGAGGGACGGGTCTGTCCAGGTGATGCTGACCCACTTGCCTTTCCTCCCAAAGGCTTTTGACCACATCCTCTCAGCCATCGAGGACATATCAGGGCAAATTGGACACAATTATCTCAGAGATAAGTAAGTGGCTGGAGTGGCCCCGACCCAACTGCAACAGGAAAATTCAGAGGCACGTTGTCTCGGCTGTTAACTGATGACTCGGGACCCCCAGGCTATAGAAGGAATCTCTGGCATCACCACAACCCTAACCCCACAAAGCCCTAGTGACCTAAGAATACTGCCCTCAAAGGCGCCAGAAGCCACTTGCCCACTTGTCTGGGTCCCCCCCTCCCCCTCCTGCCCCTTCGGCCGCTGGAGCTCCCTCCTCCCCCAAAGCCCACTGCTCCTCCTAGAATCCCTCTCCTTCTTTTCCTGGGAACCCCCTTCCCTCCTTTAGATCCCCTCCTCTCCCTGGGCACCCCTGTCCCCCCATGTCCACTGTGCCCATTCAAGTCTGGCCCAGCCACCTCCTTTTCTGACCCAAATAACCCAAATATTCTATTTGTGTTGGAGTTAAAGCCTCCTTCTGGGCAGGCTAGTTCTCTAAGTGTGAGAGCTCAGGGGGCTTCTCCCAGCCTACCACTGGTGCAGGTAAAATGCACCCCGGGCACTGTAGCCAGAGCCCCGGCCCCGCCCCTGCCGGCCCACCCCGCCCTCCACCCATCTTCCTGGAGGGTTAGGCAGTCACGGGAAAACTGCTTGCAACGTGGCATTAGAGGAGAAGGTGTAATCCCACTTTTACGCACAGCACGCTAATGACCACGCTGCCGTGACAGGAAGGTAGGAGCGACGCACACGACGGGGAGGCAGGGGTCAGGTGGCAGCACGGAGGCGTTTGCGTCCTTTCTTTCAAAGCTCGCCTGTGTGGTTGTCACAGGAAATGGAAATCAAGGTGTCCCGCCCCAGCAGCCAAACACGGTCCATCCCGAGTCCGGATGGTGGGAGGGGGCCCCTGCTCCCCACAAACGCCACCAGCGCCCCTCTGTCCTGGGGCCTCACCCAGGCCCTGCCGAGCGCCGACAGCTATTGGTTTGGCCCCCCAGGTGGTCCAATTTTGATAGGAAGTTCCTCAGCAAAATCCTTATGAGAAGGTCAGCCCAGAAATCACGAGACCGGATCCTGAATGTTTTCCACGAGCTCAACCTGAAGGACGCCATCAGCTACGTGGCTGAGGTACCAGACGTCTCGTCTGCTCGTTTTGTTGCAGTCGGGGTTGAAGCAAGACAGACACACGTGTGGACAGCTGCTGGGGTCCTGCACCCCGAGGTCCCAGGGTGGGGCTGGGGCAGCTGGCGGGCGACGCACGGCCTTCTCGAGGCCTTAGCCGCGAGCTCACCTGAGCTCCCAGGTCCTCAGGCACTCCCGCGGATGGCTCATGTCACAGCCCCCAGTCTGTGGCACTGGTGGGTCTGAGATCGCAAACCCCAATGTGCACAAGCTCCAGGCTCCAGCAGGGGCGAGGCCAGGGGATGGAAGCTACTGGAAGGACTGTCGTCTGCACCTCCGACCCTGGCTGAGAACGTGCAGCGCACGAATCCCGCCCCTGTGACTGCGACGCCTCCGAGGCCTCGCAGCCTGAACGGGGCTGGGAAGGTGGGAGGTGTTCTCCTGGGGGTGTCCCCCTCTGCTGGCCGCACCCTCTCTCCCGGGGACCCTCCGCTGCCCCCAGTCCCCAGGAGGTAACACAGGCTCCCAGCAGGGCGCCAGCCTCCCCTCCACCCGCTGCTGCAACGTCGGTGCCTGTGACCCAGGCCTGTGGGCGCCTCCCTGCTCAGACCAGACGGGGTGGCATGTCCCCCCGGGCTGTGCCTGTGAGCGGCGGCCTCTGGCAGGCCCGCCCGCAGCATCCGCTCTGCCGTGGCGGGGTGGCCCCCGCCCGGCCACCCTTCCCGGCTCCACCCCCCTCTCCTAGAGCACCCCAGCACACGGCGCCGCACCCCGCTCAGCAGTGTGACTACTGTTGCCCCAGGGCTCTGCTCCGTGTGGTTTTAATCTGATTCTGGAGGCCTGGGGATTCCCTTCTGGGGTAAACGAGGGCAGCTGGTCTGGAGCCCCCAGTGGGGACAGGGCCACCTTCCCAATCCCGGGGGGATTCGTAGTGTCTTCCCGACACTCCCCGAGGTGCACCAAGGCGCCGTGTCCTTCGCACGATCGTCTGCGAGCCGTCCAGCTCCAGCACGGTCCCCACCATGGCTTCCAGGGCCTCGGCTCTCCCGTGGCTGCAAGGTGCCTGGGGGCCAGCGCACAGCACCTCGCGGCAGCTGGGGCCCTCTGGCCGCACCCGGCTCTCTGCAGCCAGGCCGTGGGTGCTGATGAGGCCGCCACCTCCTGCAGGGAGAGCGCCGCGGGTCCCTGGCCTTCATCCGCTCCCCCAGCACGGACAACATGGTCAACGTGGACTTCAGCACCCCGCGCCCCTCGACCGTGGAGGCCTCCATCTCCTACCTGCTGTACGTGCCCCAGGGCTGCCACGGGCCAGGCTCTCCCCGGGCCCCCCGACCAAGCCGCAGGCACCAGCAGTGGGCACGCTGGGGCTCCTGGCACGGAGCGGAGGGAGCGTGGGAAGGGGGCCAGGGCCCCCGCACCAGATTCCCCCGTAGTGTCAGTCGGTGCTGGTGGTGGCACTGATGCAGAGGCAGCACGGCAGGGCCGGGCGGCAGATTTAAGGCCGGAGGCCTCACTGGGAGTGCCCCCTCCCCCGCCACGAAAGACAGGGCCACCGGTCCTGGATTTCAGGCCTCCGGCCTCTGCTCCGCCGGGGTGCTTGACTGGGGCTTGCGGCCAGCTCAGGGCTATTCTGGACATCACCCGCCGGCAGCCATGTGCCGGAGAGAAGGTCGGGGCTTTGGAGGGGCGGGTGCACTGCTAGGAGGCCGAGAAGCCCTTGGGGGGACGGCCCCCAGGGTGCGTCGCAGCGTGCACTCACCGAGGCCCCGCACAGGAGGGAGAACGCCAGCGCGGTGCGCCTGGACATGCAGTCCCTGGAGCAGAGGCGACAGAGCATCCGCGACACGGAGGACATGACCACTCACCACACGCTGCAGCAGTACCTGTACAAGCCCCGGCAGGAGGTGGGCATGCCCAGACCCCTCCCGCCAGAGCCTAGGGGCGGGGCAGCATTCTCCCTGCGCCCCCCCACCCCCACCCCGCCCCAGACAAGGCGGGTCCTTGCTTGGTGCAAGACGGCTCCAGCAGGCCGGGAGGGGGCAGGGGAGGGTCGGGGCTCAGTCCCCGGGCTCACGTCCGGGGGCAGCCCTGGCCCTGTGGACACCACCAGCTGTGACTGTCCGGCCCCCCTTTTCCCCCAGTACAAACATCTCTACAGTCGACACGAGCTAACTGTGGACGAGGACGAGACGCAGGACAAGGAGATCTTCCGCCGGACCATGCGGAGACGCCTGGAGTCCTTCAAGTCGGCCAAGCTGGGCGTCAGCCCGCACAAGAAGGCCTCGAAGCTGCTCAAGAGGGAGCGCGTCCAGAAGCGGGTGAGGGCGCCATGCTTGGGCTAGCCTCACCGAGGGGGGTGCCCCGGCGGCAGGGCCGGGGGTCTCCCGGGGGGTGGACAGGCGGATCGGGCACGACCCAGAGCTGTGAGCAGTTTCCTTCTGTTTCTCAGAGAAACAGCAGCATTCCCAACGGGAAACTGCCGATGGTGAGCCCCCTGCACGATCTCACCATCAAGGAGAAAGGTACGGCTGGGCCGCGGCAGCAACGCTGGTCAGCGGGGACTCAGGAACGCGCGAGGGGCAGGCGGGTGCAGAGCGCTGTCCTTCCAGGGAGACCCTTCCCCTCGGCACGCAGGACCCTCCTGCACAGGCTGCTGCCCTGCTCTTCCCGCTGCAGCCGCTCTGGTGCGCAGTGCCCTGGAGCTGGGCTCCGCATCCCCTTCCCCTGTGGCCACGTGGTCCCAGCCCCTCCCTTCCAGCTCGCCCCCGTCCTCAGAAAGGCCAAGTGTGGCTGGGGGGGGGGGGCAGCGGGAACCCCCGGTGTGGTTCTCTTTGCCCAGCCCCGTGCTGGTGCGACCCTGAGGGCACCGCGGTCCGTGAGCTGCCCAGAGGCTGCTGGGTGAGGTGGAGGCAACGACAGCACTCGGGCTCGGCAGGCCGGTCCGGAGCGCCGGTCAAGAGCGCGGGACGAGGTCATCTGCGCCTCCAGCCTGTTCCCCTCATGCTGCCCCTTCCCTGCCACCAGATTTGGAACTTTCAGACCCTGAGGAAGCCCCCAGCTATGATGCCGAGGAGGTGAGCAGGGGGATCGAGTTCCTGGCGAACATCACGCAGGACGCAGCGACAGACTCCCCCTCAGGTGAGGGGACGGCCCTCTGCCACCCCAGAAACGATCACTGGCGGGAGGGCCGGGCAGTGGAGCGCTGGGTCCATGTGGCCGCACGGTTGTGGGCAGCAGGCCGAGGCCTCTGCTCTGAAATAAGGGAGAGCGAGAGCCGGTGGCCCCCAAAGGCCCGTGACCCTGACCTTCCAGGTGACCTTCCAGGTTGTGGCTGCCCGCCGGAAGAGCTGGTGTCTGACGCCAGGGCAGCTCCCTCCCTCTCTGCCCTTGGGTGTGCCTGGGGAGCTGATGAGCCGCTGCCCTTTCTCCTAGGAATTGACAACCCCGTGTTCTCCCCGGACGAGGACCCCGGCATCCTCTCTGCGGTGCCACCCTGGCTGTCTCCTGGGGAGACGGTGGTGCCCTCCCAGAGGGCCCGCGTGCAGATCCCCCACTCTCCCAGCAACTTCCACCGCCTGGCACCCTTCCGCCTCAGCGGCAAGTCCGTGGACTCCTTCCTGCTGGCCGACGGCCCCGAGGAGCAGCCCCACGCCCCGCCCAACTCCACACCCATGTAACTGGTCCCTCTAACCCCGCCTCTCTCCTCTGCTCCTCTCGCAGCGCCCGCCTCCTCCCGCCTGGACCTGAGCTTCTGCACACCCTCTCCGGCAGCTGCCTGCCTCCTTCTAAGCCTGTTCTCACAAGCCTCTTGTTCCAGCGCACGTTTCTTAAAAGACCCATCTGACTTCCTGCTTCTCCAACCGAGCGGGGTGGGGGATCACTGCTGTCGAAGGACGTGACTGTTTTAGGCTGTCGGTTAGGAGAACGTGAGCTCAGAGCGGGCGGGGCACAGGGAAGGGGAAGGTGCTTTTCTCCCTGAAGGCCCGCGGCCCTGGAGAGCCCACTGCCTGACAGAAGTGAGTCCAGGAGAGACCCTCATACCGAGGGCAGTGCAGGGGGGCTCCCCGAGGGCCGGCGCCTCTGGGGCAGTCTTCTTCCCGCGGCTTCGCCTCCGGGCCTCGCACCCTCCTCGGGCCTGGGGTGTGGTCCCCGGTCCCGCCTGGGCTGGGGGCGCCGTGCTGCCGCGCGCTCACGCCGGCTTCTCCCGCAGGTGACACCGGCTCCGACGCGCCGCTGACCGGACGCTCGTCCCCGCGCGAGACCCAGCCCGCCGCCGAAAAGACCCCGCGCGTGCGCGCCCCGAGCCCGGCCCCGCCCAGCCCCGCGAACGCCCCGCCCACTGCGCCGCCCGACCCCGATACGGGAGCCGGGCCTGCTCCGGGGACGGGGCCAGAGCGCCGCGGGCTACCTGGCGCGCACGCGCGGTCGGCGGCGGCGCGCCGCGTGCATAGCCGGCGCTCTTTCCAGCGGCCCCGCGCGCGCCGCCGCCCCGCGTTGCTCAAGCTGTCTTCGCTGCAGCCGTCGTGCTACGCGCCGCCGCACGCGCTGGAGCAGGAGGAAACGCCGCTGTGATGGCCACCCACCAGGGGTCTGCACGCACGACCTCGCCCCCGGGGTGTGCCCCACGGCCGCGCCCCCCTGGGGTCTCCGCCCCCCCCCACGGCCGCGCCCCCATGGGGTCTCCACCCCCCCCATGGCCGTGCCCCTCGGGGGGTCTCCGCCCTCATCACGGCGGCTTTCCCGGGATCTGCCCCCATTACCTCGCCCCAGGCGATAACCTCAACCCTCACGACTTCGCCTTCCAGGGGTCTCTACCCCGCCATAGCCGCCCATCCGGGGATCTGCTCCCATGGCCGTGTCGCCTGGGGTCGTGCCCTCCATGGCCTCACTCCCAAGGGGTCTTCCGGTCGCCTGGAGTAGCCCTGGACACTCACCCATCCACTTGGGTGCTGGGGTGGACAGGAGCTGGACTCCCCGGGGACCAGATGTGCAGCAAGGCCTGAACCTCGGCATTGCATAGGGTTCCTGCAGAGAGGCCGCTGCGGGCCAGGAAGTGGGCCGTGAGCCTCCTCCACCTTCTGGGAGGCCTGGGCAGGTGCCCTTGCCGGGAGACTCCATTGTGGGCCCTCTGTCCCGTCCTGGATTTGAACTGAGCCGGCACTTGTGTGTTACTGTTTCCACAGTCACCCCTGACTCAGGGACAGTCTGTGCTTGAGTTCTTGCCACCGGTGTCCATTCTCATCACTGCTGGGGAAACTGAGACCCAAACCAGATGAGATTTGCCCACTGTGATACCCACCCAGGACTCCAGGCCAGGCTGGCCTCTCCCAAAGCCCCCAGGCTTCTCACCTTGGGGCAGCCCTGACTCCAGGGTGGGATGCGGGATATCTTCGTGTCCACTCACCAGGTCTTTGAACCATCTGTCACCTTAGGGACTGTAGGTACAACCGCAGAAACGTTCTCCGTTTGCTCATCCTTTTTGTGCTGAGATTCCCAGAGCCCAGCCCTCGCCCCGCAGACACCCCAGTCTCAGTATGGTGGCTTCTGGGTCTGTAGGCTGATGTGCAGATCTGCTCACCACGTGAGCCGCTCGCTCAGCCGTCACCAGGGCAGGAGTGACACACGGTTTGCAGTACTTGTCCCCACACTCGCAGCCATTTTGACCCACTCTGTGAGCACAAAAGCCAGCCATTTGTCTGACGCACAGACCAAGGTACATGCTCCGTCCACTCGCTGCAGGAGTGGTTCACCCAGAGCAGGCTGGCCGGTCCAGACTCCACAGCCCAGCCAGCCCGGCATCTCCAGCTGCCTTAACAACTCCCCTGGACCGCTGGACCCAGATCTGATTCCCGGCTGCAGGGCCAGAGGCTGAGCCGGGAAGAGCAGCTCTGGACGGCCACTCGACACAGTAGACAGTAAGCCTGCAGGTGGCCAACCTCTCCTGGGCTGGCTCCGCAGCCGGTGTTTTCTGGGAATGGGAGGCAGGCTCTCTGTGACTGGCACAAGCTGAGTGCAGCATCGTGGAGTGAAGGTTCCAGGCCGGACATTTCAACCTGAAAGACTGTGTTTGGTCTGTGACACGGTGTTATAAACCCTAGTACTGCGGATACATTTCATAAATGAGAATCCTAGCTGTTCTTGTCATTGTAAAACAGAATGTAAACAGTCTTATGAATGTATTTCCTTAGGAAAACTTGTAAAATTTTTTATTAGGAAAGAATTCTTATTTATTTAATACCGAACTTTGGCCTACTTTGTGGTAGACCAGAAAGTACACAAATTTAGGAGTCACTCTCACCTCTGTAGTTACAGTGCTCGCATACTGTGTACTATTATCGATCTCTATTGTTAAAGGAGATTTAATGGAGAAATTGCACTGAAACTGGAATTGGAATGCATTTTAAGCTATGAGTGGTGACGACTGTGAATGCTAGTTTTGTGAATGTAGTCAGTCAAGCTTTGTGTGACCCGAATCACAACCCACGTGCCTTATCGAAGTCCTGCCCCACGTGCTGTCGGCAGCATCTGGGCAGCGCCCACCACAGACCCTACGACACCTGCTTGATCAAGTCCATTAAAAATGTTTCAAGGCGTTTGGGAGAGAACTTTGTTCACAAGTGAGAGTTCATATCAAGGAGGCTTTAAGAAGCCGTCTTCGGCAGGCAGACTGTATTCTGGCCCTGAAATTAACGCGTATGCGCCTGTGCGTGCGTGCGTACGTGTGTGCGTGCGTGCGTACGTGTGTGCCCGCGTGCGTACGTGTGTGCCCGCATGCGCGTTAGGCTCAGGGGTAGTGCACAGGCTGTGGCACGGCCTGGGCCCTGGGAGCCAGTCCCTCCTCAGCAGAGCCTGGACATGCACCACTCTCTGGCTTCTGCAGCAGGGGCAGCCCACCCGGCCAGAGTGGGAGGACCAAGCACCTGTCCCAGGCGTGGGCCTGGGGCTGGAAAGAGGTGGGTGGGGACAGCGGGGTCCAGAGCCTGGGGGGCAAGGAGGCGGCTCTGCAGGCTTGAGAGGAGGCTGGTGGGGGAGGCAGCCAAGTGGGCAGACCCCGTCCCCCAGGTGGAGCCGCCGGGGGCTGTGGGTCATCTCCTGCAGGTCATCCTTGGGGGCCTCCCTGCCAGAGACAGCCTTTGATTTTAATAGTTAGAATTTTTAATTTTACTATAAAAAGAAAACAGCAAGTCCAAGTGCAGTCCACAGACACTGTTTCCAAGAGGAGCCTACCCAGTAAATTTACAGCCCTTTCCATGTTGGTGGAAAGCACAGACTCCAGCAAGGAGGGGGCTCTTTCCTGCGGCTCCCCTCGCTCCCTGGGATAAGAAAGTATCACAAAGCAGGTGGCTTCAAACACCACTTACTGCAGGGAATCGGCATCAGGTGAGGGCAGGGCCGCGCCACCTCGGGCCGCTTCAGCCTCTGGTGCTCCTAGGCGGGTAGCAGCTTCACGACAACCCCGTCTCCACGTGGCGTCGCCTCATCGGGACAGCCACGTCTGCTTAGGTGCCCCACCTCCACTCTTCCCATGTTGGCTGCCCACGCAGGAGGGTACACGGGGCAGCTGGAAGCCCCGTGTTGTCCCCCAGCCCCAACTGACTTCCTCGGGAAAGGAAGAAACCCCTGCTTCCGGGCTCCGTCATGGGGTGTCCTTGTTACGGCAGCGTGGACTGTACGTGGGCAGGTGCAGGGGGACAGCACGCCAGGCAGTGCGACAGACACACAGGGTCAGGCGCCCCTCTCCCCTGCTTTTTGGAAACCCGCTGAGTAAAACTGAGAGTTGGAAACTTCCCGACTTGAAAGACGCTTTTCGACTAACGGCAGTGTATAGGGAGAACCGCCCCAAGACTCGGTGAGTCTGCCACGGCCTGACAAGGTGAAGCTGCCTTCCGGCGTGGGCCGCAGGCTGTCCGTCGTGGTGCACCCACTTCCCCCGCCGGGCACGTGGCAGCCTGATCAAGAGGCAGGCACTGGCCTTCGGTGTGGGTGCCTGCTAGCCTTTCGCCCAGTGACCTGGAGGTGACCCTCCCCTAGGTGCCGGTGTGGACGCCACCGCCCACCCACCGGGACGTGGCCCTCACCACACCTCCCAGCACATCCTGGCCCCGCTGGAACATGGTGGCATCTGGCATTCAGCTTGGGGCCCACCATTGCACAGGTGTCCCCAGCGACCGAGGGCCCTGCCTGCCCTGTGGTGACCACTGTGTAATCAGGGCAAGGACAGCACAGGGCACTTGGGTCTGCTGTTGGGAAGAGCCACCCCGGGTATTTATTCCAGAAGTAACTCAGAGTGAAAATTCTCTCAGCCAGTGGAAAAATAAATGTAATCTGCATTATCGTAAGGGGCAATGACTAACGATTGTTAACACTCGACTTTATTAATTCAAAAACTGTGTACTGAGCACCGCTACCTACTAGACACTAAGTCTCGTCACAGAGGGAACTGATTAACGTGTGTATTAACAGACAACACACTGGCAAGAAGCCTCGAGGAAGGTCACGTCTCTTCTGAGCAACACTTGTAAGAACACCCTCATGTCTCCATTTAGGTTTTGATCCTTCAAGAAAAAAGTCCCACCTGTGAATTTTTCACCCCTCGTGAGGAGGAAATAAGAGCACAGCATCCACTCTTCCGTCCTGAAAGCCTGTGAGGAAGGAACTGGGACCCTCAGAGCAGCCCAGCACCGCACACGCCACGTCCTGCACGGGAGGAGGAACGGGGCGAACGCTGGAGCCATCCCCGTGGTTCTCTAGGAGCTCGGTTGCCGAGAAACCTGTCCAGCAGGGCGGCGGCGAGGGTAGGGACCACACGGGGCTCACCGTTTACTCAGGGTGCGACTCTGCAATTCACTTGGTGGAAAAGTAAGATGGATTTGCAGGCGGTGGGGATTCACGCGCCACACCCACCCGGTGGCAGGTGTGACCCCATGGGAGGGAGGGAGCAGTGCGCCCACCAGACCGCAGCGGGCTGGCTCATCACCTGGAAGAGACCCTCACAGCGGGAAGCCCTCACGTCCCATCGGAAGTCCAGACTCGACTGAGCAGCAGTTTCAGAAGTGTGTACACAGCACAGAGGCGAGGGGGAGCTCTCCCGAGACAAGGCCGTCCCCAGACACGCAGCTGACGCCTGGTGGGGGGCCCCGCCGGCTACTTGAGGAGCTTGGCCACGTTCAGGCTAGGAACCACGATATCCTTGAAGATGGGCACGTAGTCTGGACTCGCCTGGGCCGGGCCCTGCTCCAGCGTCTCGATGATGGTCTGCTTCATGTCCCGGCTGGCGTCCCCCCGCACGGCCAGCAGCGCGCCGATGTGCTCGTCCCTGGGGGGGGGAGGGGGCGTCAGGGTGCAGCCGCGGCCACTCAGCCTCCAAAGCCGACTCAAGCCCCCCCCGACCCCCAACCGGGCGGCAGGGTTCCTGGAGGTTCACAAAGGCTGGCGGGGAGCCAGCGCCGGGGAGCCGCTCCCCTCGCTTCCTTCCCCCACACGCAGGAGGGGCCCGGCTCCGTTCCCTGGTTCCACCTACACGCGGCACAGGATCAGCCTCCAGAAACCAGTCTGCTCGGCCACCCTCCCATCGGCGCCCGAGCACCAACTGTGGCCTGGTGACGCCCGGGAACCAGGACCCGCGGTGGGGCTGGCGGGCACCGCTGTCATCTCTGAAACCCACTCTGCCCGCATCGCCGTCCGCACGGCATCTGGGGTCCTCACTGGAGCCCGGACCTGCCACACTCACCCGGGAGGCTCCCACCTAATGCCCGGGACCCTCCCTCTCCCCAGCGACCTCAGGAATGTCCCTGCCGCTACCTGATGTCTGGGTATTTGCTGACCAGAGTTGAGACCTCCAGGTAGAGCAGAGAAGGGTCCGTGAGCTTAATGACTTCAGCAATGGCGACGATGGTGTCACAGTGCCCGTCCATCTCCTCACCAAACCCGGCAGCCAGCTTGTGGAAGAGGAAGCGCAGCTGCTCGGCCTCCCGCGCCATGCGCTCGGCGCCCTCCTTGCGCTCCTCGGCGTTCCGGAACGAGATGCGCTTCTGCAGGACGGCCCGCAGGTACTCCTGCACCACGCGCCGGTGCGCCTCGGCGATCATCCGCTACGGGGCACACGGAGAACGGGGTCAGCTGGCACGCGGCCCCAAGGCGAGTCCAGGCCCACGGTGCACGGGCCAGCGCGCTCCTTCCCGTTTCTCATCGATACAAATTTTAGAGTCAACAAAGTAAGCACACCTGAGTCTTTATTACAAATTCTATCTTAGAAAACTGTAGCAGGTTCACCGTGTTTCACGTCTGGGACGCGGGCAGACGCACCAGCCGCATGGCAGCAGCTGGAAGTCGGTACTGCCTGGACACCTCGGATGCTCACGTCCATTCTAGAGAGCCCACAGAATAAAGTACGCCGCGGGGACGCCTGCCTGCAGCCCCGCCAGACACGTCGTTCTGGGCGCGGACCCACTGCAGAGCAGCTTCCCGTCGGGGGCGAAGGGGCAGGTGCCAGGGCGGCACCCGCTTTACTGAGACCCGTCTGGTGACTCACGGGCCCCCCCTGGGGGATCCGGGTCTATTTTCCTCGCCCTGCCCATCCTGCACGCGTCTCTCAGCTTCTCAGCCCAGGAGTGTAGGGTGTGGGTTCAGTGGGAGGGCTGGGGACTCTGGGCCAGGCCCTGCTCTGCCCCTCACAGGCTGAAGGGCTCCACACACACCACACCTCGTGCACAGAGGCTAGTCAACGACCAGTCTCTGGGGGTGGTGTGACGAGCTTCTGGGAAAAGAGGAGCCCCAAGTCCACACGTTTGGGGAAGTTTTGGAGAAGGCCGTGGTTTTCTCCAGAGCCCACCCACAGGTAGACGGACACCTGGCCGTCACCCACGAACACGCGAGCACGACTCTGCTGACACAAGGCGCAGCCTCAGAGTCCCAAGAACAGACATCAGAAGCTCCGTGTACCAGGGAGGCCGGGCAGTGAGGGGGACCCCAAGGGCCCCAAACAAGACAAAGCGAGACGACACCCGGTAGCTGCAGGGACTCAGGCGGAGGCCAGGCTCTTGGCAGAGCAAGTGAGACCGCGGGCTCCCGGCCGCTCCAGGAGGCGAGCCATCTGGACCAGGAGTGGCTGAGACACAAGCCCCAAGGACTTCACACACCCGGTTAGATCAAAGGACAGATGCTGAGAAACATAAAAGGTGGAACCAAAAACTACAAAAACCAAGAAATTCAAAATTGAACAGAGCTGGTCCCACCGACCTCTAACCACCAGAGGCTCCTGACAGCTGTGAAGCGACCAACCAGGTGGATTTAAAACACCTGGGTCTCCCTGCAAGCATCACTTTTAATGGCAGGGTTAGGAGAATTTAAGCTTACGAATGAGACAAAGATGCCCCCGTGCTGGGGGGTCCCAGCCAGGGCAGCGAGACAAGGAGAAGACACGAAGGTACAAGAACCAGAAATGAAATGACACAGTGACGCTGCTCACAAATGAGACAAGCGTCTACAGGGATGCCCAGAGGACCTGGAGACACGTCCTGAAGTGTCCGCACCCAAGCTCTGTGTGTCAAACCACTCACACTTCCATAAACCACAAACAGAAAGGCTGATTTTAAAGCAAAACCCACCCAAGGCCCTGAGAATTCCCCCGCAGAAAGCTGCCTGAGCCCCAGACGGGAACAGGGGCATTTCACGGGCCCTGGAGGGGACCCCAACGGCCGGGGACCCTGGAGTCTCCTGTGGGCCCTGTGCTGAGAGCCGCCCGCTGGCCCCCAAG
Source organism: Tursiops truncatus (assembly GCF_011762595.2). Taxonomy (NCBI): domain Eukaryota; kingdom Metazoa; phylum Chordata; class Mammalia; order Artiodactyla; family Delphinidae; genus Tursiops; species Tursiops truncatus. Next base: position 292,525 of record NC_047036.1, on the reverse strand, counting down.
CGTGGACGTGAAGGGGGAACTGCGGTTCCTGCCCAGCCTCTCATCAGAGCCATGGCCACAGCCCCACCCGCCCTTTGAGGGGTCCCTGCTGAGGAAGTCCCCACTACCCATGGGGTTCTGGGTCTGCGGCCGTGTCAGCGTGGCCTTGGACAGCAAGGTGCATGCCCCATCACCCCCACCTCTGCCACCTTCAGACGGCAACGTCTCCGACCTGCCTGGGTTCACAAAACCACCCGTGAACTTCCGCCCAAGAACTGATGACACCAAATTCTACATAAGATGCCAGGGGACTCAGGCCACATGTGTGCCCCACACTCTTACCTTTCTATATGGCTTTTTAATTTTGGCAAAATCATTAAAATAGTCTTCCACGGTGACACAGATGATGTCTACAGCATTTGATCCTAACAGCCACTTCTTCGTCATCAGCTCATTGAGATGTTGCTGAAAGCACAGACCACAGAAAACACCCTCATGACGGCCTGTCATCGGGAGAGGCACTTGGAGCCTCCTTCCTACGCCCGCCTCATGTTCAGCGATGCTCACGCAGAAACTCTGCAAACGTGTACTTTAACTGTAAAGACTTGTATGAGACGCAAGGGCGGTATCTGTGCGGACACGTCTTCCCTTATTGACCTATTTGTTGTGTGGATGCTCTGTAATTTGTGTACCCAATTCTGATGAACACTTAAAATGTCTCATTTTGCAATTATAAAGAATGCTGCAGTGAATCTGTATATTTTTGCAGGTGAAATTCCTAAAACTAAAAGTTATTAGTCAGAAAGTATGCAAACTACAACCTTGACGACTGTCGCCCTCCAAAACTCGTGCCAACTGCCCTCCCATAACTGTGCCGATTCACGGTTCTACACGGAACACAGGAGTCTCGTGCCCTCGACATCACGTGGTAGCAATGTTCTTAATCCCTACCGTCCTGGTAAGCAACAAAAATATTCAGTTTTAATTTGCTTTTCTTTGAAGAGCAGTTAAGACTGGGCACTCTGTTTCCTACTTAGGACACATGACTCCTTGTTCTGGGAAACAGTTATTCATGTCCCTTGTCTATTTCTCTATTATGTTGTCTTTTTAAGTACACTTTGTTTTCTAAACCATTTCTGAGAAAGTTACAGCTGTCATGAAATGATACCACCCATCACCCCAGGAGCTCCTTCCCTGCAGGACCCAAGATGACCATGATTCTATTTGTTAAATGCACTCTGGTTTCTGCCGGTTCTATATGATGCTGAGCCATTTTCATACCTTCTGAAGTAAACTTACTTGCTCAACACGCACCACGCCTTGGCTGTGACCTGAATGCACTTTGTTTATGGCTGTGCTCTGTGCCTTTGCTCAAAGCCGAGCCCGGCTGTGTGACGGGCGTGCAGCCCAGCTCGTGCCCTCAAGCAACAATCTGCTGATGGCCATAACCAATCTCCTCTCCAATACCAGCTTCTACCCTGTGACCTGCTGAGTGCTCTGGTCTCTAACGCTTCCTGCAAGGGGCTCTCCTTGACGCCACACCAGGGGAGCCGGCCCGTGGCGCCCACCTCCAGGTCCAGGAAGACTTCCTCAAGCAGGCTGCTGCAGCCCTCCTCAGCGATGGCGTCCAGAAGCCCATCCATGCTCGGCTGGCTCAGAGACACGCTTTCGTCCGCGTCATGCTGCAGATACTTTCTTTTCAAACTGACTATGGATTCTCTGCGAGGAGACAGAGGAGGAGACAGAGGGCCGGTGAGGCCGCCGAGCACCCCCGCCCCGCGGCCGCAGCCGAGCGCCCCCGCCCCGCGGCCGCAGGGCCCCCGCTCACCTGAGGGTCCAGCAGTTGTTGATGAGCGCGATCATGTACTGCACGTAGCAGTGCGGGTGCTGCCGCTTCCGCAGGTGCTCCTCCTTGTACAGCTGCGCCTCCTCTTTGTACCTGGGGGACACACGGCCACGTCAGAGCAGCCTCGCAGCACGGCGCCAACACGCAGCCTAACAATCACATTCTGCATCGCTAGCATCTGGCCAGACGAGTCTTCAAAAATAAAGGATTCTAGAGGGGGTGACCTATGCTAATAGAAGTTGATCATCTAAAAAAGATTATTAAAAATTAATTTCGTTATTAGGCTTTGAAATACGGCTCAGTGTTCTGATTTTACAAATATTCTGAAACATTTGTAATTGGGAGAGTATTATTTCGTCTGACGTATGATTCAGCTAGAAACTCATACAATAGTGTTTGGGACACAATCAAATGTTAGATAAAATGTCCTTTTCTGAGACTTTCCCTGAAAAAATCAAACTAAAAATAAATTAGACTCTTTAAGATGTCAAGAAAACAACTGAGACGGCTACATACTTCATTTTTGAATTTATCATGGAGATTCTCAAACATATATGGGAGTACAAGAAAAGCACAACACACCGTATAAATTTGTATGCGTTTTCAATAGATGTGAAGGAAGGAGCAAACTGAAAACTGGCAATTAAAGGGAAGTAATCAAGCATTTATTCTACCCTTCTGTCCAAAGCATGATTCAGGTAACCACACAGCTGAGGCTGCTGAGGAAAACATCTACTTTACAGAACAATACCCACGGGATGACTAACTCAGGCCATGACCCATGGGTGACAGCTGACGGGGATCCTAAGCAGAGGCCCGGCTGTCGGCACCCGAGCCACAGGAGCAGGCTATGGGCAAACAGTAAGGAAACACGGAGGAGCCCCACGGCCTTCAGAGCCAACCTGTGGTTCGTGGGCAGACGGCAGCTTGAGGCCAGGCTGGAGGACACTGGACAGGAGGGTCTGTGCATCTCCACAAGCCAGCGGCTCAGAGCGGGAGGGGCTGCCCTCCGGCACCACAGAGTGCAGGCCTTCTGCCAACCCGGTCTGAACACACAGCTATAAACAGGTGGGTCTGAGACCAGCGGGAAAACCCAAACACAAACCTGGTGTCAGGCGGCCCCACGGAACGCTCCTGACAGATCGGTGGGTTGACGGCACTGCAGTTAGGGTAGGGAATGCAGGGGATGAAACGCCGGGATTTGCTGTAAAGCACAGCTGATCCCTGAACAACGTGGGTTTGAAGTGTGCAGGTTCACTTACACGTGAACCTTTTCAGCCAACACGCACCGCAGCACTGCACGAGCCGAGGCTGGCTGACCTGGGGGTGCGCGACCACGGCAGGAGCGCCGACTGCAAGCTTACGCGTGGATTTTCAGCCGCACCGGGGGCTGTCCCCTCCAGCCCCCACGTTGTTCAAGGGTCAAGTGTACTTCAGCAGAGCGAGGGGGAGGAGAGCCAGATGCGGCAAGGGGGGCTTTACAGGCAGCTTTTGATCTGGATGGTGGGCTAAGCAGGTTTCTAGGCCATTCTTCCTACCTCCGTATACATTTGAAAATCTTCTTTGTGTACAACTTGGTGGGGGGGGAATCCCTGTGGAGGGCACCCCGGGGAATTGGGACAACAGGAAGGCTGACTGAAGGAGGTCCCCAGCTCCAAGCCTGCAGTAGCACCAGCCCACTGCTGAGAACCCCACACCATCACACCCGGGACCCCGGGGGAATGCAACCCATTCAAAAGGCAGATAACAAGAAAGGGCTTGAGTTCTGACTAACGGAAAAAGGTGACTACAGTGAATCCAGGCTTGAATTCTTTTTAATACTAGCCAGGTTGGGATCAACACAGTTTTCCTCTCCATTAAAAAAACAAAACCTACTAAATTAGCACACTGGCAAGAATACATACCTACTTAAAAAAGAATTCATTTGCTGAAGACACAAAACGAGTACCTTTGTTTTCAAATCTTCACTTATCTGAGCAGCGACTTGAAGGTTCTGTTCAAACATCTAAAAATTGGAGAACTGATGAATTCTGACAGAAACTCACGAGGGCGCAGATTTCCCATTATATAAACCCCCCACCTGTTAACTGGTAGTCAGGACAGTCCAAATTCAGAGGAAAAATGACGCCAGGTGAAAAATAACAAAGTTACTTAAACAAACACACAAAACTTTCTTACCAGGTAAAAAAAAAACAAACCCAGGGAATCATTTCCTAATTCCCTGCAAACAGGCTGGTCTCCACAAGGGGGACACGTATGTTCTCATGGGGAGACAGGGAAACGAAGGGTCCGGGGAGGGCGGGTGTGGCTGGGGTCACACGGGTACCAGGGGCTGGGCTGTGGTTTGCGATGTGGGTTTCTTAAGAAGCGCTAGGAGGACACACGCTGGAGCTGGGGGGCCGGACGTGGGAAGGTGGAGAAGCACCAGAAGGCAGAGCTCACCCCACGTGGTCACCGGACGTCAGCTTCCAAAATAAAGGAAAGGTGAAGCCCAACACGTCATGGACTAGTGGGATCACCCAGAGCCTGGCTAGAGCCCCAGCTCCGTGTCAGCAGAAGGAGAGTCCTCTAACGTGCTCGGCCCTCCTACCATCAGCAATGTTTCTCAAAGGAAGGGGACTGGACAGGCCAGACAGAGAGAGCAGGCTACCTGTAAGAACGCACGATGACGCTAAAACCCTAAAAGACTCCTCCCAAAGTACGTCAGATTAGACTCGATCGTGTAGCATTTACGAAGACAAACCTTGGCCATTACATCAGGAAATAAGCAAATTCCAATTTGAGCATCAGACACACATAACACATAATTAGCTTCTGGTTTGAGATCAAAAACCATTAGGAGGGCTTCCCTGGTGGCACAGTGGTTGAGAGTCTGCCTGCCAATGCAGGGGACACGGGTTCGAGCCCTGGTCCGGGAAGATCCCATGTACTGTGGAGCAACTGGGCCCGTGAGCCACAACTACTGAGCCTGTGTGTCTGGAGCCTGTGCTCCTCAACAAGAGAGGCCACAATAGTGAGAGGCCCGCGCACCGCGATGAAGAGTGGCCCGTGCTTGCCGCAACTAGAGATAGCCCTCGCACAGAAACGAAGACCCAACACAGCCAAAGATAAAAAAAAAAAAAAAAAAAAAAAAACCATTAGGAGAACAAAAACCATTAGGTTTTGCGGCCGTGGGTGAAGCTACTTGGCAAGTCTGAGCCTCGGCTGCGCAGCTTCAGAGAGAAGCGGGTTCTCTCCGCCGGCAGCAACTGCGTGCATCTGGGAAGCCCGAGGCCCGGTACCTGGAAGACGATGGCGGGCAGTGTCGTCTGGTAGTAGCCGTCCTGGTCGGCCTCAGGTTCAGTCTCTTTCACCCAGTCCTTCCTGTCTGTTTCCAGGGCTTTCCGCAGCCAGGCAATGATGTTTGACTAAGCAGGAGGAAAGAACAGAACCAGGCTTGGAGTCAACAGGCCGCTCTTCAGTGGAGCAGCTGCAGAAGCCAACACCACCCCCTGGGGATCCCAGGCCCCACACAAGGGAACAATCCACCTCCACGCGCGGGACCCCGCCAGCCTCCCTCAGCTTAACCTTCTGGACGACGGTCATGCTGGAGGACAGGCCAGGTCAGTCAGGACAGGGAAGCACGAGACCTACGCGCCTCTGGCAGGCCATTCACGGAGACCAGACCCCACGGCCGCTACCCCAGCCGCCCCTGCGTCCCAGCACGGCCTTGGCGCCTCTGTCAGAGGCTGCCTGGTGTCAGGCTCCCCACGTCCCAGGAGCAGACCTGACCACCTCATCGTACCCTCGGACCCCCGAGGGCACTGGGCGGTACCCCACCCCCACCCCCGCCGCCTGCCGCCCTCCCACTCCCAGGCTCAGCGCTGTGAGGCGGGCAGGCGCCACAGCACATCCAGGACGCCTCCAGACCCGACTTCTCAGAAAGAGCCGTGCGTCCTCTGGAAGCCCGACGGCCAGGTGGGTCCTGGCTGCAGCCCGACTCGGCCCATGTGGGCCCACATCCCTCCACTCACTGTCAGAGTCGACATGTAGGTGTCGAGCAGCTCGGCGACCACGTCTGGAGAAAGCAGGGGCTCCAGGACCCCGACGTCCACGTCCGGGGCCAGCTCTGCGTTCCCCATCATCTCTGCACTGCGGGCACAGGCGGGAAGGGAAACAGGAAGCCCTCAGGTGGGTGGTGCAGTTCCCCGTCCCAGGGGCCTGCAGGGCAAGGTTTGCTGGCTCCACCCACGGTGCCCCGAGGAAGACCAGGGCCTGGCAGGTAGGAGGTCCCATGAGTTGGAGAACAGACAAGCACTGAATTTAGAAACGTAGGGCACAGGCGCTAATGCCGCTGGTCCAGCAGGACGAGGACCAGAGCAGAGAACACCTGACGCCCGCAACCAAACGCGACTCAGCAAGTGAAGTGTCCGCACTTCCAGCCTATGGGGCTGAAGAAGGGAGGGATGTGAACCAAGCTTCAGAAAACAGTTTTCATAAAAAACAGATAAAAGCCAGGTATGCGGCTGGGTTCCTAAATGTCCGAGGCTGATTGCTCAGATGACCCCTAAGTATGGATTCAGAATGACAATCCTGAGTACTAACAGCTTGTCCTCCACTCCTAAGACATCCAAGGTCTTCCTGAGTGAAAAAGCACTTCATGAGATTCTGCAAATACTAAGAGACCATCTACAACTTAGATTATTTCTGCCCCAAGAACCTTAACTCCGCATGAAAATGTTTCTAGCGTGAAAGCGGTCCAACTTTTCCCATAAGAAACTCCAATACGAAAGGATGTGGTGACCAACAAGAAGCCGTCAGGAACTGCCAAGGACAGAAAAATGCTTACAACGTGGCGAGTGGAAAACAAAATCAAGGCCTAGAACCATGCAGGTCACCCAAATGTGCACCCCGAGGTCTGGCGGCCGGAGCACGGTGAGGGCCCCGACCCCAGTTCAAGTCGCGCCCCCCCCCCGCAAGGGCCATGTGACCCTGGGCGTGTTCCTCCCTGTGCCTCAAAACGAAGATGATGGTGAGAGGTCTTCCTCGAGGGTGGCCTGACGACAGGATCACGCGACGGCAGTGGAGGGCGGCACACAGGAGGCGCCGAGGCCCAGGCCCAGCACGGGGAAGCAGAGACAGCGCCAGCCACAATGAATACGATGTTTTCTTTCCCTTTATATGTTTCCGTGTTGAAATGTACATATTCTCTACCACAAGCAGCTACCAAAAAACAAACAAACACAGACCCCAAAAATCCCCAAACCTTACTGCAAAAACGAGAGGTTTCATTAATTCTACACACTAGCACAAGACAGGCTAGAATAAGACGTGCCTTCCTCTCGCTAGCGAACCCTAAGAGTTTCAGAATGCCCCACCACTGGCTTGTTTTTCAAACCCTACCTCAGAGTAACGCCCGCGCAAAGGGGCTCACAGCCCTTTCAGGAAGCGACAGAGCGTCAAGGCTGAAGCGCCGAAGGGCAGCCGACAAGAAACCAGACTCGGGGGGGGCGGAAGCCGGCAGGGGCAAGCTGCCGTCTCCTCAGCAGCACGAGACTCTGTGCGGGTCTCGGGGCCTCCTGGGTCCACGTGTCCTCACCTGTCCAACAGGTGACACCACCTGCTCTCAGTGTCACCGCGAGAAGGCGGGTCAGGAGTGCAGGAAACGCAAGGCCGAACTGCTCACTACGGACGGACCGGCCAGGGCACAGGCTCCACCCAAATGCAAGAGCGTGCACACGACCAGGGGCCCGACCTCGGGTCACAGGTGGACCAAAAGGGGACGCGTCAGCCGGAAGGCAACGCCCTGAGCAAGAGGACTCGGGGGCCGTTTAGAACGGCTAGTACGCTTCGCCCCCAGGAAACAGGGAACGCCAGGTACACAGGTGGAGTTACCTGGTGTAAGTGTTTAGGACCCAGGTCAGCAGGCTCACGATCTCGTTTGCTTCCAGGTCCTCTGCTGCGAGCTCCTGCATCCGCGTGCTTAGAGCCTGGTGGTACACGTTCAGGAGGCTCCTGAAAATCTGGTAGCGAGGAGGAAAGCACTGCACCATCAGGCTCCGGGCGACGAGGAGGTCGTCCAGGACACACTTCCTTATGATCTCCAGGTGGCGCACGAGCCACATCCTGTCAGACTCCCTGGTGTCCGCCTGCGTGCCCTCGATCCTCGTGGTCACGGTTCTGTCCAGGACGGCGAACATCTTCTCCTTCCAGTTCTTGGGCCTTCCAGGAGGAACGAAGCCAGTTTGCTTCTTTCGGTCAAGTATGCGCCTGTCAATCTTTTCTTCCCTTTCGATGATCCTGACCACGGAGACCAGCAAGGTGGGGTCGCGGCGCACGGTGACCAGGGACCGCTGCAGCACCATCCACAGCTGCTTGGCCAGCTCGTCGGACAGCGCCTGCGTGCTCCCGAAGTAGCTGTGGATGAGGCTCATGTCACGCGCGTTCCCGCTGTCCATGCGGTACTGCTCGTACATCAGCCCGTCGCGGGAGCACTCCAGGTCCATCAGCTTCCGGTGGGCCTGCAGCAGCGCCCCTTGCTCTATGAGGTCCTGGGTCTCCCTCACGATCTCGGGCACTGCGGGAAAGGCACAAGATGGTACCGTGAAAAACCACACGAAGGGCCATACGGGACTCTGGGCAGATGGGGACAAGGGTGACCAGCAACCTGTCTCCCACCTGGACAGCTGCTGCACTGACAGACTCCATCCGAGTACCTGTTTTGGAACTCTGGAGTCTACTGAAGGCATACAACTTCCAGGGAAAGGTGTGAAAGTAAGGTGTGGTTAATACTGGTGCATTTCAGCTCTCAGCACCAGTAGAAAAGTAGAAACTGACTGCAAATGACCAGGAGAGGCACAGGCTCAGAAAGACCTGAGAAGACCTTGAGTTTACATGTCAGCCTGACCCTCTGCACAGACACAGCCTACGACAATCAAAACAACAGAAACAATAAACAGAATCAGCATACCCTGGCAAAGAGGAAAACCTGATTTCCAGAGTCACATGTTATTAGATTCGAACGTCCAACGTTCGACAACAACATCACAAGGCATACGAAGATACAGGAGAGAACGGAGATTCAAGGAAAAAATAAACCAACAGAAATCATCCCCGAGAAGGACCAGACAGATGCTGGACTAGACAAGCCTCTGAAGCAAACTCTTCAACACGCTCAAAGAACTAAAAGAAAACGCGCAGGAAAGTATACGAACTGGATGGAAAATGTACTTCAAATTTTCAAAGCAGATTTGATCAAGCAGAAGAAGGCAACGGCAAACCTGAAGACAGGAAGGAAGTTATCAAGCGTGAGGGTAAGAGGAAAACAACTAGAGAGGAGTGAACAGAGCCTAAGGGGTCTGTGCGGTGCACACTGTGGGAGACCCAGAGGAAGAAAGAAAGATGGGCAGAGCGACTACGGGCACGCTGCGCTTTACCGTGCTTCGCTTTACTGTGCTTCACAGACGCTGCACGTTTTACAAACCGAAGGTCTGTGGCAACCCTGCATCAAGCAAGTCAATCAGCACCATTTTTCCAACATCATTTGCTCACTTCGTGTCTCTGTGTCACATTCTAGTTATTCTTTCAATATTTCAAACTTTTCACTATGATTGTAAGTGTTACGGTGATCCGTGATCAGTCACCTTTGATGTTACTACTGTAATTGTTTTGGGGCACCGAGACTCGTGCCCGTATAACATGGCAAACGTAACTGACAAATGTGGTGTGTTCTCACTGCTCCCCGTGCTCTCGCCCTCTCCTCAGGCCTCCCTATTCCGAGACACAGGAATACTGAAATTGGGCCGATTAATAACCCTACAATGGCTTCTAAGTGGTCAAGTGAAAGGAAGAGTCGCACATCTCTCACTTTAAATCAAAAGCTAGAAATGATTAAGCTGAGTGAGGAAGGCCTGTCGAAAGCCGAGATAAGCTGAAAGCTGGGCCTCTTGTGCCAAACAGTTAGCCAAGCTCTGAAGGCAAAGGACAGCTCTGGAAGGAAATTAAAAGCGGTACTTCAGTGAACACACGAACGGTAGGAAAGCAATACAGCCTTATTGCTGATATGGAGAAAGTTTTAGTGACTGGACAGATCAAACCAGCCACAACATTCCCTTAATCAAAGCCTAATCCAGAGCAAGTCCCATTTCTCTGAAGGCTGAGACAGGTGAGGAAACTAGAGATCTAAAGTCAGAAGCCAGCAGAGTCTGGCTCATGAGGTTGAAGGAAAGAAGCCGTCTCGATAACACAGAAGCCCAAGGTGAAGCTGCAAGTGCCGGTGTAGGAGCTGCAGCAAGTTCTCCAGAAGATCCAGCTGCCATAACTCATGAAGGTGGCTGCACGAAACGACAGGTTTTCAATGCAGACAAAACAGCCTTCTATTGAAAGAAGGTACCATCTAGGACTTTCACAGCTAGAGAGAAGTCAGCGCCTGGCTTCAAAGCTTCAGAGGACAGGCTGACTCTCTTGTTAGGGGCCAATGCAGGTGGTGCCCCTAAGGTGAAACCAATCTTCATTTATCATTCCAAAAATCCTGGGACCCTTACGAATTATATTAAATCCATTCCACCTGTGCTCTATAAATGAACAGCAAAGGCTGGATGACAGCACATGTCTTTACAACATCATCTGCTGAATATTTTAAGCCCACTGTTGAGACCTACTGCTAAGAAAAAAAAGATGTCTTTCAAAACATTACTGCTCATTGATAATGCACGTGGCCACTCGAGCTCTGACAGAGGTGTGCAGCAACATCCTTGCTGTTTTCACGTCTGCTAACACAACATCTACTCTGCAGCCCACGGATAGAGGAATAACATCGACTTGCAAATCTTATATTTCAGAAATACATTTCGAAAGGCTACAGCTGCCATAGATAGTGATTCCTCTCATAGATCAGGGCAGAGTCAATTGAAGACCTGGAAAGGCTTTACCGTTCTGGAGGCCATTAAGAACACTCATGATTCATGAGAAGAGGCCCAAATACCAACATTCACAGGAGTTTGCAAGAAGCTGATTCCGACCCTCGTGGATGACTTTGAGGGGTTCACGACTTCAGTGGAGGAAGTAATGGCAGATGTGGTGGAAACAGCAAGAGAACCAGAATTAGAAGTGGAGCCTGAAGATGTGACTGAACTGCTGTGATCTCACGATAAAACTTTAACACATGCAGAGTTGCTTCTTACGGATGAACAAAGAAAGTTCTTAAGATAGAAACTACTCCTGAAGTTTAAAGATGCTGTGAAAATTGTTGAAATAACAAAGGATTTAGAATATTACGTAAACTTAGTTGACAAAGCAGCAGCAGGGTTTAAGAGGATTGACTCCAATTTTAGAAGAAGTTCTCCTGTGGTAAAATGCTATCAAACAACATTGCTGCTACAGAGAAATCATTCCTGAAAGGAAGAGTCAGTCAACACAGCCAGCGTCACTGCTGTCTTATTTAAGAAACGGCCGCAGCCACTCCAGCCTTCAGCAACCACTGCCCCGATCAGTCAGCAGCCACCAACGCTAAGGCAAGACCCTCCACCAGCAAGAAGATTAGCACTCACTGAAGGTCTGGATGACAGTCAGCATTTCTCAGCAATAAAGTATTTTTTATTTTAGGTATGTACATTGTTTTTTTAGACATACTCGTATCGCACACTTAATAAACTACAACACAATGTAAACATAACTTATATTCAGTGGGAAACCAAAAAATTCGCATGACTCGCTTTGCTGAGATAATTTGCTTAACTGAGGTAGTCTAAAAACGAACCTGCATTATCTCCAAGGTGTGCCTGTATTTTAAATAATGGTCAAAGACTTACTAAATTTGATGAAAGACATAAATATAAACATTCAAGAACTCAACAAACTCCAAACAGAAAAAACTCAAAGAGACCCAACACCAAGACACATTGTAATCAAACCACAGAAAGCCAAACACAGAGAGAGAAATCTTGAAAGCTGCAAGGGAGAAGCAGCTGATCACATACAAGGGATCCTCAGTGGAGTATCAGCAGATTTCTCTTCAGAGACTTTGAAGGACAAAAAGCAGCCTGCTGGTAATATTCAAAGTGCTAAAAGGAAAAAACCCTGTAACTCAAGAATCCTATATCTGGTAAAACTGTCCCCCAAAAGTGAAGGAGAAATTAAGACATTCCCAAACAATAGCTGAAGGAGTTTGTGACCACTGGACCTACGCTGTGAGAAATGCTAAAGAAGTTCTGCAGATGAAATGACACCAGACAGCAACTTGAAGCTGTGGGAAGAAATGAAGGTCTCAGTAAAGGTAAATACATGGGCAACTGTAAAGCCAGTATTATTGTAACTCTTTTTGTTTCACATGATTCAAGAGACTAACACATTTAGAGAAAAAAAAAATTAGTCCAAAGCTAGTACTAATAGAAAGCTAGAATAGCCGTAACTCTGGTTTATAATTCCACATTTTACTTTCTACATAATTTGAAAGACGAACGCATTTTTTTTAAATAGCAACTAGTCTATGTTTTTGGATACACAATATATAAAGGTGTAGTTTTGTGACATCAACAACTGAAAGGAGATGGGAAGTGTTGTATAGGAGCAGAGTTTCTGTATGCTATTGAAGTTACGCTGGTATAAATTCAAATTAGTGTTATAACTTTAGGATGGTAAATGTAATCCCCGTGGGAACAAAAAACGACAATAGCTATAGAATATACAAAAAAAAGGATTGAGAAAGGAATTAAAACACTTTACTACAAAAAAAAATCAACTAAACAAAAGACTATAATGCAGAAAATGACAAAATAAGGGCATACAGAAAACAGTTGGGAAATGACAGACTTAAGTCCCTCCTTACCAGTAATTACTTCAAATGTAAGTGGATTAAACTCTCCAATCAAAAGACAGAGACTGGCAGAATGGATAAAAACACATGATCCAACTTTACGCTGCCTACAGAAGACTCACTTGAGATCCAAAGACACAAATAGATTGAAAGTGAAAGGATGGGAAAAGTTATTCCATGCAAACAGTAACCAAAAGAGAGCGGGGGTGGCCGTACTAACATCAGACAAAACAGATTCAAAGTCAAAAAAGGTTGTAAGAAACAAAGAAGGAATTTTATATTAATAAGACGTTCAATCCAGTAAGAATATACAAGTATAAACATTTACACACCTAATGACCATCAAAATATACGAAACAAAAATTGACAGAACTGGAAGAACAGACCATTCTACAATGACGGCTGGAGACTTCAATATGCCGCTCACAATAATGAACACGACCAGACGCAAGATCAGTAGGGAAATGGGACTTGAACCTCACGACAAACTAACTAGATCTAACAGACGTATACAGAACACTTCACCCGACCCAACAGCACACACAGTCAGTCCTCTTAAGTGCACATGGGACATTTTCTAGGGCAGACCATACCCTTAGGCATGAATTAAATTAAATCATTAGGAATGAATTCATTTAAACCATGAATTAAATCTCAATAGATTTTAAAAGATAAATGTCATACAAAATATCTTCTCTGACTACAAATGGATGAAGTTAAATATCTGTGATTGACAAAAAATTCACAAATTTGTGGAAATTAAGCAGCACACTCTTAATCAATGGGCCAAAGAAGAAATTACAAGGGAAATTAGAAAATACTTAGAGACAAATGAAAATGAAAACACAACATACCAGAACTTACAGTGCTAAGGGCGAAGTACAGCTATAAACACTTCAGTTAAAAGAGAACGATTTCACGTCAACAACCTAGCTTTACAACTTAAGGAACTAGAAAAAGAATCAACTAAACCCTCAACTACAATGGAAAAGAATATGAAAAAGAATATACCTACATATATGTGTATAACTAAACCACTTTGCTGTATACCAGAAACTAATACAACATAAGTCAACTATACTAATTTTTTTTAAAAAAGTTCTTAGAAAAAAAAAAAAGCTAAACCCAAAGCTACCAAAAGGAAGGTAATAATCAAGATTAGAGCAGGGATAAACAGAGAATCGAAAAACACAACAGAAAATCAACAAAACCAAACGCAGTTCTTTCAAAAGATTAACGATTGACAAATCTTACCTAGATGAACTAAGAAAATAAGAAGACTCAAAAACTAAAATCAGAAATAAAAGTGAGGACATTACTACCAATTCTACAGAAATAAAAGGGATTATAAGAGTACTATGAACAACTGTACACCAGCAAACTGGATAACCCAGATGAAGTGCAGATTCCTAGAAACACAAAACCTAAACCACAAAGAAACAGAAAATCTAAATAGACCTATAAACTAGTAAGGGACTTGGGGGAGGGGGCATGGGGAACTATTATATAACGGCTGCAGATTTTTTTTCTTTCAGTGTTATTGAGATAGAATTGACACTGCACTATATAATAGTTTCAATTTGCAAGGTGAAGAGTTCTAGAGATGGATAGTGATGGTTTCACAACGATACGAAAGCACTTCATACTACAGAACTGTGCAATCGAAAATGGTCAAGATGGTAAATCTTATATTATGCATATTTTATAATTTGTAAAAGTGTGGAGAAAAAAACAGGCTGTGTGCACAACACTACTGAATTACAGGCAATGAGAAAAGTCTGAAGGGAGCCAAATAAGCACAACATCTTCCCAATAAAAACATACTCCTAACGAAAACCACATCTACATCACAGCCTCATTGTTCATCAAAGGAAGAAAATTATTTTCAACCTCTGTGGATGGAAAGGTAGCTTTTTGGTCATTTGGCATTAGCGTCCAAGACTGGAAGAAGATGTCAGTCAACAGGAAATTGTAAGAGGGAAATTAACTAAGAAGGCTGGTTGAATGTCATGAAGGAGATTGTGGCAGGTAGACTGGACCAATTCCAGGTCGTCCACAGTCACCAAGAGGAGCTGCTTCCAGAGCGCCCACCACAGTCGGCAGTGCTGTGTCATTCATGCGGGGGACGGAGAAGGGCCCCGGGAAGCTGAGCGTGCACAGAGGGGCGGGGTCAAGTACTCAATAATGCTGCCCTCAGACATGCTGCGGTTCATACGTGGTGGGCTGGTGGGCGGAGGGGAAGAACTGCACCAGGTTCCACGCCGGGGTGGAGCAGAGTTCGGAAGGAAGCGCAGAAAGAACTCGCTGAGACCAGACACCAGATAAAGGCAGGGAAGGGGTCGGACCATCTCAAGGCTTCGGGCTGGGATGATGACCCTGACAGCGGCGAGGGGGCGAGGGGACGAGGGGACGAGGGGACGGGGGGACGGGGGGACGGGGGGACGGGGGGACGAGGGGATGGGGAACGAGGGGACGGGGCGAGGGACTAGCTCCAGGGGGTGGAGCACAAGCGAGGAGGCTGTGCTGAACACAGCAGGGCACCCTGTGCTGGTGACGGCTGACGCTGAGCCCACTATTCCTCCCGCCAGTGAGGTACTGGGACAGGCTTCTGAAAGGGCCCCTCCCGCGCCCTCACCTTCCCCACCAGCCCCAAGGACTCCCACAGGCCCAGCTCCCATGGGGACTGAGACTCCAGAGTGTGCCCTATCCGCCCCCTGCCCTGCCCCCAGCCTGCGACCCGTGCACACCCTTCCTGTCTGGGAACTGCGCCCTCTCGTCCCGTTCGCAGCGCTGCTCTACCCGCAGACCACGAGCCTGACCGCGAGCCGTCCCGCGGGTGGCGCATCTTCATCCTCCAGCACCTGGCCGAGCCCCGCTGAGCCACACTGCAGCGGAGGGAACCATGCTCACGCAGCGCTTGCTCAGTTACCCGTTTCTGTGCCTGTCCTGACCATTTCAGAACCACAAACGTTCTACCAGCCTTTATTTGCTCAACTGACCATCCGCCTGTGTTCAAAATATGAACCCAACTGTGCAGGCAGAAATCACCCCTATGAGCAGGGCGACGACAGCTGCAACTGCCCTGCGGCACCCACAGGGCAAGGAAACGCACACGTGAGTCGTGGGAGAGAGTGCGGCCGTGGCCCGGCTACCTGAGAAGATGTTCTTGAGGTTCTCCACGGCGGCCGCGAGCTGGCTGTGCCGCACGACGGCGTCCTTCACAGCCTTGAGGCTCTCGACGGTGTTGATGCTCTGCCTCCAGTCCTTGCTGACGTCGGCCAGGGACCGCTGGATGTCCTTGACGTCGCTCAGCGCGCTGTGGAGCTGGCTGAGGCCCGTGCGCACCCCGTCCAACTGCGACTGGATCGCGGCCTAGGGAAGACACTGGGTGGGTGAGCAGAGCTGGGACGGCCCCGAGCAGACCTTCCCCAGGACGCTCAGAGTGTAGAAAAGAGGCGTTTCAGTAGTAGAGAACAGTCAATGCCCACAGACAAGACAACAAAACGCAACAAGGATTCCACTGATTCATAAGGTAGCTTTTCCTTTTTCCCATTGCTTCTTAGAACAAAACGTTTTTAAAGCTCTGCTGAGAAAACCTCACAACACCCATCATCCAGCCCCTTGACCTGAGAACGCCAGACTCCCCCGTGGGAATACCCCGAGTCCCGGGCCGCCCCTTAAGTGCGGCCCTTAGAAGGACTCCACACCACCTCTCAGGCACCCCTCAGCCTCCTCACAGGCCTTCACTAGACGGAGAAACCGTCAGGACTCGCTCATCAGCTTGCGCGGAGAGGGTTTTCCTGCCACTCGGCCAGAACCAGACTCCGCTCCGGGACAGCCGGCCCCACGACGCAGAGCTGGTGCACCTGAGATCCAGACTCACTCTGAGAGCCCGTGGCAATGCCACCCAGTGAGCCGTACAGTCAGAATGGAGAGGGCGTGAAGGAGCAGCAGGTGGATGGGAAAAGGAAGGGAAAGTACAGGGAGCACAACGGTGCCCAGGAATACCTTTCACCCACGAAACACTAAGTAGCGTTTAGAAATAGTTAATGATTTCAACAAAACACAACAACTGTTAGCTAATCCCACAAGTTCCTAGAACAGATTAAGATTCTAAATAAGGGCTTCCCTGGTGGCGCAGTGGTTGAGAGTCCGCCTGCCAATGCAGGGGACATGGGTTTGTGCCCTGGTCCGGGAGGGTCCCACGTGCCGCAGAGCGGCTGGGCCCATGGGCCATGGCCGCTGGGCCTGCGCGTCCGGAGCCTGTGCTCCACAACGGGAGAGGCCGCAGCAGTGAGAGGCCGGCGTACCGCAAAAAAAAAAATAAATAAATAAATAAATAAATAAATAAAATAAAATTCTGAATAAAAACGTAGCAGGTCTACACTATTTTTTTTCCTTTTTTTTTTTGGCTGCGCTGGGTCTTCGTTGCTCCACGTGGGCTTTCTTCTAGTTGTGGCGAGCAGGGGCTACTCTTCGTTGCAGTGCGTGGGCTTCTCACTGCGGTGTCTTCTCTTGTGGAGCACAGGCTCTAGGCACACGGGCTTCAGTAGTTGTGGCTCGCAGCTCTAGAGCGCAGGTTCAGTAGTTGTGGCGCACGGGCTTAGTTGCTCTGCAGCACGTGGGATCTTCCCGGACCAGGTATCGAACCCGTGTCCCCTGCGTTGACAGGCAGATTCTTAACTACTGTGCCACCAGGGAAGCCCTAAACCATTTTTTAAATTGACATGAAACTGTTTCAAATTAGTCCAGCAGGTCTTTGGCTGCTTCACTGGTGCAAGCGAATGAGCCTCATCCTGTCTCAACAAACCTGCACTTACCTGGCCGCTAATGTTTTCGACTGGAGAGGTGACCTCACTGCCCTGTCAGCATGAGAAGTAACCTTCCTAAAATGCGCTCTCGAGTCCTCAAGACCGCAGTGCTGCCAGTCAACTACAGCAGGCCACGGTCTCAACGTTTTTACAACTACACCAAGTGTGCGTAATTTTAATAAAACCTCCTCTCTCCGCGTGAATTAAGTTGAAAGCCAATCCAAATCATACAAGATCGATTTTCTTCCTTGCCTCAGTCTCCCACACTCTAATAAACGTGCCGAGCTCTCCTCCTTCCTGCCCCAGGGCCAGCCTACTACAGCACGTGCCAGAACGAGCCAAACAAAATGCTCTCTGGATACGCTCTGCAGAAGAGCTTTTAATGAAGAGAAGCTGTCATTCTTCTAGCGTCCTTTAAAAAGTTAAATGGGCATTTCTGGGTGCTCAAAAAGGTTGTTCCTTTGGTGTTTTCAACATTCCCCGTCTTGTCTGTCAATCTACTGATTGGCAGGATACTGTTGGAAGGAACGTGCTAAGTCAAGGTACGTTCAAGGCTGCCCCCTTCCACGTCATCACAAAGTCCAGTTGTTAAGCAGGAACCAGAAACTTGAGATAAAAGCCTGTGTCCCACCTGGGAGTGAAGCAGGTGCCCATGGCCACTCAGGCCTCATACCTTCAATCTGGCCTCCACAGAGGCCTTCTTCCGGGCCTCTCTTCGGCGATACTGCTCCACTTTGTCCAGCTGGTCCGGGCGCTGAAGCATCCCAGCAACCCTCTGGACCGCTGTCGCAACAGCCTCCCGGTCCGTCTCCTTCATGGCTACAAAGCTGGCAGAATCTCTGCGCCTGTCATGCTAGAGGCATCCTGTGTCCATAGGCAGAGAGGGAACAGGAGGGGGAAAATGTGTTAGGGAGGTAGAAAAGTCAGCAACAAAACTTAGCCCCCTCCACCAACAGTGCTGTTCACAGCGGGGCTCTAATGAGAGCATTCGAGATCATTAACCCAGTAAACCTGAAAGAAAGTTGAACTAGGATTATGAACTGCTCGATAAGCAATACAAACCTTCAGAACACAGTTTTACCTTTAAGCGGACCAGAGGCGATTACAGGTATAAGATACTGACATACAGACAATGCCTCTATGGGGGCCCCAGACTACTCATCGTATCAGATGTCAGTCTCCAGGGCACTTCTCTGCCCCAGATAGGGCCAATTTCTCATTTCCAGAGCCCTCACACCACCCCTTTACACACCAGGGGACAGGGGTGGGGGCCACGCCGGGACACCTCGTGCACACGTGGAGGCACAGGGACAGCACGCACCTTACCCTCCCTAGCTGAGGTTCCAGCACCCGTCCTACCATTTCCCTCAAAAATCACTGTCTGCAGCATCCCAAATTCCGTTTCCTACTGCTCAACAGCCCTAGCCAACAAAGGTGAGAGGGCAGAAGGCACTCTGCTCAGGCGCAGTGCACGGGGCACAGGTGCCTGGCCACCAAGCACACCTGCCTTCATCGCCAGCCCCACCAACATCCCAGCCACGGAACTAGGGACACCTGGTGAGCGTCTGGCAGCGGAGGACTGACTTCAGCTATTGGCCGCCCGTCTCCACGCGTGTTTTCTGTGCAAAATTCTCAAAGACATTTCTCACCCCTCCTCACACGCTTGCAGAGCACCACCCAAGTCCGCGCAGGCCCCCGAGGGCCCTGGACACGAGTGCCTTTCGTGCACGCCCACGGAGCGGGGCTGCGGCGCCATCCCTCCTCGCCGCCTTTCCTGATCACAGGCCCGCGCACAGGGCCGGACACCCGGGGCGGCCGCGCGTCTCCCCGCCCGCCACCCGCGCGCGCAGCTCTGCACCTGCTTCCTCCCTCCTCGCGCGGCGCGTCGTCGGCCCCTTCGCGGACGAGAGCCCGCCCCCGGGACCCCACTGCCACCCGCACCGCCTCCCGGCCGCGCCCGCGCCAGCCGGAGCCCGGGGAAGGGACAGCGGGTGGCGACCGCGACCACCGCCCGGAGACCGCCCTACCGCAGCTGCCTCACTGCGCGTGCCGCCGCCGCCGCCGCCCGGAAGTGAGCGGCCGGCAGGCACTTCCGCTTCCGGCCTCGCGACTGGAAGGGTGGGGTCTGGGCGGTCCCGACGCTGCGTGCCCGGCGCGCGGGGTGAGTGACCTGGCGAGCTGGCTGCCGACGGGTGCCGCCCAGATTGGTGGAGACCGCGCGACCCGGAGGGAGCAGAGCGGGGATGCGGCGCGGCGCGGCGCGGGAGGGCGCGAGCGCACACACACCGCACGCACGTAAACACATACCACAGGCACACGCCACAGACACGCACGTGTAGACACACCAAACATTTGCACACCACACCCAAAGACACGCACCACCCGTATAGACACAGCACACACAGCAGACACACACCGCAGACACATACCACATACAGACATGCCACACACATACGCACACGCCACGCACACACGCCATAAACGTACACACACACACCACACCCACGTGAGCACACACAGGCACACGGGGGCAGGAAGGTGGAGCTGTGTGAGCCCCCAGTTGCTGTGGCCACGTACCCCAGAAATTACCAGTCAGCTGATTAGCGGATCACGTTCCAAGGGCCAGGACTTAAGCACCGTACTGACTCTGATGGCTGACCCCTCTATTATGTCATCTGCACCTAGTAATTTATGAAAATATAGCACCAAGCTGAGAATGAAGAATGTAAACAAAAGTTAAAAGTATGTTTCAAATTCTAACTATAAAGGCAGTTTGATCATCCTCAGTGCAAGAGTGGACCAGGGAAAACAAACGACAAAACCCGAAAAAGCCATACTTCCCAGGTACTGGGATCCCTGGGTCAGGAAAGGCCCCCCAAGAACACATAGCTAGGGGCCTGCGCTTCACTTGGGTTTGGTGTCCTCCTCATCCTAGAAGCTCTCACTGAAACTCACTGCTCAGCAGAAGCAAACCAGGAGCGTTTTTAGAGAGGCCCTCCAACCTTGGCAGGAGTAAAGAAGGGAGCCAGGTGGTTTGCTTCTAAAGCGTCCTGAGAGAACAGAGGTCTGATAAGCTCTAGCTTAGACTTTGTTAAATATGAAGAGAAAGTGCAAGCAATCCCACAGGGACACTAGGAAGAGAAAAGCCAAAGGATCATATGTAACTAGAAACACAAAGTAAGGAGTACAGATATGTTCAGATATATCAGTTATCAGAACACAAGCAAGTGGGGCTTCCCTGGTGGTGCAGCGGTTAAGAATCCGCCTGCCAGTGCAGGGGACACGGGTTCGAGCCCTGGTCTGGGAAGATCCCACATGCCAAGGAGCAACTAAGCCCGCGTGCCACAACTACTGAGCCCGCGTGCCACAACTACTGAGCCCATGCACCACAACTACTGAGCCTGCGCTCTAGAGCACATGAGCCACAACTACTGTAGCCCACGGACCTAGAAGCCACCGCAACGAGAAGCCCGCGTACCGCAACGAAGAGTAGCCCCCGCTCGCCGCAACTAGAGAAAGCCCGCGCGCAGCAACGAAGACCCCACGCAGCCGGGAAAAAGGAAAAAAGAACACGAGTAAAATGGATTTTAAACCAACCAGCTATTTATGAGAAAAATATCTAGAACATAAAGGAACAGGATGGCTAGGTGTGGAGGAGGTTTGCGCGCCGGCTAGTCCAGGCCCGAGAAAGCTGGTGTGGCAATATTAATAGCAGACAAAATGAGCTTTATATCAGAGGCACGGGCAGAGAGAGTCATTTTCTTAAGGTACAAAACACATAAACCATAAAGGAGAAGATAGTTTGCCATGCTAAGATTTTAAACCCTTGTATTTTTTTTTTAATTCTTAGAAGACAAGCCATAGACTGAGAGAAAATCTTTGACGAAGCACTACTATCTTGATTTTAAAATGACACCCACAATTCACCAAAAACGGCAAACAAGTGCAGGACAGACAGTAGAGGAGCAGCCAGCGCACCAGGGAAGAAACCAGGGTGGGGCTGCCTCCCGGCACTGTCATGGTCCTTAGGGCGGCCGTGGGGCCCCTCTCCTGCCCTGCAGCTGACGCGGCCTCCAAACCGCGGCTCAGGGTCGCTTTCACCGGAAGCCCTGCCGTGCTCCCCTCCCTCAGACCTGCCTGTGACCCGCTGCCCCTGCCTGGCCTCATCCCACCCTCTCGCTCCGGCCCGTAAGGCTCCCCCACCCCTACCCTGGACACTGTTCTGTTCCTGTCAAGTCTTGGCTCGAAGTCTGCCTGGCCCACAGAACTGCCACCTGGGCTACAGGACGCCAGCTGACCCATCTGCACAGCACCCACCGCCTCCCGATGCATCGCAGGACGTATTGGTCGCTTCTCTGCACCCTGTCCCCAGTCCACGTGTACAGGGATGTCAGCAGCATGAGTTCTGCATCTTTTCTTCCCTAATATGTCCCCGGCGCTGTCACAGGGCCTGGTCTTCGGCAGGGGCTCAACAACCAGCTGAGTGCAGGAGGGAGGGAAGTGCACATAAAACCACCCGCTGCCACCTCGCCCCTCAGAGAGACGGAGCTGAAACGTCTGACGGTACCAGATCGGTGGGGAGGTGAGACCCCAGTGGGCGCCGGTGGGCTGCTGCTACGGGCTGAATGCTGTGTCTCCCCAGATCTCACATGCTAAACCGCCCCCCAAGGTGATGGTGTTAGGAGGCGGGCCTTGGGGGGGTGACTAGGCCATGAGAATGGGACCAGTCCCCTTCAGAGAGACCTCACAAAGCTCCCGCGCCCCTCCCACCAGCGGGGACACAGCGAGCAGTCAGCAACCCGGAAGCTGGCCTGCGCCAGACCCCACCGCCACCGCAGCCAGGCCTCAGGCCTGCAGCCTCCAGAGCCGTGAGGAATCCGCGTCTGTCGTTGATAAGACACCCAGCCTCTGGGATCTTCGTTCCAGCGGCCCGAACGGGCTGTGACAGCTGCCCGTGGCAGGACACCTTTGCAGGACGCCTGGGCAGCCCCTGGCGACCCCGCCCTGGCGAGGTGTGAGCCATGAGCACCCTCGGGTGTGTCCTCGGTCCCGCAGAGGCGCACTGGGCGGGGGTGGGGGGCAGCTCCTGGGCACGTAGAAGTCTGGGAACCACCCGCAAATCCACCGCAGCAGCAGGCTCGGCGGTGGGAGTCACGTGACGGCGTGAACATGAGTGTTGTCCAGCCCCAGGTCTCAAGGCCGTGAGTCTGAAGATCACAGATGGGGGGAGGGTGTGGGGGACGGCAAGCTGGGCAGGTGGCCTCCTGGGACGGGGAGCAGCTGGCTTATACCCAGCTGGCGGGGGCAGGTTGGCCTGGTCTCCCCAGGAGGGACAGGGAGTCACAGAGTAGAGACGGGGGTGGTGGCCTGCAGGATGCAGGAAGGGGGCCTGGCCAGGGCGCGACTGCTGCAGCAGGGGCAGATCCAAGCTCTGTACGGGGCACTTGACGCTGGTGCAGTTTGGGGGTGCTCCTTGGCCAAACAAAGGAAATGAAAACACGGCTCCCTGGGCTTGGGAGGAGTCTCCGCCTGGGCGGCCCTGGTGACCTCCCAGCCCTGCCCACACACACCTGTCACCAGGTCCTGGGCGGGGCGGGGCCGACGCCACCACACACATGACACGGGGCCAGGCGTCTGCTCCTCGCAGGAGAGCTTGAGTCTGGGGTGTCCTAAAGACACCTGGGATGGTCCCCCTCAACCCTCAGTGACGGGCGAGAAAGGGAGGGAGCGCTGCGAAAGCGGCCACCGGCGCTCCTCCTTTGGCCCCGGGCCCACTTGTGCTTTCATTACCGCCTCGGATCTGGTGGTGAAGGACAGTCTCATAATATAAATTCGCCTACACACGCTTTAAAGGAAATAAATTTGGAAACTCAAGTAGACGTTTCCATTTACAGTAAACGTGTACTAACATGTATGATTTATTTTACATCAATATTGCAAATTTAATACAAACCACAGTATCGGAAATGTATTTGAAAGCTTTCTAAAGGCACTGAGAAAACAGTACAAATAGTTATATTATAGTGTATCCATTTTTAAAAATTCAACAAGTCAGTCTAGATATTGAAAACTTTTTTCATCCAGTAGAAACTGCAAAAATATAAAATATAATTTGTGTTTATCTCCTCCCTTCCACCCCATTCCTACATCATATTTGATTTTAATATTTTTCAGCTATATAGACAAAAGCTACAGGCAACAGAAAATACAAGCCCGTAATTAGCACTGTAATGACATTTTAAAGCAGGACTGGCCACACCTGACCTTCTACATTCCATCCTCACCTTCCCCACACGATTTTTCAGCAGGGGCATGGTTGGAAAATAACAAAGGTGCTGACTGAGGGACGTTTTTGTCTTTGTTTTTTTCTTTTGCGGTACGTGGGCCTCTCACTGCTGTGGCCTCTCCCGTTGCAGAGCACAGGCTCCGGACGCGCAGGCACAGCGGCCATGGCTCACGGGCCCACCCGCTCCGCGGCTTGTGGGATCTTCCCGGACCGGGGCACGAGCCCGCGTCCCCTGCATCGGCAGGCGGACTCTCAAGCACTGCGCCACCAGGGAAGCCCTGAGAGGCGTTTTGTTCCCACCGACCTAGCACGTCAGGACCTGGGCCCCGAGCATGATGGCCTCTCCAGCACGCAAGACCTGCAGCGCTGACGCCCAGAGGCTGAGTTCTGCATCGGCAACGCGTGACTTGTCTGCCCACCAACCGGGACCAATTTGGTGCAGTTGGTCCCGGGAGAGTGGGTGCATCTGAAAAGTTGGGGCACCGTGGCCCTCATGGGCGGGGACAGCTGAATGTCCTTCAGCCTGCAGCTCTTTTTTGGTTACACTAGGATCCGGCTACAGCGTGCAAACATGCAATGGTGTCTCTCAATCCATCTTTTCGGTCCAGGGTTTTCCCACTTACGTGTTACGTGCGTGCAGCGCACCTGCCTGCTGTACCCTGAGACGGGAAGGGCAGGCGTCACACTGAGGGGTGCCCCGGTGCATCCCAGGACCCACTCCTGTGCCGAGGGTGACATTGCACAGAGGGAGCCCCAGAGAGGCTGACAGTTACTTTTGAGAGACGGTGCAGGGCTGCCCGCGAGGAGCTGGGCACTTGGCGTGAATAGAAAGGAAGGAGGAAGTTTCCGATATTCCACCCCCTGTCTTAGGGATGAAATCTATCAGGTGTGCTGGGCTCAGCGTGAGAACTAAGTAGAGAGGGATGCTAACCCAGCGGGGGGGCGAGGGTGGGAAGCAGGTGGTCCCGACAGGCAGCCTGGCTGCCACTGTGACGGGGAGGGGGAGACTCTGGCGAGGGAGGGGGGGACAGCACAGCACCGATGTCACTTTTGCAAGGCCCCCGGGGGCTGGGCAGAGATGAGCAGGCTGCTGGGCAGGGCTCGGGGATCCCAGGAGGCCACAAATTGATGACTCCCAACCCTGGGCTCCAACGAGTAACCTCTGTCAGTCCAGGGAGAGACCTTCAGCTCCCACCACGCCCCCCAGGGGAAGCCCCTCCACGAAGCAGGCAGCTAGCTGCCTAAGGGTCAGAAGACCCAGTCCCGCCAGCCCAGTCCCGAGTCTGACAGGGTGACGAAGCATTTAGCAAACAGCTTCAGCATTAACTCAGGAGCTGAACAGTGACACCCCAAAGCCACAGATGCCGGACAAAAAGACCCCCCGCTGAACGTGGCGGGGCTGCAAGGGGCCCCTGCCCGTCCCGAGCCTCCCGGGGCAGGTGGTCACATCCGTAAGGAGGGTCTCCAACCACAGCACAGGGGGGTCTCCGACCAGCTCCCTGCTCGGTGGTCATGTTGCCCCCTGGTGTTGTGTCCCGTACTAACTGCACCCGTGGCGTGGGGTCACCCCGGAAGGCACGGTGAACTTCGCCCTGAGCCACGAGCCACCCCTGGTGATTGCAGGTGACCTGCACTTTCCGATTTATTCTTTGCACCCTAATTTCCTGCGTTCAGAATGTGTTACCTTCACAATTTTTTCTTTTTCTTTTTTTTTTTGGCTGCACCGCACAGCATGTAGGATCTCAGTTCCCCGACCAGGGAGCAAACCTGCGCCCCTGCGTTTGAAGCACGGAGTCGTAACCACTGGACCGCCAGTGAAGTCCCCACAATGTTTTCGTTTTTGTAAAGCATCACCTGTCTGTCTCGTCTCTAATAACTCCTCCTAGGATGGTGATTGGCGTCTCATTTAAAAACCTCTAGAGAGTCAGCAAGGCAGCTGGACAACTGGACTAACTCGTTCCTCTCCCTACATCTTGTACTTCTCTAGACTTGCAAATCCAGACCCTGTAAACTAGGTTGCGTGATGCGGTGAGAGGCAGATGAGCAAGAACCACCTTCAGGGGCCCCCTGACAACACCAAGACGCTCGCGGAAGGAGGAACAGGGTGGGATCAGGCCAATCCTCCCGCGGGCCGGCCTCAGCCTGCGCCAGCGCCTCAGGCACACGCACGTCGTCGTGGTGAACTGCCGGCCGGGTGCTGACAGCCTCTTCCGCCTGGAACTTCTGGACTCCGCCCAGGATCGGGCAAGTGGTCACCTGCCGCTCAACAGGCTTGATTCCCAACTTGCTGTCTCGGCAGTGGGACCCCCAGGGTGAGGCTGCTCCCTGAGGTCCACTCGCCGGAGGCGGCGTCGGGGAAGCCGGGAAGGGGGGGCGCTGGGGGCTGCGGTCAGGCCAGGTCGCCGGTCGCCTGCCCCCGCTTGCTGCGCCTCTCGGAGCGCCGAGTGCTGCCCGGCCAGGCGGCCCAGCTCACTCCGGCCTCTTTCTGCGAAACCGTGTCCCCTTAGAGGGCAATACTGTCACGCTTGAGCAGACATGAGACCGCTCTGCATTTAAGAACCTCAGTGGCTTTGGACGAGACACAGGATCTGCTATCGCACGCGCCTCCCTCAGGAAAGTCTCCGCCCCTGCACTGCCATCCCGGCCGGCCGAGGGACGGACGTCAGCCTTTGCAGACGCCTGCTCTACGGCAGGAACGTGCACGCGGGGTCTCTGGGTGGCATCCGTGTCGCCAAGGTGCTCCTGGGGAGCATGCCGGGCGCCCCGCCCTGGCCGTGAGCGGCCCACGGGGGCGAGTCCAGGGGCTCAAGCTTGACTACAGGCACAGGCCCGGGAGCCTGGCAGTCACAGCCCAGGCTGGGGGGTTGGTGGCCCCCAGCACAGAGGCGGGGTGGAGGCTCCAGGCAGGCGCAGTGTGCGGGGTGCAACGGGGCCAGCTCCCTGCCGGGCCTGGGGTGGGGCCCCAGCAGGCCGGGCCCCAGGGGTGGGCTGTAGAGGGGGTGCCTGGAGTCCGGCTCCATCTTCAGGTGCATCCTGGTAGGGAAAGTGACCAGCTGTCTCTTGGCCACGTCGCTGGCCCCCAGCCACGCCTGGCTCGGGGACACACAGTAGCCATCCGCCGCATCCTCGGACCCGGATTCGCTCTCCATCTTGATGGGCACATCGAGTGACAACATGGGGTTACACGGGGCTCCCGGGGGCATTGGGATGCCTCGAAGCTTGTCCTCGGTGGGATAGCACCCCGTGGGGAGACGCTGCCCTCCTGGCCGAGGAAGCCCGTCCTCCAGGCTCCCCTGAGGGAAGGGGCAGCTGGTGGGTAGGGGAGCCTGGCCCTGGTGGCCGTCCCGCAAGCCTGTGCTGGTCCGGCTGGCGCAGGGCCCGGGGGGAGGCTTTGGCTGGTGAGAGCCAGGTGAGCTCCTGACGGCGCGGACAGTGCCCTGGGTGCCCGGGTAGGGCAGGCAGGCGCCACGGGCCTGCGCGGCGGGGAATGGGTCACCCTTGCCGGGCTCCAGCTTCAGCTTGGTGCCGCCGTCCTGACCGTGTCTCCCCGGCGTCCAGTTCAGGTGCTTCGAGGGTCCCTGTGCCTCGAGGTGGCAGCTGTACGGGGGGACGTCCCTCCGCTCCCTTGGGCAGGAGGGGCCCCTCGGCAACCCCCCCAGTTCCTCTCCTCGCCCATCCCTGCGGGAAGAGACGCCCGTCAGACAGAGCAGGGGTAGCGGGGGCCCAAGGGGAGGCCCTGCATCACGATGGTGCAGGCCACCTGCCGGGGCTGCTCTGCGCTGCCTGTGGCACTGTGACAGTGGGCCAGCCTCCGCCCCTCCTGAACGGGCCTTCCCATGGCCTCCCCCGCACCCAGAGGCGAGGGCAGGTGGGGCCTGGGAGGGAAGAGGGTTTCTGAGCAAAGGTGAGCACGGAGGCCGGGCGTCACCCGGGGGTCCAAACCATGGGCAGAGCCACGGCCGTGGTCCCCACGTGAGTGATGACGACCCCTCCAGGGTGAGGAGTGGGTGTGGGCACCCTCTGTGCATCCCCACATCCCACTGAGAGAGGGTCAGCCCCGTGGTCAAGGCCGCCGACGCCGTGCCTCAGCCACTTACCCTGCGGCCCCCTCGGGGTGGGGGTGGAGGAGGTCGTGGCCGCCCCGCAGGCACAGGCAGGGGCCCCGGGTTGCCAGCCGGCCCCAGTGGCAGGCGTCTGCGGGCCTCCTGAACACAGACAGGCCGTTTCCTCCGCTGCCCCTCCCTGCCAGGATTCAGAAAAGGGGGGGTGAGCCGCGCCTGGGCTGGGCGAGGCCTCATCCTCAGCGCCAGCCACGCATGACGCATGGCTTCCCCGCGACGCCCGAGGCGCCGGGCACCCTCCGTCCTCCCGCCCAGCCCTCCAGGCTGCATCGCCACAGAACGCAGCATGTCTCCAGGGGCACGGTCATTCTACCCATTTCAAAAAGACGAGGTGGAGAATTTAACAAGTACCTGCTAAGTAACTGGGTTTTCCGTGCAATTCTGGTTCACAGAGACTTGCGGCAGCTTTTGCTCTGCGAAGGGCAGGAAACAGCAAAACACGCAGATGAAACGTGTGTGAGGGCAGAAATGACAACACGACCCGTGTTGTTGTCACACCCAAGAGCAGAAGATACAATGACTCACACTTTTTAAGCCTGTATAGATTGTAAAGCCTTTTCCCAGTTACAGGTTTGCTGAAAATTCCAATTCTCATCACCTTTCAGGCCAATGAAGCACTAATGAATTTCCTTCAGAAAGCAGACATACGCCTAAGATGACTTTCAGTGCATTTGTTTTCTTCTGCGTGGTCAGAATGGAAATACAGATTCCTCTGATTTGCAGTCGTTATTTGCGGTAGTTTACAAAGTCATCATGAGTACTAAGTTAGTGATACTGAGCCATCGCCCCAGGGGAGTGTGTACACACACACACACACACACACACACACACACACGTCTCACAGATCTTGTAATCTTAGATCCTAAGGCAATGTGCAACTTATCCTGGGAGATCATATTTTCTTCATATTTCAAAAGCAAAAACAAGGCTCACGGGTGTTAAGTGATTTGCCTAAAGCTGCCCCTATAGCAGGTACGAGAATGGGATTCAAACCCCGTCCGACCGGCGCCACAAGCCAGAGCTTCCTGCACTGCAGTTGGCCCTACCTCTCCATCTTCTGGGCGTCTGTGTAGGAGCCAGAGCCAGAGCCAGAGCCAGAGACAGAGGTGGAGACGGAGACAGAGATGGAGACAGAGACATGAGGTTGGAGTGTCACCCTTAGCGGGGTGCAGATCACACACACAGAGCCTGTGAACATTTAGGTGTGAGGGGGCATCACAAAGTCCCGTTCAGGAAAAATTGTGAAGGACCTGAAATGCCTTCCAGCGACCACGACGTCCCTTCCGGAGCAACCCTCCTGGGCCTCGGGCTCCCGGGTTAGTTCCTCACAGCCTCTGAGCTCAGAAGGGAACGGGCATGACGCAGGCACCGAGGCCGGTTACGAATTCAGGTCAGAGCCGAATTCAGCTCCAGAAAACCTGAAGTCGAGAGAGGCTATTTGCTTCTTTCCTAAAATGTTGGCTGGCTCGTCCTCTCTTCGAGTTTTAATGATGTTCTGTACAATGTGTGTCTAGTACTCGTTGCACGGTCACTCTGTGGGCAGCATCCTAACCCTCACCGCACAGACCCTCGCCAGACCTCCGAGGGACGTCCAGGTGTCCACGCCGCCCAGGGCAGTGGCAGGTGAGCCGGGGAGCCCGCACCCACCGCCCCAGGCTCAGGGCTCCTGCGCGGCCCCGGCTGGGGGTGCCGTCCGCACACCTGCGCTTCCCCGCGTGGCCGCCGGGGGGCAGCAGGGCCTCTAGGAAAAGCGATAGGAGGGGACGACTTTCCCTCCATCT
Source organism: Tursiops truncatus (assembly GCF_011762595.2). Lineage (NCBI taxonomy): Eukaryota > Metazoa > Chordata > Mammalia > Artiodactyla > Delphinidae > Tursiops > Tursiops truncatus. Next base: position 262,909 of record NC_047036.1, on the reverse strand, counting down.
CGTTTGTACGGCTGGGGAAACATACAGAAGAGAAGAGCTCATCGTGTGGGGCCCAGTTACCATCATCAAGCCAGAGAGCTCGAAAGCAGAGAACTCTGAGACGGCAAAGGCAGGTGGAGGGTATTTCTCCCCAGCGTTAGCCCAGGTGGTGGGGAGCAAGCAGGTGCGGCAGAGCTGTCTCGCCGGCAACACACGCGTAGGTGTGGTCGAGCGTAATCGACGTGCTTTGTCGCACCTCACGTTTTAGTTGCTTCATCAGTTATTTTTAGAGTTTTTCCCCGCGGGCATTCTGTTTTTCCTTCCTCCTACATTACAACATCTTCTGCCTTTGTAAAAAAGAAGGCATGTGTATTTAATTTTTAAATGCTCCAGAAAACTGCTGTCTTAACGAGCCGGCGCGTGCGAGACCCAGAGGCCGTGCAGACGCGGCTCCGCCTGCAAACCCGGGGCAGGAGTGGGGACGCAGGGGGCTCAGAGCCCGGCCATCTGAGCGGGCGCCGGGGCCAAAGGGGAACCTGGGCACTGAGGAAGGACAAAGAAGCGGGTTGCAGACTCAGGTCTCCTGACATTCTGCCCCTGGTCGCGGCACAGGGGAGGGTGTTGAGGAAGAAGAAAGGCAGACCTCAGACGCCTCTCCTCTTCCCCGGGGTCTCCCTCGCACCACGGGAAACACGGTTTGCACGCGCACAGCATCTTAATCTCTCCCAGAACCTGACCCATGCAACACAGACCTAGCCCATCCCTAGAATTACAGACAGGAATCTCCCAGAAAACCTAACTCTGGAGAGCCAAGAAGTCGCGGGGTGGCGCGATGTGTGCGGGACGCCTGTCTGCAGCGTGTGCCCCAGCGGTGGGCCTGGTGTTGAGGGAGGGCACGCAGAGAGAGGCAGGGAGGCTGCGGTCCGGCCTCCCGTCCCGCACGGGGGACACGGGCCCAGGTAAGTGGAGGGCTTAGGCATGAAGAGATGCAGCAGTGTTTGTGCCACAGTCCACAAGTATCAGTGAAAGGTTTTCTTTTTTCTAATAGCTGCTTCCTACGTGATGTAGTAACTTTAACAACAACAAGCTTCTCATTACATTCCTTGCTGGAAATGAAGGAGGGATAGACAGAAGATACTAAGTGTGGAGACGCTGTGTTTGAACCACCAGGATGGGACCGCGGCTGCTGGGGGCTCTGACTCACTTTGTGTCCGGCGTGGCCGAGGCGTCCACCCTGTGCTTCGCCCTCAGACACACACTCTGCATCTTCACCGCAGTAGGCAGGGGCGCCACGACGCAGAACAGGGAGAGCCGAGGGGGCAGGGCGGCTCCCGACGGGGCCCTCCTCTTCTGCCCGAACAGGAATTTTAGTTTCCCTTGAAACTGCATCGTCTGGTGTTTCAAAGACAGAAGCGAAGGCATGTTCACAGAGTGAATCATCGACGCGGTCAAAGGCCGTGGAGCTCACATTCCCGGGGACAGAAAGCCAGAGAGCTCTGATCCCGAGTCTCTGAGGAGCCATGAACCAACGCGCCTTCCACGCTGGCCCTTGGGACAGGCGCTCCCTACCGCCTTTGAATGACTCGGGGTTTCGCTAGCATCCCCGTAACATCCTCTAACCTTCCAGTGTGTTCTCATGTGTGCCCTCATGGGTGTCAGGGTGTGCGAGCCCTCACTCGGGGGTGTGAATGTACATGGACTTGGCCGGAGCCACCAGGCAGCCCCCCAGGAGGATTTGCTGGAGCAGATCATCTCTGAGGACTGTTCTGCATTAACCGTCCACTTCCAAATTGTCATTCATTGACAATTGTCATTCATGGTGATAAAACTTAGGGACAACTTGAGTTGTTTATCCGGAGCGCACATGGTGCGAGTTAAAAAGCCAGAAAGTAACTCTGGAGTTTGTGATAAAAGAAAATAAAAGATCTCGCTATTATGGAAGAGTTGATCTATAATTGAGTTAGTTCACAGGTGACTTCAGGGTGCCCCAGCCCTGGATGGAGGAATAAGCCCACAGGATGGCTGCACTCTTTCCCTATCCCTCGTCTGTCCATTCACCCCTCCCTCCATCCTTCCATCTGTCCATCCATCTCTCCCTCCATCCACCATCCCTTCATTCACCCATCCATCTGTCCGTCCCTCCATTTGTCTATGACTTTATTGGGTGAACAAATGCTTGCAGAGCACCTGCTATGTGATGGTCACATGCTTGGTGGCGCAGTCAGGGCAGCGGTGCTGGGACATCTTTAACATCCAGCTCTCCAGAGGGAAAAAGCCCTGACTTTTAGTTTTTGACGATTTCTTCGGTGTAAAAATTCCCACCATGGCTGATTTCGAGCTGCCAACCTACTATCAGCTGGATCTCTATATTCCTGAAGTTTCGACAACGGGCTCCCGTGGGCAGCCCCACCTGCCGGGTGTGGACAGGCTCTGCACAGGCTCAGGAGTAGCTGTGGTGAGCCCGGAGGCCACGTGATGCCGCTGCCCACTGCCCTGTCCTCGGCGCTCCGCTGCCCGTGCCGGACCCCTTTCCCGCACGTGCACGTGCAGTGACCCACCTCGCAGTAAAGTATGATGAGACACTTTGCAAACTGATTTCTTTTGCTTGTTTCCTCTACTCGGTGCTTCTGACACAGCTTCACTTCAGCTTAAGTTTTGATCTCTGCCTCACTGTACAGTAAAATCTACCTACATCCACGCAGAGGGAAAACTATCTTAGTTTCCCACAGAACTGAGAACAAAGTATGATCAGGACAAAAGACTTTCTGGACAACCAGCTGACTGCCTGAATAAGAGATGAGCAGCGGGGTGCAGGGGGTTGCCCGTGCTTCATCCGCCCCAGCGGACCTCCCACTTCATTCTCACTCACCCGCCGTCACTCAGCCTTGCCACGTCAAGGCCGGAGCCCGCGTGCGTGCCGCCAGCACCCCGGCCCCTGGCTTCTCCCGCCCAGCAGCCGCTCACTCACCAGGAAGCCCGAGGTGCTGTCCAGCAGGCAGCGCACGCGGCAAATGAAGCACCGCGTCAGGAAGGCCGAGTACTCGGTGGGCCAGCCCGCGGCCCCCTCCTGGGCCCGGAGCAGCCTCCCCAGGACGGCGTCCTCTCCTGGCCGCGTTGGCACAGGCAGTGGTGGTCAGGGAGAAACCGGAAACACACTCTGATAAGCAAGTTCGTAATGTAACAGCGAGCTATCAGCACGTAACACACACGCCTGCCCCGAACTGACACCTGTCCCTGAGCACCCCTCCCGCCCTGACCAAGTCAGGTCTTTGCCCTCGAAAACGGCATTTTGGTACAACCGCGTGTGTGACGAACACACGTGAGACTGTTGACCAGTTCAGGGTTTTTGGTTCTGAGCTCTATAAAACTGTGTCGGCACCCGGGGGTTGCACTTTTCTCTAACTTTACAGGGTAACTCATGCTGCTGCGTGAAGGTGTGCTGCAAAGTCCTCCTGAATCACGGACTGCTCGTGGGGAGACGTGTGGGAGAGCCAGCACTCCCTCCCCCCGCTCTGGACCCCAGATGAACGCCGCCCTTCCCCTCGAGCTCCCGTCGGCTCTGCAGTCTCTTGGGCACTTGGATGCCTGCCCGGTGCGTCCCGTGGGCAGGGGCCACGGATCCGGGACTTTGTAGGGGCTCTCGCTCCCAGGGGGCAACGTCCCTGAACAGACAACAGTCTCTGGGGGATTTTTTCTGGTAAATCTAAAGTGAGTGGAAGGAATTTCCTGGAAGACGTGCGTCTGAGGGGGAGTTTGCAAAACCAGAGACAAGTACCGTGGCTTCTCGGCCTCACGCCACGCCCCGGGGGGCACAGAGCAGCAGCCCAAGATGCAGGGGCACTCGGGAGCCAGGGAGCCACGCGGGGCTGGAGGAGGGCGGGGCGGGGCACGGGACGAGGTCTCCGAGGAGGGGGCATCCACACTGCACCAACTGGATGGGAAGGAAAGGGGGTGATCCGTGTCTGAGTTGGACCAGGGCCCCCAAGACCCACCTGTCTCTGAGAGCAGGTTCTGCCCACACCCAGCCTGGGGAGGGTCCATGGCCCAGTGCAGCTGCCGGCAGAAGTCCTGGCGGTCGTCCACGTGGATGTAGTCGTAGATGTTCTGGTGCATCACGTCCGTCTGGAACATGGCAACAGTCATCTTAGCCTTACCCTGAGTGAATCGCCACACTTTATTCCAGTGTCAATAACTGCGAAAATGCTCCCCCATCTGTCAAAGGCAAGTCACACCTGTGAAGAGCAAGTCCCTCCCCGGAGGACGTGACCACAGGGCCTGGACACTAGGCACCCGGCTCACGAGGCGCAGAGCCGGGCACACTGCGGGTGCCCCCCAGGCCAGGCGGTGCCTTCAGAGGCAGGTCGGGGACTCAGAGACCAAACGTCGCTTGGGGTCAAGATACCCACTTTTCCAAGTTGACTCCAACCTCACCAAGCTGTGCGTTTGTGTTTGGTCACCTTCCAGCCTGTTATACTTGAATCACAAAAGTTAATTAAGAAAGCATCCCTGTGAAGTGAGCTGGGGGCCACCAGGTGAGATGGGGGCCAGGCCAGCACCTCCAGTCCTGACCACCACCACCCCCGGTAGGACGCCGCAAGGACCCACCAGTCCACAGCCCTCTCTCTGGTGCTGGATCCTCCCACCTGCTCGGGCCCCGAACGCAGAGGCCAACCCACAGGTCCATGCTGGGAAACTGCGGTCTGGGGCACAAAGGCCACTGCCACGGGCTACGAAGACTGGCTTCATTAGACTCAACGGTTGCTGTTGTCGGCAAAAACGTCCGCAGAGTGTCGACAGATGACGAGCCTGGAGCACATCTCCCCACTACCCTCTCTTAACTGAAGGGCATCACTCATCACCCGCCTGGGAGCCCAGCCCGCCAGGTGCTGTCTGTGACCTCTTCAACTGGTCCATTTCTGAGTTTCCATCATTTCTCAACTGGATCCCTGCAACACTAGATGGAGGAAAAGTGCCTGAAGGATGAAGACTTCACAAATGACGTTACCTCCTTAGAAGGTAACAGGTAACCCCACGCAGAGTGGATGAGGTGCCGCATCTCTCCACAGGTCCTCCTGTAACTGGCCCCCGGACATCAAACGGGTAGCCTCAGAAAGGCAGAAAATGAGTATGATCGTAACTCGAAGGCCGGACTCTATCCCCTGTGCGCCCCCCAGCCCAAGACACTGTTTTCACAGGAACGACAGGACCCTGAGGTCAGAAATGACGGTGGTCCTCGGTCAGTGCTATCCAGCGTCAGGGAGTCTGGCGTGACTGGGGACCAACTCATGGTGGACGTGGGCACACCTGACTTTCCCTCCTGCTGAGACCTGGTGGCACCTGCCGCACCTTCTGGTTCTCACCCGCCTGGCAGCTGGCAGCCTCACCTGGAGGCTCCCTCTCACCAGAGGCTCCCACCTCACCTGGTAGCTCTATGGTTACAAGGGCACATCCCATAGCCATGCTTTCCTAACACACTTTTGTGATTCAGGCGTAACGCATAGGCTGAAAAGTGCCCACGTCATAAATACGCAGCTTCACCACCCAGTCGGGAATCAGGACCCCTACAGCATCTCAGAACCCTTCCCTCCACCCTCCCCAGAGGCGGTCGTGGCGCAGAACCCCGCACTGCCGGCTGATACTGGATGTAAATGGAGCGCTGTGACCTCTGTGTCACATCACAGTTGCGTGTGACGGCGGTGTTTCAGCCCCACCATCGTGTGGTACTCCACTGTCAGAACATACCACACTGATTAGTCCTCTCACTGCTGGGCCCTCTGAGTTATTTCCCGTCTGAGCCTGTTACAGAGGCTGCTGCTGTGTCTTCGAGGGCGTTTCTGTTGGATGCACACCCAGGAGTGGAATGAATGGGTCACGGAGTGAGCAGAGCCTCCGCTTTAGTGGAAAAGGCCGAACGGCCGTCCAAAGTGAGCACACGAATACGCACTTCCGTCGTGGCAGCGTGTGGAGCTCCAGTTGCTTTATGTTCTGGCCAACCTTTGGTATTTTCAACGCTTTTTCTTTTTTTGAGCTACGGTGGTGGATGCATCATGGTTTCTTTTGATGGTTTTAATTAGCACGTCATGAAGACTAATGAAATTGAACATCTTCTCACATGTTTATTGGTTTTTAGACGTGTGTGTGTGTGTGCGTGTTGCTCGCTTCTGTCTTTCCCATGAATTTCCGTCAAGCTGTCTTGCCGGTTTGTCAGCGCTCTTCATCCTTCTGGACAGGAGTCCTTTCTTGGGTGGATTCCTTTGCAAAACTCTTCTCCACTCCCTGGCCTCCCCTGCTGCTCTCTTAATGGGTCTGGCACAGCGTGATTCATCAATCTCTCCTCATGGACAGGGTTTTAGAGTTTTTGTCCTGTCTATGTACTCCGTCCTCATATACCTCCTAACTCTGCCCTGTTATCTTCTAGAAGCTTCCACCACCCACCCGACATTGACTGTGCACGGTGTGAGGTAGGAGTCGAGACTCATTTTGTTCACGTGGATCCAGTTCACGAAGCACCATTTACTGACGAGACCAGCGCCCGCCCACCTCTCGGCAGCACCAGCTTCACTGTAAGCCCGTGGCTGCTCTGAACCTCCGCTCTGTCCTGTGGGTCCACCTGTCCATCTTCCACCAACCCCACACGTCTCAGCCACTGAGCTCGACGGGCAGTCTTGTCTCCGGGGTTGTACGTCCCAGGGAAAATCACACCCCCCACCGCCCTGCCGATGGGAATGCTCCGCCCTCTGCATTCCCAATTAGCTTGTCAGTTTCCTCTCAGAGAAGCTGCTCGGTTTTTACGGCAGTGTTATTAATTAATGTCATTCTATAACTTGACCTGATGTCTTTATGATAATAATATCGAGTCCTCCAGTCCATGATATGGCATACCCTTCCATTTACCTGGATCTTCCTTAACTTCCTTAAATAATGTTTTATATTCTGTGTGGAGATATTGCACATCATTTGCTTGACTCATTCCTAGGAATCTGGTGTTTTTCCATCCTACTTTGATGGATGGCATTTTCCCCTCCACGGTTTTGATTAAAGGAAAACAATTGTGCTGACCTGTGAGCGCTGGATACGTCTCACCATAAACTGATATACAGGCACTGTGATCCAGGTTATTCTCTGGTGCGTTTTAGCAGGTGACCCCAAGCCTCGCAGAACCCCAGGGCCTCCCTGCTGCCCCGTCTGCCGTCTCCACACACCTCAGATGATTCACGAATGGGACGCAAGGTGTGGGTCTGTGGCTTAACGGGCACAGGAGGCAGGTTGACTTGGAGACATCGCTGACCAAGGTGAATTTGAAGACCAGTTATCTGGGGTGAGGAAACCAAGTTGGTAGCAACTAGTGTGGCTGCCCTTCGTCCTTCCTAATCTCCTGGGGTCTGATTCCTACAAATGAGGTCAAGAAAAATAAATGGTGGGAAACGTGAGAAGGAGGGAAGAGAGTAGGTAACAATGATTCAAACAGCACAAAACAGGCCCTGCTTTGGTTGGGTCAGGCGGTCTTCATCCTGCCTCTAAACCACCCTTGGCGGAGTTGAGGATAAAAGTACTGATACAACCGTTTTCACAAACGGCTCGTTCCAGCAGTAACCATTTCTACTTTCTGTGCAGAGAGGGCGCATATCCACTCTCCATGCCCGTGGATTCCTTCCACAGACCCTCACATCTGCCCCGGTTCACATGGGGACGAGCTGCCCCTACCGCAGACCTCCGAGAGAACAGACAACATCTTGAAACAGCAAACGGCAACAGCGACTAAAATATACACCTAAAGCCTACCCGTTCGTCTCAGAGAGCGCTAAGCGCAAGACGCTGGAACGCTGCGCCCAGGTTGCACCAGGAAGTACCTGGTTCCTGACTTTTCGTAAGGCGTTTTGCACAAGCAGCTTACAATAGCACAAAGCAATCCGAACATGTTCATGAAATATTTTGCATAAACTAGAGGCATGGCCTGATTTAATGGCATTTGGAAACAATTTATTTATAATAAAAGGCAAAACTTTTTTTTGTTTTCACTTCTAACGCTTCAGCGGAAATAACCAAGTTCCAAGAAACCAGAAGAGCCAATTAGCAAGTTCAGACCTGGAAGCAGGTCTCCTCTGCAGGACTTTTCCCACGAAGGTCCTACCAGCTGGTAAGACCTTCGAATTACAGCCAAAGGCAGGTGGCTCTGGGTGTCTGGAGAATTCACAGAGCAACTCAGGCGACAGTGATGGGAACGAAAAGAAATTCTGAGCACGCAAAAGGCAGACCGAACCACATTTTTCTAGATCCAGATCCTGCACACGACCTCCAGGGGAGCACGTGGAAGGCTTCGCTATTTGGGGCTGGAATCCCTCGTGCCCACGGCCCCGCGGAGTCACCTGCCGTCCTGGAGGGGCCGCTGCTCCAGGGGACCCTGAGCCCGAGCCTGCACCCCGGCCACGGCCCCCGACCTCGTGCGAGCGCGGCCTCCGCACAGCGGCTGCAAGGCGGACCGGGTAGCCCAGCTCCCGCGTCAGGAGCGCCCCCAGCGCCCTGGGGCTCCCGGCCGCGGCCTCGCAGCCCCACCGCGCGGAGGAGGAAGTCGGGCGACCCCGACTCGAAGGGGCGGAGCCGGCTCCCCGAGGCCACGCCCCCGCGGGGGCCGCGCCTCCGCCCGCTGCTGGGCCACAGGCAGTGACCGCGCGATCGCGGCCCGCGAGGCCGCCCAGACGGTCCCGGGGCCAGGACAGGGCCTGGCGGTCACTCTGTGCGGGTCCAGGCGGCGGGAAAGTCAACCTGGAAACGAGCGCGGGAGGAATCGAAAACGATTCAAATGAGGATTTTCATGGAAATTAGATCACGGGCCCCATCGGCCTCAGGGGCTCTGGCGGAGCTCAGTTCTCAGCCTGTCGGGGACCGGGCTCGCACACCTTGGCTTCCGCTGCCCTCAGCTTCGGGCACCCCCTTGGTGCTCGGCCCATCCAGGGAGATTTTCGTTCTTAACGCCAGTCTGGCCTGTCCCCGCTCCCTCGCTTGGCTCTGATCCCGGCTCTGCAGATACTTCCCCTCTGCCGGCAGAGGTACCCCGGCCCCGCGGGGCCGTCCACGACCTCCAGGCGAGCACCCCTGTCCCAGTCTCGCCAGCGTCCCAGCGGGTGGGCGCCTCGGGGGGACTCTCCATCCCCCAGGGGCCGCCGCCTCGCCCCAGCCAACGGGGGGTGGGGCGGGGGCGTGGTCTCCGAAAAGTGCTCCTCCCGGGCGCCGGGGCTCCGCCCTGCGGGCACTGCTCCCTCTGCACCCACTGTGTCTGCAGCCCTTTCTCGCTCATCCTGTGTCACTAGGCGATGATTCTTTACACTAAACTTATATTAGTGTAAGTTTGTAAGTAAATTCTGTATATTAAGCCGTGCGAATCACTGCATAGGTTCTGCCTCCGGATGTGGCCCTGAGGACAGACACACTGTTCTCCGTTCCTCCAGGTTCTGTTTTGTTCTCTCGCAAATCCACCTGTTTTTGCCTTGAATTCCTCAGGGAGGGTGCCAGTGCCTATGGCCCGTGGCTTCCTCGAGTTGATAACTCCGCACCGCGAGCTCCCTGCAGAGGGCTGCGTCTGGGGGGTGGCCCCTGGCAGAGCAGCTGCGGCCACTGTGGTGCCCGGCTTGTCCTCAGACCTCAGCCGTCGAAGTTCCAGAGCCGGGAGGCTGCACCATCAGGCTGGTGACTTTGGGCTGGGATTTCTCACGAGAGACTTCTTTTCCCTCCCGGAGGCCAAGCCAGGTCCTTCTTCCTTTCCTGGGACTTTTCATTGAGCCACCCTTCTAGGACCCAGTGTTGCATGGGACTCCATCCAGCTCTGCCCCAAGGTCTGGAATCATCCAAGCTAGGCTGGCCTGGGGCAACGTTCCAGATGAATTATCTGTACACCAACAAGAGCGTTTCCAGAACACACTACGTCCTGACTGTACCTCGTGTCTGGGCTTTGAGACACCAATGCACAGATGAGGACAGGTCCACTGCCCTGGCCCTGACCAGCCTCTCACGGCGAGGAGCCCGGGAGGCCCGGCCTCAGTCAGCACAAGTCGCTGCCCTTTAGACGGGGGACGCCCAGGACACTGTCATGCCTCTCGCTGTGACCCTGGGCCCTAGACGAAGCTAGGTGTGCAGCTCCTCATCTGACAAAAGCTCCATGATTTAAAAAAAATAAAAAAGCAGCAGCTTGATTTCAGAGACATTTTAAACCTTGAAGACAACGCGTACTTTCAAGGTAACAGAACCGAACCGCAGCAGATAGAGCAGCTGTGCTTACCTGGTGGAAGCCCAGATAGTCCACGATCGTTGCTGACGCGTAGAATATCATCCCTTCTGCGCTCACCACCAGAGCAAAGCCGTGCAGGGACTAGAAGAAACAAAACATCGAGTTGGCGCCAAGATGCCTTTGTGAAATCACTCAAAATGAAAAAGTCAAGCGTTGATTCTGTTCGGCTTTTCAACCGTTTCTCCCCCGTTTTGTGGTCTGTATTCATAACCTCCAGAAAGGCCCGCTTTTAATTTATTTATGACCATTTTGCAAGAGGTCCCAAGCTAGCAGGTGGCACGGGAACCTGGTCACGGTTTATAAGGCTCAAGACCAGGGTTCTTCTTTTTCTAATGATTATCAAATTCATGTTTTATAAAATATACACCATCACTGTGAGATGACACGTCAGTACCTGAAACAGAACAGAACCTTTATGCCACCTTGTGGATTTCCCCATTCATGCACCCTCCTCTATACCATGTTCTGATTTTTCTAAGAATTTTTATCATGAAAAAATGTTGAGCTCCATCAAGTGCTATTTCTATATCTACTGAAATCATCACATAGATTTTCTTCAATCTATTAATGTGGTGAGTTACAGTGACAGATTTTCTGATGGTGAAATCATTCTTGCCTACATACGGTAAACCTTATCTGACCATAATTTTTAATATGCTCTTGGAATTGATTCATTTCACTTACAAAATATTCATTTATATTTAAGGAAATCCAGCCTAGAAGCTTCCCTCTTTATTTTGGTGTCAAGTATACCTAATCTTCCCTCTTTTTTCATTCTCGGGACCCACTTATTTATGATGAGAATGATGTATTCCTTGAAAGTCTGGTTCACCTCACCTCTAAGATCCTCCAGTTTGGGTGCATTTTGGGAGAGATGGTGAGTGAAAGGGGGTGGATTTTAGTACCATGTCAGTTTATTTATTTATTTTTTATTATTATTTTTGTGTGTGGTACGTGGGCCTCCCACTGTTGTGGCCTCTTCCATTGCGGAGCACAGGCTCTGGACGCGCAGGCCCAGCGGCCATGGCTCACGGACCCAGCCGCTCCGCGGCATGTGGGATCTTCCCGGACCGGGGCACGAACCCGCGTTCCCTGCATCGGCAGGCGGACTCTCAACCACTGCGCCACCAGGGAAGCCCCATGTCAGTTTATGTAATGGTTGTTAGTGTATTCAGGATTTTTCTCTTATATCAATTATGGCATTTAAAAATATTTTTCAGTAATGCACTCATTGCACCTTGATTTTAAATTTACTCATGTATGTTATTCACAATATGTTTATGATTATTAAATTTCAGTTGTATCTGTAACTATTGTGGCATGTGCTGTGTTGGGCTCAACTTAAAGTCTCTCTTTGTTCGAGAAGCAGGCCCTCCAACCCCTCCTGCACAGGCTTCCCAGAACCATCACTAGTGAGGACGCACGAGGGACCACGGCCACTAGAGCGCACGCCAACGCGCATTCCACCTGCCTATCTGTATCTATCTCTCCTCTGGCATCATCATCATCACTTTGATACAGGAAACGGCAGCACACTCTGTGTAGGTCCTGGGGAGTGTCAGGCACCATATGTGGAACAGCTCATCCAGTTCTGCATCACCTCCATGAGGTAGGAACAGTCTGATTCTACTGGGCCAATACAGAAGCTGGAGGTAAGGGAGGTTCAGGCAACGGGACAGTGGTGTTCAAACTTTTTCAATTTGAATCTTTAACATACAGACATTTAGAGACCTTTTTTTTTTTTTAAATTTTTTGGTCGCACGGCATGCAGGCTCTTAGTTCCCTGACCAGGGATCGAACCTGCGCTCCCTGCAGTGGAAGCGAGGAGTCCTAACCACTGGACCGCCAGGGAAGTCCCCAGACATATAGAGACTTTAACTTCTATGAAGTTTGTAGCTATCAGCAGTGTATTATAATACCCATTTCCCTTAATTCTTGACCATGCTGGATACCTTTTTCTTTTTTTCTAATCTTTGCCAATTTTATGTGATAAATTATCTTACCATCATTATAATTTTCATTTCTTTGATTATTAATGAGATTGAAAAAATTTCATACATTCATTGATAACTTGTATTTCTTCTTTGGTAAACTGCCCGCGCATGTCATGTGCTGATTTTTCTATTAGCGTTTATACATATCAATATCTAAGAGCTTTTAAATGACTGATACCGAAGATTTCTAGGCAGCCACCTAAATTCAAATCCCCACACTTCTAAAAGATGATGGAGAACAACAAGAATAGGTAAAACTACACAAACCTGCACCCCCATCATGATGAGAACACAGAGAGGTGATGAACTTCAAGTTACATATAAGCAGAAAAGGCAACATAAAGTCCCAGCAAGCTTACAATGACTGTTTCAAAAGAACAAAGTGTGTAATCCCTCCTCAAGAAACTAGAGAAGGCAGAGACAATACAATGTAAGGAGAGGGAAAGAAGAATTTAAAATAAGAGAAAAAACAATGAAAATTGTTTAAACAGTTAAATGATAAAGATTGTCAACAAAGTGAAAAATTGCTTCTTTAAAAAGATTAATAAAATTGATAAACTCTTAGCAAGATTGATCAAGAAAAATACAAATTACGGACATCAGGAATTTTAAAGAATACATCATTTAAAGAATACATCAATACAGATCCTACAGACATTAAAAAGATAGTGAGGAAATAATAAAAATGATACTCAAGAAATTAATTTACCAGAATTGACCCATTAGAGATAGAAACCTTAGAAGATCGATTTCCGTAGAAGAAATAAAGTTATCAAGGAACTAACCCAGGATAATGCACCAGGCCCAGATGGTTTTAAAAAGGAATTCTACCAAATCTTTAAAAATCAGATAACACCAATGCCCCATAAATCGTCTCGGAAATAGAAAGTGAAGGAAAGTTTCTAATTCTTTTTAAGAAGTATAACGCTGACACTTGATTCTGATAAGGAAAATACAATAAAAATAAAATTGCTTACTTTGACTACTGGTGCAAATATGCTAAATAAAGTATTAGCAAACAGACTTCAATTTCACATTAAGAAAAGTATACATCATGACCAAATGAATTTATTCCAGGAATGCAAAGTTGGATATCAGGAAATATTAAGAAATTCATTAATATAATACACCACATTTATAGATCTAAGGAGAAAAACCTATGATTATCTTTTTTTTTGGCTGTGTTGGGTCTTTGTTGCTGCGCGTGGGCTTTCTCTAGTTGTGGTGAGCTGGGGCAACTTTTCATTGCGGTGCGCAGGCTTCTCATTGTGGTGGTTTCTCTTGTTGCAGAGCATGGGCTCTAGGCGTGCCGGTTTCAGTAGTTGCAGCACACGGGCTCAGTAGATGTGGCTTGTGGGCTCTAGAGCGCAGGCTCAGTAGTTGTGGCGCATGGGCTTAGCTGTTGCGCAGCGTGTGGGATCTTCCCGGACCAGGGCTTGAACCCATGTCCCCTGCATTGGCAGGCGGATTCTTAACCACTGCACCACCAGGGAAGTCCCTATGATTATCTTTATAGATGGCAAAAAGCTTTCAACAAAATTCAACACTCATTCCTGATAAAAACACACAAGAAAATAGGAATTGTGGATACATCTTAACCTGGTAACATGTGTGTGCATGTTGTATGTGTGTGTGTGTCTGTCCATGTTATTCCCAAGGTAGCAACTTAATGGGGGAAAATTCTAGGTGTTTCCAGTATGATCAGGAAGCAAGGCAACTATGCCTATGACATCCCATACTGGGGTGTGTAAACTACACCCCCCGACATATAGCCTGCCACTGGTTTTGTAAATGAAATTTTACTAGAACACGGCCACACCTGTTCATTTACGTATTGTCTCGAGCCACTTTTGCACTACAACAGCAAGGCTGAGTAGTTACGACAGAGACAATATGGCCCAGGGGTCCCCAGTGCCCAGGCCGCACAGCAGGAGGTGAGCGCAGCGGGCAAGTGAGGGAAGCTTCACCTGCCGCTCCCCATGGCTGTCCGTCACTAGCATCCCCGCCTGAATATCCCCCCAACCCCATCCGTGGAAAAGCTGTCTTTCATGAAACCAGTTGCTGGTGCCGAAAAAGTTGGGGACCGCTGATATGGCCCACAAAGCCTGAAATATTTCACCATCTGGCCATTTAAAGAAAGAGTTTGCTGACTCCTGTCCTGTAGTATCTGGGGGGTGTTAACTGTTGCAACTAGAAGAGAGAAATCAATGGGAGGTATAAGAATTGAGAAAGTAAAACGATGGCTATTTGCAGATGATACCATGGTTTACTCAGAAAACCCTAGAGAATCAATGATAAAATAACTCAAAGAATTCAGTAAGCAGCAGGGATATAAAATTAAATATATATATTCAATAACCTTTACATATGAGAAAAATGACCATATTAGAGGACATCATGGTGGTTAAAACCCCATTTACAAAGAAGACCCAGGACTTGTAAACGCAACAAGAAATGTGCAAAATCGATGCAAAGAAAACGTCAAATCATCTCAACAGGGCTTGCCTGGTGGCGCAGTGGTTCAGAGTCCGCCTGCCGATGCAGGGGACGCGGGTTCGTGTCCCAGTCCGGGAAGATCCCACGTGCCGCGGAGCGGCTGGGCCCATGAGCCATGGCCGCTGAGCCTGCGCGTCCGGAGCCTGTGCTCCGCAACAGGAGACGCCACAACAGTGAGAGGCCCGCGTACCGCAAAAAAAAAAAAATCTCAACAGACACAAAATTATATGTGAACAAATGGAAAGACATCCTTTGCTCTTGGACTGAGTGACTCACCATCATAAAGATGCCCTTTCTTCCTAAGTGAAGTTCTCAACAGAGTGCGATATTGTCTGTATCAAACTTCGTTATTGACCTACAGCTGATTTACAATATTGTGTTAGTACAGGTGTACAGATATATATACATATCTGAATCACTATATATATTTTTATATACTCTTTTTCGGATTCTTTCCCATTGTGGGTTATTACAAGACACTGAGTAGAGTTCCCTGTGCTATGCAGTAGGCCCCTATGGTTTATCTATTTTATATATAGTGCAGTGTATATCACATTTTTATGGAGCCAGCAAGTTGATACTAAACATGGAAAGTAAACACGCACTAATTGTGACAAAAACACTGAAAAAGAAAGTTAGGGAAGACTGTTATTTCTTGTCAAAACATACCATCAGGCCTCCACAACTAAAGGCGTTGGGTGCTGGTGCGTGAATAGACAAGCGCGTCCGTAGCCTGGGATAGGAAGCCCAGAGCAGGGGCAAGCACAGGTGGAAAGGCGGTGTCATCCAAACTACTAGACAGAGGCGGGCTTTTCAACAGATGGTTCTCCCCTGAGATTCTGTCTGTCTGTTTAACAGGCTGAGTGTTCATCTACAGTTGACCAATATTTCTTGTCGCGGAGCATCACCCATTCCAGATCTGCGCACAGCCACCACGCCTCATTCCCTCACGGCGATGATGGACTTGGTGTGCCGCGCCGCGTTCAGGATGGCTTCATCTAGTCTCACAAGTAAAACGGGCTGAATTTCTCCCGAGCGCCGTCTCTGCCTGGTTTTAGTACAGGGTTCCTGACCGCACAGAATTAGCTGCCCCTTCCCTCATTTTGTGTGCTCTGGAATGGCTCTGGAATGGTATTTTCTGTCCCTTAGAGGTTTACCTAAAATTTGCTTTTAAAACAAGTGGACCAGATACCAGAGAGGCAAGAGTCTGAGCAGCTGCCACCCTGGTCAGTGTCCCCTCAGCTCCTGCAGCCGGAAGGCTGGAGACTCCACTGTCCAGCCCTGCCCCAGCCGACCCGCAGCCCCGGAGGCTGCTGCGTGCTCAGGCTTCTGCCTCCTGCCTACATTCTTCCAGTTAATTTTGTTGCAGATTTTCTGCCTTCTCCGTTTCACATTAGGACGGCACCTTTGTTTCAGATGTGTGTGTTTCTCTGTCGTTGGGTGTCGGGGGCAGCGGGGACACGGAGCTGCTGACTGGTGTCCGGCTTAAACGGAGGTCGTGTGTTCTGCCCAAAGTGACATCACACCACACACCATTCACGAGGAAGCCCCCTGGAAAGGGACGCAGTCTCACAGCCTCAAACGAGACAAAGCCACAACTTAGCCATTAGAGTATAACTCAGAGAAGAAACGTCGCAGCCCTCAGGAAAACATACAGCAAACACTCGACAAAGATCTTATTCAAGAGGGAAGCACTGAGACATTAAACCAGCCTAAGACGTGTCTGAGACACTAGGTGCTCACAGGCAGCTGGGATGAGATTGCTGCATTAGATGCGAAATTAAAATCCCCCTGGGTGATCCCTGAGCAGCCCTGTGCCCACATGACTTGAAGAGGAGGTACCACCCAACTTTTCACTTTATTTCAAAATTCTGGACTTTCTGACACACAGGTTCAAACACCCGGGTGGTGACTTTGCAATAGGATTTAGACTCTGTGCTGAGTTTTCTGAGCAAGAAACAAACCCAAGCCTCACATAGCCCCCAGCTGCACCTCTGCCCTAAACGGTGTGGCACTGGTGACCACATCTCATCGCAAAGCCCGTTATCACTCACCCACCCCAAACCCCAGTGAACTGAAAATCGACGCTGGGTGACACCCATGTCCACCGGAACGTCTCCAGAACCAGACAGACTGTGTCATTTGTTACTGTAATTCCTGTGCGGCTCCCGGGAGAAGTGTCTGGTCCAACTGTCCTCACGTCTTTGAGCCGCAGATGCAAAGTCCAGCGTTTGCCTGGATCTCATCCCAGTGGGCTAGTCACGAGTCTGTGAATACACCAACCCCCAGTGTTTCTTGGTGCGGGGGGAACCTATGAAACATTTGCGATGTTCTATGGTTAACAAAAGGCCCAATTTTCCTATATGTTGACTGCCTCTTTCCCTCCCACTGTTTGGGTCAATCACTAGGACATGAAGCAGACCCCGAAGAGCCTCGTCAGTGAGTCCTTCCCACCCAGACTGGGTACCAGCCCGGAGATGGCAAGTCCTGTGCCAGCCCGGAGATGGCAAGTCTGGACAGCACTTCTCACAGTTTCTGCACCACTTCAGAGATGCTTTACGTAAAAACAGAAAACCTTCGCATCCACTTCCACCGGTCTGGAGGATTTCCTGAAGCGCTGTCAGTCTCAGAATCGGAGATGAGGCTGGGCCTCTGAGGCTCAGATTCCTGTGCCCCTCAGACACTGACCCAACTGAGACACTGCACTTTGTTAATGCCAGGTTTTCTTATATTGCGGTAAAATCTATGTAACAGAAAACTCACCGTTTTAGCCACTTTCAAGTGCACAATTCTGTGGCACATTCACGTGGTTGTATGGCCGTCACCACCATCTCCAGAACTTTCACATCTTCCCAAACTGACACTCTGCCCCCCCCCAGCCCGGCCCCGCCATCTACTCCCTCCTCCAGGGACCTCCTAAGTGGACTCGCGCAGGACTGGTCCTTCTGTGACGGGCTTGTTCATTTAGCACCACACCCTCCGGTGCATCCGTGTTGAAGGATGTGTCAGAATGTCCTTCCTCTTTAAGGCTGACTAATACTCCATTGCACGTACAGACCACCTTTGCTTATCCGTCATCGCTTGATGGGCATCTGGGCTGCTTTCGGCTCCTGGCTCCCGAGGACGATGCTGCTGTGAACAGGGGCTCCAGCAAGACGTGAGCACACTTTCGGGAAGGAAGGTGTCTAAAGCAAGGAGGAAAGTCCACAGCCTTCTCCCCCTGCAACACTGCCTGGGAGGAAGGAGGCGTGTGATGGGGCGGACCTGCCGCCAGCTCAGAGCTGGGAGTCTTTCCAGAATGAGGACGGTGCCTGTGTTCTCACTGGCCCTCCTGCTCTGGCTTCAAGCGCCTCACCTGGGAAACCCGGGGTTCCTGTGCTGCTGGGATTTGATCTGAATGGGCACCTGCCTCCCTCCCTGCCCCGTGCCCATGCCCAGCGGGGTCTGATGGCCGAGACCCCGGGGGCTGGTGCCGCCCATTGCGGCCGTGACTGTGACCCTCAGACAAGGGAAGCCAGCTCTGGCCTCCACAGGCCTCGCGTCTTATTGGGAGCCGGCCGCAGCGCCCCAGAACGGGGCCCTGCAGGCTGCCGGTCCAACACCCTCCCTCGGGGCTCTGCAGTGCCCCTCCGCCAGGGGTCTGGGCAGAAGCAGGGTGGGTGGCGCTGGATCCACCTCGGGACTGTCAGGACACAGCATCCATCCTTCTTACAGCCTCAGCTCAGCGCTGACCAGGGAGAGATGACGTCACCAGTGGCCATGCGGCCCAGGTGACTGAGCCCAGACACCTCATGGGGCTGGGCAGTGGTGGCCGCGAGGGCCTTGCGCCCTCCCCCGGGCAAGCTGCAGACTCGGTGCATTCCCCCCCAGCCCCCCGGCAGCGGGAGGGGGCGAGGTGGGTGCTGGCTGTACCACCAGCCCTCGCACAGCATTTCCCATTTCAGAGACTCATGACATCCCACTAATAATAGTCCAAAGACCAAAGAAATGTTCAGGGTTTGAGTATATAAAATGCCGTCTCAAAAAAGATTTTACGAGATTAGTCATGACCAAAAACAACCTTAATTTTAACTCCTAAGGCAGAAATTTAAAAAAGCAAAAAGCCCATAAAGTGCTGTTTGCCGACCCATATGGATTCAATATCAGATTGACGTTCTGGTCCAGAACCATCACGCCAAATACTTTTGCACATGTGGGACCGTCTTTCAAATATGCGTCGCAAACATTTGTTTGTTTTCTCTCTCTCTCTTTTTAATCCTACAAGACTTTTGTGTTTTTTTAAACATGGTACATGGAAAATGAGATCACTTTTCCAAGTGGAAAAAAGAATTTGGCCCCAAGCGGAAGGCTGCACTTTTTTAAGGGGAGAAACAAGCACATCCACATTCAATTACTTAGCAGTCACAGGACCTGCACCTGCCACTGCAGGGCCTGCCCCTCGCTCTGCCCCCCGACGCCGCTGCCCCAGCCCCTCTTCGGGGATCAAGCCAAACGGGTGAGAAAGCGGAACTTCCTTTTGCCAGCCCTTGAATATCCTGATCTCTTCCAGCCCACGCAGAAAAAATAGCTAGCCTGTACTTCAAAGATTGCTCGTCAAGGTCACGGCAGAGGAAAAAGAAGAGGGAAAAAGGAACAATTCCAACGGCCCCTCTCACCGCCCCTCCCTGGAATGAAGGGAAGTTGGGAGCTGTGCCCTCCCCTGAGAGCCGTTGCCACGGTTACAGAGCAACACCGCAAGGCCAGGGCCGCCAGTCACGCGAGCTAGTGAGGGGCACCCGGCGTGTCCGGCAGCCGCTCGGCCCTGCTGGAGCCAGATCACTCGCCGGGCCTCGCAGTGGGGCCTGAGTGCGTGCGAGGCGCTCCTGCTGGGAGCGGATCGCTGGCTGTTTATAGATCCCACAAACAGTAAACTTGGCCTTGGGCTCCTGCCACGGAGCGGCTACGGCACTTGAAAGCAGTTCTCAAAGATGCATTTGGCTGACAGGGGCAGGACCGCAAGGGTGGAGGCAGGTGCGGATGCCCAGGCCCTGGGAGCTAGACCCTCGTGCCAGCGCGGCCCCTGCTCTGGCCACCCCCTGCCCAGGGCCCTCCAGGTCCTTCTCTCCAGGTGAGTGACCTGGCTGTGGCACAGACACCTGGGCGGTGGAGGTACCTGGACAGGGAGCTTGGCCCTGGGCCCTCCAGCCTCCCTGTGGCTGGTGGGAGTGGAGCCCAGACCCGGACACAGAACGTGGCCACAGCAGACAGACACCTCTCTTCCTTCCCTGGGGGGACGCAGCTATTCCAACCGAGTGCTGCCTTTTCAGCTGTGTGACCTCGGACAAGCCAAGGGGCAGAGCAGGGCCTGAGTGACCACAGCGATCGCTGACCAGTGAGCCCTGCACAGTGACCCTGGACGGTCAGGGGCTCCTGGTGGACAGTCAGGGGGTTCACAGTGGAGCGTTCTGGGGGTCTAAAAGCCACGGAGAGGCCATGTCCAGCCAGGCCCCAGGCAGCTGAACTGCCTTCAGGGGTGGAGCCAGGAGCTGGGGGCTTCTGACCCACAGGGAGACCACTGAGTGGACAGAAAGCACGACCTTGAGGGCCTCGGTGGGACACAGCCTGGGCGTGGCGCTGCCCTCGGCCGCTTGGCGTACGGTCGGGCTGGCGGGGACTGTGGGCCAGCGGGAAGGAGGCAGGGCGTGGGCTGGTGGCCGCCGGGGAGTGGGGGTTAGGCTGCCCTTCCTGGCTGCGTCCACCTGCGGGCCAGCTCTCATGAAGCCTCTGACACTTTTATCTATGTCTGTCGCGCCCCTGAAGGAAAAGCCACGTCAAAGGAGTCTGGGAACAACAGGCTCAGCGGTCACAACGGGAGGTGAGAAAGTGTGGTTTCTCTGAGCACCAAGACCAAAGTGGGAGACAGAGCAGCCCGTGCCGCAGCCTGCTCAGCGGAGGCCCCGGAAAAGTGTGGGTGCAGGGGTGAGGACATCAAGGAATTCTCCCTGGAGCGGTCGAGCTGGGCATCCTGGGGCTGCCCGCCCCGGATCCCCGGACATACGCCGTCAGCCTCGCCAGTGCCATTCTTCAACGGCTGGGGACCCAGGGGGTTGTGCAGCCGCCACCCCTCACAGCCACCCCGAGACCCTTGCCCCTGGGCCACCCGGCCCCCCCACCCCTGCCGGCTCTGCTCTGCCCTTCCGGCCGACTCCTACTGTGCTCCACCTTCTGCGCCGGGCGACTCCGTGATTCGGCCACACGTGCTCTGGGGTTTCACACCTGCGTTTCTGGAGGACGCGTGGGCCCTCACCTGCGCGCCCGGCACCAAGGGGCAGAAACCGCAGCAGGGAGGCCCCGTCCACGACCTGCCGGGAGCCGACACCCTCGGGGCCTCCGGCGACTTCTCCCAACCAGGGAAGGGCTTTCTAGGTCTTCCTCTAGAAGAGCGACGGCCTGAACGTGAGAAAGTCTCCACTCTTGTTCCCAGTAGGTCGCCTGTGGTTCCTGAGAAGTTCCCGGCAACTGTGCTGGCTTTTCCAGAAACCACGCCAGCACGGGCCGGCAGGGGTCGGTGGCCTGCTGGGTGTCTGCGGGGTCCCAGACGCGCAAGGCCGCTCTCACACCATTTCCGCGGGATCCGTGGGCGCCACTGGGTCCAGGCTGCGTGGGTCACCTTCACAGGCCCGAGGCTGGCGGTGGGAACGGGTGAAACCCCTTCACCTCGGCGAGTCAGCACATCTGCCCGTTGGCCACCCCCTCCCCTGAGGATTTTCATTGTTTCAACCTTAGGGTCCTGCTCCAGCCTCGAACTCAGAACCAAACACGATCCAATGGGTCTGAGCCTCCCCTCCGGCTCCTTTTAAGTTCTTTTGGCATCCAGGTTAAGCACGGATGCGAGGCTTCTGCGTGGGCGCAGGGCGAGCCAGCGTGGGCTCTGTCCCCTCCCCAAAGTCAGCCCACGTCATCCAAACGGGAGTGAGCCCCAGAAAGCCATGGGGACCCCAGCTGCTCCTCACTGTGGCCCAGGCAGCCCTGCGCGGCGGGGGCGGAGCAGAGAGCAGGTAGAAGGAAGCCTCTCTATGGTCTGCTGCGACCCCTCCCCTAGCTGCCTGGGGACAGTCGGCCTGGTGGGATGACAGAGGCAAGGGCGCACCGGGCACTCACCCCTCCCTGCCCCCTCTCCACAGTCTCATGCAAACCCCAGGCCAGGGCTCCTTCCAGGTGGCCCTTTCTGAGGGGAAGCCCTCACCAAGGAGGCAAACCCGCCGGCCCAGCCCCTCCCCCCAACCCCTGCCCTCTGACCCTCCCTCCTGCCCCCAGCACACAGCTGCTCAGGGACAGAACACACGGACCAGGAGACAGCCTGGGAGATGCCCGGCAGGTGGGGCAGCACAGAAAGGAGACCAAGGATGAGACAAGCATGAATTTAAATAAATATGTTTAAGGAGATAAGAAAATCGATTAGCAAAATGAAATAATAAGAAGAAATAGTACAAGCAAATCAAGGGGAACTATTTATTAGGTATGAGAATGTAAGGAAGAAAGAAAACATTTGAGGGTGTGCTGTGATGGGTACCAACCTGGAAGATCAGTCCTGAAGACAGCAGAGAAGGGAAACCAGACAGAACGCAGAAGTAAGAGCAGCAGATGGGAGACAGTGCCCAGGGATAGCTGGGTAAAGGTGTCTCCAGAGGTAGAGCCAGTAACAGAGGGGGACAGCATTGGATGCAACGATGGAAAACAAAATCCAGATTGAAGAAGAAAGACCTCAGATGGAAAGAACTTGGAGCACCAAGCAGGCAAAACAGACGAAAAAGACACATTACAGTGCAATTCAAGAATATCAAAGCCAAGAATGTCAGGCTCACGAAAGCTCAAGAGGGAGCCGGAGCGGAGCCGCTGCAGAGAACCAGCCGCGGACCCCGTCAGCGGCACCCGCGCTGCAAACAGTGGGACAGGAGTTCCGAAGGTTGAAGGAAAAGCTCTGAACCTAAGATTCTATATCCCACCAAGCTGTTATCCAAGCACGAAGGCGCGGGGTGAGATGCAGGAAGATTTCACATCAAGACCCTCAGTGAAAGCACTGAGGGGAGGCCCTCAGAACAAGAAGCACATCTGGGGGCTGCGAGGAGGGTGACCCACATCCTGAACCTCAGGGGGGCCTTAAAAAGTCAGGAACACAGACTAGATCTGTGCCGTCCAGGATTCCACTTCTGGACAAAGTCACTGTGTCCGTGCGGGGTCTGGGGGCCTGGACGGATGCAGGACTGCTGGGGAGACGCCAGCCCTGCTAAATCTAGGGGGTCAAAGAGAAACCTGCTTGGAAAGACCTGCGCTGAAGGTGATCCCCCGAGAACGAAAGCAGAGTGTGTGACTTAAACTGGCATGAGAAAGCTCAGTCAGAATGGGGAGCTAGAGAGAAGAAAAAGAAACCAAGGAGAGTGCAGTCAATAGAAACAAAATATGAGGGCAGAAATTAGCCCCCAAACAAGAGTAATTCCAAGAAGAAACGGGCTAGACTCGCCAACTACAGGATCCCCCCACAAACACTGCAAGAGAGCCGCTTCCCAAGAAAGGAAAGCTGACGATGAAAGTACGAGGAGGGGTCCCAGCTGCAAGGACACCAGAAAGCTGAGCAGCTTCAAGGTCTGGACTCTAGCGGGACGAGGGCTGGAGTCAAACGTGCAGGATGTGAGAGTCACAGAGCCCCGGAGCCCCGGCCAGGCTTCCTGCTAGAGCGGCCGCCTGGAGCCAGGGTGGCGTGAGCTGCCAGCTGACGGCTCACAGAGCTGCTGCCCCCGGGTTTCCCCAGGTTTCAGGCGTCCGCGTGTCCCCGCCGCCACTGCAGCCCTCGCTTCCGCTCTGCCGGGGGATTGAGCTGCGTCATGGTTCTGCTGGAATCTGCCTGGCGTCTGTGCTCGCAGACTCTTCTGGGGGGAGGCGGGGGGGGGGGGGGCAGGGAATGCACTGTCCTCACTGACCGCAGGCCTGGGCCTTACCTCCCTGGCGGACGAGCTGCCCCCCCCCAGTGTCTGGTCCACCGCCTTCTCCCCCCACCCCTTCTGGAGGGGCCTTGGGCTCCAGGTCCCCAGCTGCCACTTGGTCACGGCCTGGTCCATGTGGAGGAAGTGGAACTGGGGGGGGCCAGGATGCCGGGGCTGTCCTCACTCCCCGCCGCCACTCCAAGGACAGGCAGGTACATGTGGATCCCCGGTTGGAAGCCCCCTCCCCTGAGGCACCTCCTCGTGGCCTTCCAGCCTCCACCTTCTCGTCTCCGAGCCCGGACTCTCCTGTCCTGGGTGCAGAATTTCACAGAGGCGAACACCTGGTCCTTCTCATCCTCTGTGCTGTTCACCCAGCGGGGCCTTTCAGGCTGGAAACTCAGTCCTGGGCTCTGCGAAACCTTCTGGGTTGCTTCCTTGATGATTTCCTCCCCTGTGGTCTTTCTGGAGCTCCCATTATGCAGGTCCCGTGGGGCCTGGCCATTTCCCCGACTTCCCTCTGTTATTCTCCGCTCATTCTTCACGTACGCACGGGAGCACTCTAACTCCAGACCCTTCTACGGATTTCTAGGTGTTGCTCTCATGCTTTTAATTTCTGAGCTCTTTTAAGATCTCTGAATGGTCGCTTTTACAGCTACCTGTGTCCCCTGTGTCTGAGCGGCTCGAGGGCTGTATGGTCTGCCTGTCTGGTCATCTCCACTTTGCACATCTGTCTCCTCCAAGCTGACTTTCCTCCTGGATCCTGTGTTTTGCTCCATCAGCCTCTTTCCCGGAGGGTCCAGGATCCCTGTGTGCGCTGGATTTGAGGAGCGGGTTTGGGACAGCCGACAGGAGGCCGCCACCACAAGCCTGTGCGGCCTCGGTGCCGCACGTCCTGCAGGGGGAGCCCGGACGTCTGCACTTTTAGTCCCTTATCCATATAAAGTAGCAAATTCACAGGCTCTGAGAACCAAGACGGCAGCACTGGAGGCCCTTCCCCTGCTGAGCGCCGACCCGAGTTACTGCATCCGCTCAGCACCAGAATGTTCGAGTCACGCTGGGGGGAAGGCAAGAAACCGATGCCACCTCTGAGCTGACACAAACAGCGGAGTGATCAGGTAAGGGACGCAACCAGCTAATACACCCTCCTCCATGAGATAAAGGTAGCACTTTGAAATGAAAACAACAAAAAAGATGAAACGTCTCAGAAGAGAAACAGACACTATAAAAAGAAAGAACCGAATGAGAATTTTAGAACTGAGAAATAAAATATACGAAGTTAAATTTTCACTGGATGGGCTTAATGGCAGAATGGAGGTGACAGAGAAAAGGGTCAGTAAAGGCAGATAATAGGAAGTGTCCAGGCTGAGAGAGAAAATATTGGAAAAAACTGAAGAGAGCCTCAAGGACCTGTGGGACAGTGTGAAAAGGCCTAACACCTGGGCCAGTGGAGTTTCCGAAATAAAAGAGAAAGAGGTTGGGGAGATAAAAATATTTGAAGAGTATGGCTGAAAACTTTCCAAATTTGGTGAGAGACATAAATTTATAGATTCAGAAAAAGCTCAGCGAACGCTAAACAGGACCATCTGATAAACCCAAGCACATCAACATTAAGCATCAAAAGTCAACAGAGGGGCCTCCCTGGTGGCGCAGTGGTTGAGAGTCCGCCTGCCGATGCAGGGGACACGGGTTCGTGCCCCGGTCCGGGAGGATCCCACATGCCGCGGAACGGCTGGGCCCGTGAGCCATGGCCGCTGAGCCTGCGCGTCCGGAGCCTGTGCTACGCGGCAGGAGAGGCCACAACAGTGAGAGGCCCGCGTACCGCAAAACAAAAACAAAAACAAAAACAAAACAAAAGTCAACAGAGATACTGAAATGGAATACTAATAAATATTACTAAAATCAAAAAGAAGGCAGAAAAGATGGAAACAAAAAATAGAAAAATTATGAAACGGTAGACTGAAATCCAATAATATCAATGATTACCCTAATATAAATGGCCTCACACACCAATTAAAAAAAAAAGATACTGTCAGACTGGACTTAGAAAAACAAAAAAGGTCCAAATATGTACTGCCAACAAAGGAGAGATATACATTAAATATAATAATACAAATGGACTCAAAGTAAAAAGATGAAGCAAGACATGCCAAGGAAACATTAACTAAAAGGAAGCTGGGGTGGTAACGTTAGCATTAGACAAAGCCCACTTCAGAGCAAGGACAATTACCGGGAATAAAGAGGCATCTTATATAATGATAATGACAGAAAGGTCAATTCATGAAGAAAACATAGTAATCCTAAGTGCGTTTGCGACATACGACAGAACTCCAAAACACACAGAGCAAACACTGGCAGAACTTAAAGGAGAAATACAAGGTTCCACAATTATACTAGCAGATGTCTTCCAGGTTAAGACTAGACAGAAACTCAACAAGGATATAAAAGCCACCAACACTGTCAACCAACTTGATGTGACCGGAGTTTATAGAACACCTCACCCAAGGACAGCAATCTGGTGGGGGCCCCTTCCTGGCTCACAGATAGCCGTCTCCCACGTGGTAGAAGGGGCGGGGGACTCTCTGGGGTCTCTTTTATAAGAACACAGATCCCATTCATGACCAAGTCACCTCCCAAAGACCCCACCGCCAAACACCACTGCACTGGGGGTTAGGTCTCCAATCTAGTATGAATTTGAATTCTATTAATTTGCGGGGGATACAAGTATTTGGTCCATGGCAACAACCAATGAAACCAATAGCTGTGTCTCTGAAAAAAATCAATAAGATGAATACACCTCTAGCCCAGCTGACTAAGAAAAAATAAGAGAAGATGCAAATTACCAGTGAAATGAGAAAGGAGACATAGTCACAGAACCCACAGACATTAAGAAGGCAACATGGAGCCCATGGTGCTGGACTGCGGAGGCTGGGAGACGGCTGGGAGGCGCTGTGGGGCCTGGGAAGCCACATTCTGCGGAGGGGAGGGGGCCATGGAAGAAGACTGGGCCCAGGTGCCCCAGGGGCCTTGTAGGGGGAGGGGGCGGCCTCCCAGCGTACCCGACAGCCCTGTGTGGGAGTGGGCTGGTAGGATGAGTAGGTCGGCTGGTGGTGGGCCCGGCGGGGCCCTGAGGGGCTGCCTGCGAGCTAGCGGCCCCTGCTGGGTACATGTGAGCTGGAGAGCTAGAGGAAAGAGCTCACCACCCTGAGGCGGGGGGGGCGGCGGGGGCCCTCCTCTGACTTTTCCTTCTCCTTATGACTTTCGGAATCAAGTTTGTGTTTCACATCCTCACAAAAGGATAGTAAGTGAAATCAACAAAGATAGGAAGGACCCCCGGAACGCCACACTCTCGGAAGACCAGTCACACCCAAACTGAGGGGTTCTCTGCAAGACGACAGGCCAGTGCTCCTTGGGAAGTCAGTGTCCCAGAACCCCAGGGCAGGCCAAGGAACGTTCTAGATTAAAGGAGGTGAGAGAGGCAGGACAGCTAAGCATGTGACGGGGTTCCTGTTGGCACAAACGGGGCACTGGGACCGTGTGGGAGCTGAGTCGGCTATGGACACAGTCACAACACGGCCTCAGAGCCCTTGGTCCGGCATCTGTGCCCAGGCCGTGGGGGGCATCCTGGTTTAGCAAATGCACCGAGGCCTCTAGGAGTAAAGGGCATCACGCCTGCCACGCACCCTAAATCGGGTCAGAAGAGAAAATGAGTGTGGAGAGAGGGCAAGTGCTAACACGGAAACGTCTGGGAATCTGAAAAATTCTTTGTACCGCTCTGTCAACTGTTTCGTAAGTCTGAAATCACACCGAAATAATAAAAGAAGAAAGAGGTTAAGAAAAAGCAAAAGAAAAGGGCAACTGGAAAACCATGGACAATTTTGTACCCATAAAATCAATAACATAGATGAAATAGACCAACTCTTTGAAAGATACAAACTACTAAAGTTCACACGAGAATAGATAACCTGAATAGTCCTTTATCAATTAACAAAACTGAATTCATACTTTAATCTCCTATGATTAAAACTATGATTTGAATTATTAAACTTCTAAAGAAAACTCCCAGACCAGTTGTTTTCTCTGCTGAATTCTAATAAGCATTTCAGGAGGAAATAATACCAATTCTACACAATCTCTTTCAGAAAAGAAAAGAGAGGGGAACACGCTCAGATAGTTTTATGAAGCCTCCACTAGCATATGACCCCACAACCAGACAAGAAAGAAACAAAAGTGTTTCTCATGAACAAAAATCCCCACAAATATTACCAAATTTAATCCAGCAATATATAAATAAGATCTATCCTGGGCATGCAAGGTTGGGTCAGCATTTGAAAATCGATTAATGTAATTCACAATATTAACAGACTCAGGAAGAAAAATCATGATCATCTCAATAGACGCAGCAAAAGCAGCTGACAAAACGAATCCATTCATAATAAGAACTCTCAGAAAACAAGGAATAGAGGGAAATTTCTTCATCTGATATAAGGCATCTATAAAAAGCAAAACAAGCAAAAGACTGAAGTTTTCTCCCTAAGGTTAGGGAAAGGCAGAGGTGTTCGCTCTCACCTCATCTACTCTGTTGCACTGGAAGGCCTAGGAGTGCAATAAGGCAGGAAAAATAAAGCATGCAACTTGAAAAGTAGATAAAAGCTGTCTCTATTCTCGGAAAACATGATGATCTACGTAAAAATTCCCACAGAATCTACAAAAAAGCTCCAAGAATTACTGATGAATTCAGAAGGGTCACAGACAAAAAGTCAACCTAGAAAAATAAATTGTATTTCTGTATACTAGTAATGAAAGTAGAAATTAAACAGCAGCTCCACGTACAATAGCAATACAAATATTAATAGAAAATACTAAGGTATAAATCTAACAATATACACAGGCTCTTTAGGCTGAAAGCCATAAAACGTTGATGAAAGTAATAAAAGACCTAAATTAATGGGAGACACTGTTCATGAATTGGGAGAGTAGTGCTGTCAGGCCGTCAGTTCTCCCCAAGCTGATCTGCCGCTCTAACACAACCCCAGTCAAAATTCCAGCCAGAATTTCTATAGCTGTCAACAAGCTAATTCTAAAATTTATGTGGAGGGACTTCCCTGGTGGTCTAGTGACTAAGACTCCGTGCTCCCAATGCAGGGGGCCCAGGTTTGATCCCTGGTCAGGGAACTAGATCCCACATGCTGCAACTAAGTAAGAGTCCGCATGCCACAACGAAGATCCCGCACGTGGCAACGAAGATCCCGAGTGCTGCAACTAAGACCCAGAGCAGCCAAAAAATTAAATTAAATAAATATTTAAAAAAACAAAATAGGGCTTCCCTGGTGGCGCACTGGTTAAGAATCCACCTGCCAATGCAGGGGACATGGGTTCGAGCCCTGGTCCGGGAAGATCCCACATGCCATGGAGCAACTAAGCCCATGTGCCACAACTACTGAGCCTGTGCTCTAGAGCCTGTGAGCCACAACTACTGAGCCTGCATGCCACAACTACTGAAGCCCGCGCGCCTAGAGCCTGTGCTCTGCAACAAGAGAGGCCATCACAATGAGAAGCCCGCACACCACAACAAAGAGTAGCCCCTGCTCGCCACAACTAGAGAAAGCGTGTGTGCAGCAACAGACCCAATGCAGCCAAAAATAATTAATTAAAAAATAATAATAAAATAAAATAAATAAAATTTATGTGGAGAATTGGGAGATGAGGATTGACATACATACACTACTATGTATAGAATAGATAACTAATGAGAACCTACTGTATAGCACAGGGAACTCTACTCAATAATCTGTGGTGACCTAAATGGGAAGGAAATCTTTAAAAGAGGGGACATATGTATGCGTACGACTGAGTCACTTTGCTGCACAGCAGAAACTAACACAATATTGTAAAGCAACTGTACTCCAATAAAAATTAATTAAAAAAATAAAAAATAAAAAAATAAAAGAAATAATACTTGAACTCTCAAAAAAATGTAATAAAATTTATGTGGAAAGACAGCGAAACCAAAATAGCCAAAACAATTCTGAAAAAGAACAACAAAAAACAGGGGCCAATTCACACTGTCTGATTTCAGGACTTATTATAAAGATATATATATATATATATATATATATTTTTTATTATTTAATTAAATTTTTTTTTTTTGCAGTATGCGGGCCTCTCACTGTCGTGGCCTCTCCCGTTGCGGAGCACAGGCTCCGGACGCGCAGGCTCAGCGGCCATGGCTCACGGGCCCAGCCACTCCGCGGCATGTGGGATCTTCCCGGACCGGGGCACGAACCCGTGTCCCCTGCATCGGCAGGCGGACTCTTAACCACTGCGCCACCAGGGAAGCCCATAAAGCTATATTAATTAAGACAGTGAAAGGTTGTGAAAGGTCAGACACACAATCTAGGCACCAGGACAGAGAGTCCAGAAACAGACACAAAAATGTGGCCAACTGATTTTTTATGAAGGTGTAAAGTCAATTCAGCAGAGAAAGGATCAACTTTCAAATAAATGGTTCTGAAAGAACTGGAATTCATATGCAAAAAAAATAAATCTTGACGTATGCCTCCCACCTTACACCAAGTTAAATAAAAATGGATCACAGACTTCAGTGTAAAACTTAAAACTGAATGTAAGAGTATAAAACACTGGACTCAAACATAAAAGAAAAGTCTTTGTAACCTTAGGGTAGGTAAAGAGTTGTTGCATGTGACATCAAAATCATGACTTATCAAAAAAAATGGATAGATTGGACTTTGTCAAAGTTAAATACTTTCACTCTCTGCAAGGCCTTGTCAAGAGAATTGAAAAGACAAGCCAGGTTGTGAGCAATTACTACAGACCCTACATACAACAGAACCTACATACAACAGAACGTACATACAGTGAGGACACTTGTCCAGAACATTTATATGAGCTCTAAACTCGACAATAAGAAAGCAAATGACCTGATTTCTTTTTCTTTCTTTCTTTTTTTTTTTTTTTTTAGTGGACAAAGACCTGAACAGACAGTTTACAAGGAGGATCTATGGATGGCAAATAGACACATGAAAAGATGCTCAGCATCATTAGTCATGAGGGAAACGCAAACTAAAACCATAGTGAGAGTCCAGCTATTAAAACTGCCTTGTAATACTGTGCAAACCAGGGACTTGCAGCAGCTGGAACTCCCGTTCCCTGCTGGCGGGGACGCACCAGCACAGCTACCTTGGAAAGCAGAGTGGCCATTTCTTACAAAGTTAGGCACACACATATGTAGGTATCATCCAAACAAAAGGAAAACCTATGTTCAGAGAAAAACCTGTGTGCGAATGTTTATCACAGCTTTACTCGTAGCCAGCACACCCTGGAAACAACCCCGATGGCCTCAGCAGTTGGGTGGGCAAGCGCTCTGAGACGCCCACAACATGGGTGACGGACACTCAGGTGGAGGACGTGACTGCAAATGGACAGCAGGAGGGAAACCTGGGGGTGGAGGAATTGCCGTGTTGCTCACCCTATACTCCCCAAAAGAACTCGATCAGGAAATGTCCCGTGCGGCACAGGACACCCGAACTCCAGCCAGGGTCAAGTGATCAGAGTGTCTTCTGGCCGGACAGGCCTGAACTCATGGCTACTGCCGGCACGTTGTCCCGTCCCCACTGAACTAGACGGCCCTGCAGCCCAGCTTGGATGGAGGATGAGGCCCGGGCGTGGCACTGACCACACACCCAAGGTCGGTGCTTCCAGAACCACGTCTGCCCTCATCCCCCACTCCCACGCCTCCTCCACCCCTCCCAGTGCCTGTACCAAGGTGCTTACTGGCGGCAGCTCTGCTGGGTCTTGGCTTCCCCGAGGGAGCCTCCAAACATGGACCAAGAGACTGGGCGTCCAGTCCCACCCCAACGGGGACCCTGGACAAGCCCCTAACGGCTCTAATTCCTGGTTGTTTCATGTTAAAATCACAGATGTTAGACCACAGTCACTCTTAATGTCTGTGTCAGCTCTAAATCTTATAGGAATTGATGACA
The DNA here is from genome assembly GCF_011762595.2 of Tursiops truncatus. NCBI lineage: Eukaryota > Metazoa > Chordata > Mammalia > Artiodactyla > Delphinidae > Tursiops > Tursiops truncatus. Next base: position 231,198 of record NC_047036.1, on the reverse strand, counting down.
GTTTATCTTCAAGAGACTGAAGATTGGAAATAAAACCTAGGATTTTCTTGTTATTATTGCTTGGTTTGCTTATTTTGCTCTGTTTGGGAATATTTTTAACTTGAAAATTAGTCTCTAATCCCAAAGTTTGAGAATCATTGCTCTGGCAGTGCTGTGAAGGGCCCTCGTCATATAACCAACCCTGATTCCAATCAAAGGGAGCTTCCAGAAACATCCTGTGGCTACAGAGAACGTTGGATATGAAGGCGGCCACGTCAGGAACTGCTGGACCTCATTCTCCAAAATGGAGCAGGCGGGTGGGCACCCTTCTGGCCTGGCCAGCGAGCCCAGTGGGCAGGGCGTGCACCAGGGCAGGCTGTGGTGCCCAGAGCAGATGGGCAGCAGACCCAGACCCTCAGCCACAGGACCTCTTCTTGAGAAAGTCCACCCGGCGGGTAGCTCCCCAGACGTCCCCAGGCCAGACACAGGACGCACCACCTCCCCTGGCCCTACCCCCCAGGAGCTTGTGGGGACCTGGGAGTCAGGCCTGCTCATCACATCTTGGGCTGCAGCCTCAGCCAGGACGCAGGGCGGCCGTCCATGTCCGGAGGCCCCAGGGAAGACTTAGTAGTCCAGGCTTCGAGGCACACGCACGAGAAGAAAGGCCCGAGGTGCCCCCGGCCCGCCCCACGCCCCCCGACCCCGAAGGCAGGAGAGCCTTGCAGTGCCACAGCTCTGCACCCACTGGAGAAGCAGGAAGAGTGTGGCCCTGGGCACAGAGGTGAGGACAGTGCCCTGGGCACTAACTGGGAGACCGGGCTGTGCACATTGGCTTCTGTATTTATAGCTCAGAACAAAAGTTTAAAAAAGATTTTATGGCTAAGATGTCATTTTAATTTTGAACATGAATACGAAAAAGAGCAATGCCAGCTATCTTTTGCCAAGAATAGAATTCAAACTGGCAGGACATTTTTCAGCTCCATGATTACTAGCACTGACAGAAAAAAAAACAGTTGCAAAGGAAAAAGAACAATATTTAAGATTTGCTTCCTAAAAACCTGATGAATAATGAATATGGGAACACTTCCTCTACTGAAAGCACGACATCTCCAAAAGCACGCTGCTCTCAGGCCCACACTCTGCTCCCGACGGGCTCCAGGGGTGGGAGGCCCCGGGCTCCTCACACAGGAGACTCAGACGTGAACCCCGTTGCCTGCAAGAACTTCAGTCCTCGCCTGTTCTTATCTCTTTAGAAAGCAAAAGGTCCCTAAGCTCATAGATCCTCAAAGCACATCCACACCCCTCAGCAGGGGCCGAGAGCTTGGGGGGCCGTGGGGCGGGGCCGGAGGGGGCGCCATGGTCGGGCACATGGGAGAGCAGAGGGCTGGACGCAGTGCCCGCACGATGAGAAGGTGCAGCGTGAGGAGGGGCACCAGGGCGAGGGGTGTCCGAGGAGACATGGGCAGAACTGGAGGAACCGGTTGGCCACTGCTGACCACAGCCGGAGCCCGGCCACCAGTCCCGCCACCTGTCAGTCCATCCTCCCTTCCTGGTCGGCGTTTGATGCTTCTAGTAAAAAGCTGGAGTAGCGTGCAGAGAGGCTGCCCGCCTCCGAGAGGCTGGGCTGAGGTGGGACAGAAAAGGCGTCTCGTGGGCTCCCTTCCTCGCGGCAGGCGCTGCTGGGCGGGAGGCGCTGTCGGGGCCACGGGGGAAGTGGGGTGCTGCGGGCGCTGCCGTGCTCAGCCGTGTCTCCGTGGGCGGAGCGCAATGTGTTCCCTGTGAGAGGCGCTGGCCCCGGGGGGCCGGGACGTGAACGGGAGCTGACCGCTCTGATCAGTCCCGTCGTGCTGGCGAGGGCGCTGAGCCCAGAGCGACAGGTGCGGGAGGGGCTCGGCCGACGGAGCAGCCTGGGCTACAGAGCAGCGCCTGGAGGAAGCCGATGGGCTCCTGCCCGGCGGAACTTCTCCCAGTGTAAGCGGCACCCATCCTGAGCCACGTCTGCCCCTCATCGGGTCAACCTAACAGATGCACCGAATGTCGGGGCGCGGAGGGCATCGAGGACGCGCTGGCTTCCCCTGGGGGCAGAGCTGCCCACCCAGTGGGGCTCTAGGGCCCGAGGTGGACAGGCAGGGAGACACGTGGGCACGGCCAGCGAAGCACGGCTCCAGGGTCACCTCGGCGGCCGGTTGAGGGGCAGCCTGCCACGGGCTCCTCTCCCTCAGCACCCACACTGTCCTGTGGAGGGACGGCCTGCATCCCCCCAGCCCCTTGGAGGAGGGGCAGACCAGGGCCCGAGTCTCTCTAGCGGAGGCCGCGGCACCCTCGCTCTGTGATTTGATCCAACCCAGGAAGCTCCACCTCCTCTTTTCTTGTTTAAGAAACTGACCCACGAGCAACAGGGTCAGGAAAAGCAGTTCAGAACCAGCCAGCCGGGTCTGTCTCAGGTGAGAAGCCCAGCCCGGGCGTGACGCCCAGCGTGTAGCACCAGCAACAGGGCAGCTGGCTCGCCCACTAGACCTGGGACGCACAATGCAGTCTTCCGTCCTCACTTTGAGGGGTAAAAAGCCCGCTCAATTTTTCATTAGGTTCTCCCGTTGACAAGTAAAACCAGAAAATGCAGAACAGAAAACGGTTTTCAGATTTGAAGCTCATGGGCCTCAGGTCACTGCCTGTGCTGCCCCCAGGGGGTCCTGGAGCCACACCCTGCAACCCTTCCTGAGGCTTAACTTCCCAGTGGCTGTAAGCGGTCACAACCGAGGCCCACGGGGACACGGCCGCACGTGACACGAGCGAGGGCTCACCTCCAGTAGCAGCCTTCCCTCCAGCACGGCAGACCCTCCACGCGGATCCCTGTCTTCTGGTGAGGGGGCACCGGCCGCCGGCTGCTGCAGGGCTGTTGGAGGAGAGCACAGTTAGTGATGGTTCCCTGACGTTTCTCCAACTTCCACCCACCCTCCACAGGCACGCTGACCTGTGGTCTCCTCGCTGCCCAGAAGACACCCAGGGCGGCGGGCGGGGCAGCTGGGTGGGAGCCGGGTGACATTCGGGGGACCGGGACTTCATAGCTAGGCCGCGTCTGAGGACCCTGCCCCACTCTGCTCCCCAGAAACTGCACTCCCCCCTCCTGCAAACCCCTTGACCCCCCTCCCCATCTCAGGGACCCCCCCCCGGGGGTCCCCAAAGCTCCTCTCTCAAGACCCAAGCGCGGGCAGGTCCCCAAACTGGACCCCACTGGTCTGGGTAACCAATCACCGGCCGGGACCCCCACGTGCCCCTCCCCCATCCCTCCCTCCTGGAGCCCCCGCCCCTCACCCAGAGCGGAGCAGACAATGCTCCCGGCAGGCGGGCGCCCCCTGCACGCTCACGCTGCTTCTCCCAACACCCCCTCTGGCCTCACATCCACTTGGGGTGAAAAGCTCAGACAGATGTGCAGGTCAGGCAGACGTCATCCACATCCCAGCCCCTGGCGCTTGGTGGGGGACCCCCAACTCCGTGCTCAGCATCATCAGCACCTGGGAATTATGGGGGCCGCTGGGGGCTGCTGAGCGCACAGGCATTAAAGGGGGTCCCGGCCAGGAGCGGGCCTGGCGCTGGTGCCTCTGTGGAGGCCGGGAGGGCTGTGCCTACCATTTCCCTCATTCAGGGGAAATGTCAATGCCACCAAGGGCCCTGCAGGCGGTCCCTGTCTCGTCTGGTTTTGGAGTAGAATACAACCACAGCATGGGACTCCCCAGCATTTCTCCTTCAAAACCAGCAGGCTGTGCCGAACTTTCCCTCCAGGGCGCACCCGCTCCCCCAGGCGCTGGTCAGAAATGCAGGGTCCCAGGCCCCAGGACAGCAGGCCCCCGACGTGCTCTCCAGGTTGGGCCAGGACCACTGTGGACCGAGACCCCTCACACACACACACAGGCAGTGGCCAAGGTGGCCCTTCATTTACACCCCTGACGCCAAGCTCAGGGCAGCCACAGGGGCAAAGTGCGCGAGGCAGAGGCCCTCAGGGAGGCCCCTGGACGGTGGCCCTTGGTGGCCCAGCCATGGCCTTCAGTCTCCGCCGGCCTCTCGGTCCCTCCCTCTCTCAGAAGCTTCGCTTCATCGCCTTCCTCTCCTGCACTAGATAGAACAAGAAACGAACCCATTTCCTCGAGGGAAAGCAGGTGTGTTCTGGGAAACACGACAGGCACACCTGGGTGCCTGGGCGGAGACGCAGACGCCGCCGTGTGTGCCTTAGACGCCCAGGCCTCCCTTCCCAACCGAAACCCGCCAGCAGCCAAGCTCCCCTCGAGGCTGCTGGTTCTCTAGGCAGTGAGACAGCTCTGAGCAGAGAAGCCAGAGGCGTTAACTAACGTTTAGTCCATCTTGAGCTCCACTCTGCTCAGGAAGCTGAGAGGTGAATGCGTGAAACTCATAGAGCTCGGATTAGTCAGACCCAGGAGGAGCCCACCGAGAGGCGCCATGTCCGCGCGGGAACCTTCTGGCGTCAGAATGCTCCGAGCCTCTGACAGAGGGTCACACAGACCCCGTGCTCTGCTCTCAGGGGCTGAGAAAGCTAAAGGAGGGAAACGCCAACCGGCGGGGGCCCGGGACCCACTCCCGCCCCACCCCTCCCCGCAGCCCCCTGCCAGCACAAGGCCACGTCTCCCAGCTGGGTGGGCAGAGCCCAAGCGGGCCTGGTTGGACGTGGGGTCACAGCGGCGGGGCTGGGGGGCAGGACCCCGCCTCGGTGCGCCCAGGGGGACCGCCACAGCCCGGACCGCCAAGGCCTGCCTGCCACACACGCCGCTGCAGGGGCCGCCCCGGCTCCAGCCAGCTCCCCGCCCCCGTGCGCGCTGGGCTGAGGGGAAGGGGACGCTGGGACGGGGCTTCCCTGCTCTCTGGGCCTGCGGACGCCGAGCCGGCTGTGCTGCCGCCCACGGCCGGAGGCTGGGGAGCCCCAGGCGGTGACGTCACCGCGGCAGACGCGGTTCGCCGACCCCCGCCGGGACCCAGCCCCACTCGGCGGCGCGCAGACAGATGCGCTCCGTCGCCCACAGACGTGCAGGGGCCGCTGCCCGCACAGGGGCAGCCGCGGCGGGGGTCCCCGCCTAACCTCCCTCCCCTCCCCCCCACGCGGCTCCCCGGCCTCGCGTGCGCCCCCGCCGGGCACCCGCACTTCCCTCCTCCGCAGCCACATTCCGCGGGGCACGCCCGGCGGGGCCTCCTCGGGCTCCTGTCACGCGATGGGGCGTCAGCGCCGCGGTGACAGCCGCCTGGACCCCGGCCAGGGCCTCGCGTGCGAGCAGGGCCGCCAGCGCGCCCCACCCCCAGGCCTGTGGTGAGACTAGAAGAAACCGAATGTGATTCCGAGGCTGTCCCGGAGGCCCAGCCAGGGTGGGGGGCGCCTTCCCGAAAACTCATCTGAGCCGACAGCCCCGGCCCCCAGGTCAGGAGCGCCCGGAAGCTGAGTCAGGGCAGCAAACCCCAGTGCGGGTGGGGGCCACGGCCAGGCCCGCAGGCGGCGGGTGCCCGCCCTCTTCCGCGTGGGGGGCAGTCCGGAGGGGGGAGCCCGCGGCGCTGGGAGAGAGCAGCTGGGGAAGAGCCCCGGGGCGGGGCGGCAGCTCCGCCGTCACCTGGCTCTGGTATTCGGCCCAGCGTCTGTCTCCAGGGTGCCGCTTCTCCTCTCCCTGCCACCACACGTCTCACCCGCGGGTCTGAGCGGGGCCCTGGAGGGGAGGCAGGGCTCTGGGCAGGGGCCTCCGCCGGCGGACCCCACCCAGCCATCGCCGGCGCCCTCTCCGCCCGGTCTCCTTCGGGACGAGGGGCGAGCCCGCCGCCACGCCTCGCCCCGCCTGCTCCTGGTCGCCCCTGGCAACAGGCCGGGGAGAAACGGCGGCAGGGAGCAGGTGTGTGGGGCGAGGGTCCACGGGGAGTTGGTGAACGCGTGCAGAGAAGGAGTCACTGTGGCCCCCTAGGCCCCGCGAGGAGGGACGTTTGGGGACGGGGTGGGGGAGCAGGGCCCCGAGGCCCGGAGCTCGAGGCGTCCCCTGCGGTCCAGCCAGGGGCGGAGAGGCCTGTCACGTCGAAGGGCCTCGTGCCCCTGGTGAGCCGCTGTCCCCAGAAAGGGGGCCAAGCCACGAGACGGGACCCCGGTGGCACCCGCGTCCCTTCAGCCCCACCCTGCGGGCAGCCGGCCCTCCTCCTGCCCAGCCTAGCCTGAGGGGCAGTGGCAGGTGAGGGCGGCCAAGAGCCCTGGTCCCACGGAAGCCGTCCTCCCGCAGGGCAGAGCCCGGGCGCCTCTGGTCTGTAGACAGAGCTCAGGGTCTCGAGGCAGACAGGAGGCCCAGCCAGGGCCGCCCCTTCCGGAGATGAACGGGCTCCCAGGGGCCCGCGCAGCCCAGCCTGGACCCGGTGCTCCGCCTGGAGCCCTGGCTCCCTCCCCCACTCAGGCCCGAGCTCAGCCGCACTTGAGGTTCTCACTGCCTGGATCAGGCTGTCCACCAACTGGCTGTAGAACCAACCGGAACCAGCCTTCCTCTCACTTCCTCGATTTCTTGCATACCTGAAAAGGCTCATTTGCAACAGAGAGAACGTGAGGAATCGTGCTGGAGACGGTGGGCGTCCCTGTGAATATGCTGCACACACAGCCGTAGGGGGAGGGGGAGAATGGAACGGCCACTGCCCCACCGGACTGGGGCTGACTGCACCCCGCCGGCCCCACCCGGTACCCCGCTTCCTTCCGAGTCCTTCCCACAGAGGAGACGCAGGGCAGTTACCACCCTGGGCCGAGCCCTGGGCCACGGACACCCCGCCCCCACCAGCAGCTTCTCAGGGGTCCTGTGCCTGGGTCTGGCCCCTGAGGGGTGCCAAGTGCTCCCGGTGGAGGAGGAACCAGAAGACGCCCCATCTCTGCCCCTAGATGGTGCGTGATGCCCAGAAGCCACTGTGCTGCCAGCCAGCTCCTCGGGACGGGACAGGTGAGCCCAGATCGTGGGGCGCGCTGAATTGGGGACGTGTAGGGCAGTCCAGGGATTGGGGTACAGGACTTCTGCCACCCAGGGTGATTGAGAGAGAAGCTGGGGACACCACGGGAAGATGGGCTGAACCCCCGATTCTGACCAGCTGCAGCTCCTGGAGTGGATAGGTCCACGTCCAAGCCCAGCCCCTGCTTTGAATGAACACATGCCTGGTAAAAATCATCTCAGCATCGAGGGAGCACCCTAGGCTCTGCACTGTGCTCTGCACAGCACACATGGCCTTGGCACCTGGGTCGTTTCCCCTCCAGCCCTGGTCCAGCAGCGCGCTGGGCCCCAGGCCCTCGAGTTCAGGGCTGACATCCACGCTTGTCCGCGTGTCCCAATGGCGGCAGCTGGCATGACTACGGCTCTGCCCGGCTCTCCCCAAAGCTGTGCCCAGAGGGCAGGGTGGAGGGAAACAGTGAGCTTGGAGCTCCTGGGAGCCCAAGGAGCAGGCATGCCTCCCACTTCTGCCCACTTCCAGCCCAGACCCCCTCAAAGACCTGCTTAGCAGAGGAGCTCGGGCTCAGAGCAGGGGTCCTGGGAGCCTCAGCGCTGCCGTAAGACGGGCGTGGGCTGTCGTGAGGATCCAGCAGGGACACACACCGGAGGAGCTCTGAGCAGGGCGGGGCAGCGGGTGCCCTGCAAATGCCGTGATGTTCCGCGTCCACATCTTGTTGCCGCCAACTCAGCGCCAACCTCCACAAGGCCTGTGGATGGATGCCTGTGTCCCCAGATTCCTGGCCCCCCAGGGTGATGGTGTTCGGAGGGGCCTTTGGGTCACAAGGGTGGAGCCCCACGAATGGGATTAGTGTCCTCGTAAGAGACCCCAGGGAGCTCCCTCACCCCTTCCGCCATGTGGGGACAACCCAGAAGCGGTTCTCACCAGAGCCCGACCATGGGGCACCTGACCTCGGACCTCAGGCCTCCAGGACTGTGAGAGGTAAAGGTCTGTGTATTTGTCACAGCAGCTGAGCCAGGTAGCCGGCGGGGCAAGTCCCTGGCGGCCGGCTGTCCCCTTCGTGCGGCTGAGAGCAGGCGCGGGGGCTGGGCGAGCAGGACCTTCTGGCGGGCTCCCCTGTCACCTCCTGTGGGGCCGGCACACCCTCTTGTGAGACAGAGGTCCAGGACGTGGGGGACCAGCCACCTTCACAGGCCGGGCTGCTAACCGGCTCCACTCACCACTGCCCCCACCGCCAGGCCCCACTCTGGGTGACCCTGGCGACAACTCTCGGGGCCCAGAGGCCACGTGAGTCCAGGGGTTGACAGGAACCCCGAAGAGCCCCAGCTCACCTCTCCCGACACCCGCTCTTCTCCGTGATGAGTGGGCACGCATGGGGCTCCCGTGCAGTGCAGTGCACCTGCCGGGGGAGACCAGTGACCAGGCCTGGCGTCCGGGACGGGGCCAGATGGAGGGCGTGGGGCTCCCCACCCCGCTGCAATCCTGGCCTCAAATTAATGGACCACTTCAGTTTTCAGACATTCAAACTGTCCTCCCTTCGCTTTTCAAGAACTCAACGATAAACTCCTTGTTTTGCCTTTGGAAGATGCACGTGCATCACACAGGCTGGAAAAAAGCGCTGCAGCAGAGGACACCGCTTACTCTCAGTCTCCTTCTGGACAGGCTGTTTTCTGCACCTGGGCTGCCAAGAACGGACTTGCTCGCCGGGCTCTGTGCCCTCGCGTCCAGCTGTCCGCCCACCCAGCACGGGGAAGGTGGCGGCAAGCACGTGGGAGTAAAACAGCAGGCGCCAGAGGAGCTCTTATCTAACCACGGTGGGAGGCGGGCTGGGGAGGGGCACCAGCAGGTGGTACGGGCAGGGGTGCCCGTCCTTCCAAACCCCACGGTTAGGCTGCGGGAGAGGAGGGATTCCAACTGCCAGTCAAAGCCCCGTTCACTTAGGCGAGAAGAAACCTCAGGAGTGTGAATAAACGTGCTCATTTCACGCAGAGCCGTATTTAGAAAACAAGAGAGTCCACGCCAGGATTATACTGCATCAGCTTGTGGATTTTCCTATGGCCGGGTCACTCGCTTGCCCACAGTCATTCATGTCTCCAGCCCCCGCCTGGGGACACAGGCGAGCACTGAGCGTCCCAGTGTGGCTGGAGGAGGCCTCCAGAGGGGGTGACTCTGAGCAAAGCCTAGAGGAGAGAGACCAGCGGGCCGGGCTGTGAGGGGGCCGCAGGGGAGCCCCTCCCCGCCCTCGAGACACTTGTCCCCACAGGCTGCTCCCCACCTGCTCACCCAGTAATCTTAGCGTCCATTGACGCTTCTGGCCTGAATTATTCCTGCAATGGTTACCAACTGGGGATTTTATAATTCACCTCTTCTCTCTCCAGTCATCCATCTAGAATGGATGTACTGTTAGGAAGAACTTTCTCTTAGTATTTATTTATTCATTCACTTATTTATATCAGTGTGGATTTATGGAATCCCATTTTATTCGCTGGATTTTAATCCATCACCATCCTTATTCATCTTAACGCTGAAAACTGTCCCAGACCTGGCCAGGGAGGCCTTTAGGGTGGCTTGTGTCCCAGGGCAGGTCTCCTCACGCTCTGAGCACGGCCTGCTGTCCAGCACGGACATTCTAAGTTCATCTAGTCCTTTCTCTGCTCCAACTCTAGACGGAGGCCAGAAAGCCTCCTTTTAATGGTGAACCATGTCTGGAAACCGAGATCTGAATGTAAGTTGTAGCTCTCTGCTACTGGTGTGGCCCTTTCAGCAGACAGAGCTAGAACACACACACACACACACACACACGTGTGTGTGCATAATGTGAGTTCACACCGATACCTCCAGTTCCAATTCTACACCACAGGATTCAGTACAGAGTGGACTTATTTTTCCTTTAATATTTGATAGAAATTGCTTTAATTCTATCTGGGCCTAGATTTTCTCTGTGGGAAGATTTTAACCACGGATTCAAATGGTCATGTGACTATTCGGGTTTTCTATTTCTTCCTGAGTCAATTTTAGTAAGCTATATTTCTAGGCATTTACTACGTTTTCAAATTTATTGGCATAAATTTGTTCATGACAACCTCAACCCATCTTTTAAATATCTGCAGCATCTATAATTGTGTTCCTTTTACATTCCTAATACTGTTTGCTATTTTTCCTGGATCAGTCTCACCAGATCTTTGCAGTTTTTTTCATTTTAAAGGAACTCTATTGTATGTTTCCATTCTATTTCACTAATATCTTCCCCTTTATTATTTCCTTTCTTTGACTCTCCTTTTGTTTATTTTACTCTTCTTTATCAAAACTACAAAACTGAATGCTTAGCTCACTAACTTCAGCCCCCCTTCATTTACATACAAACACTCAAGGTTATTTATCTCCAAGAATTGCATTAACTGCACCCCACGCACTTTGATTTATAAATATTTTCTCAGTTCCATCATGCTTTCTTCTTTGATCTATTTTACTCATAAATATGTGTATTTCCAAATATATCAGGGTTTTCAAGTCTTCTTTTTTATGGATTTCCAGCTTAACTGCCTTAAGGGCTCACCATGCATTCTTCATGGTTTTGTCTTTTGAAATTTATTGTGACTTGCTTTATTGACCAATGTTTTCAATATATTTACAAGTTCCATTAGGTTTGAAAAGATGTGAGTTCTGAGTTTCAGAGTATAGTGTTATGTAATGTCCATGAGATTAACCCTTTTTGCATTGTTCAAATCTTCTATAATCATTACTGATTTTTGTTTATTTGCTCTGTTAAGTACTGAGAGAACTATCTAAAATCTCTCTCTCTGGTGATGAATTCATGTATTTTTCCTTGTAGTTCTATCAATATCTGTTTTATATTTTTGAGATTATGTTATTAAAGGCACACAGATTTAAAATAATTTTATTTGCTTGATGAAATAAAATGTTTAATCATTACTAAATGATTATTAAATTATACTCTCATGATCTCCAGTAGTGTTTTTCATCCACAAATCAATTTTTTGATATTAATATAACTTCATCAGATTTATTTCAGTTTCCAATATATCCTTTTCCATCCTTTTACTTTCACCCTTTCTGTGCCTTTTGTAAACAGATATAGTAAATCACTTTAATAATCCTTATCTGTTAGTTGGCATGTTTAGTCCATTTACATTTATTGTAACTAATGACACATTTGGAATTTTATGCTTTCTATTTGTTCCACTCCTTCACGTTTCTTTTTTCTCCCTTCTTGTCTTTTTTCTTTTGACTGTTTATATTTTCTCATTCCACTTTTCTCTCTCCATTAGTCTGAAAATTATACCTTTCTGTCATCTTGACGGTTATCCTGGAAATTTTATTATGAATTAGTTAATCAACCTCCAAAGTTAATTAATACAAGAACTGTTGAAATCTTTAACTCAAATCTCCTGCTCCAGATTTATATGCTACCACAGCTAGGAATTTATTTCTCTCTTTTTTTGTTCTTACAATACACCATTACTACTATTTTATACATCAGTGTCTGCTTTGATTGATACACATAGTCACCACCTTCTTATCCATTCCTTCTCGAAGCCCTAACCTTCCTTTCCTTCTGCATGAAGTGCATCCTTTAAATTTTTTTTTTTTTTTTTGTGGTACGCGGGCCTCTCACTGTTGTGGCCTCTCCTGTTGCGGAGCACAGGCTCCGGACGCGCAGGCTCAGCGGCCATGGCTCACGGGCCCAGCCGCTCCGCAGCATGTGGGATCTTCCCGGACCGGGGCACGAAACCATGTCCCCTGCATCGGCAGGCAGACTCTCAACCACTGCGCCACCAGGGAAGCCCTCTTTTAAATTTTTTTTTAATACATTCTCATTGGGTTCTCAGCTGCACTTAGTTTTTGATCTCTTTGAGTATTCCTTAATTTCCTGCTGGCTGATCAATATATTTTTAAAGGTTTCAGATATTTTATCTTAAATTTTGGATGTTATCTGCAGGACGGCTGATTGGTGCCTTGCTGCTGAATCTGCTGGAAATGGAAGAGGCTCTATGTCTGGTGGCAGGTCTTCTCCACTCGACTCTAAATTCTAGGAGGCGGGGACCATGGCAGCTGTTCTGTTTACTTGCATTATAACTAGTTTTTTGGGGGGGGGTTTTTGGGTTTTTTTTTTTGCGGTACGTGGGCCTCTCACTATTGTGGCCTCTCCCGTTGCGGAGCACGGGCTCCGGACGCGCAGGCTCAGTGGCCATGGCTCACGGGCCTAGCCACTCCGCAGCATGTGGGATCTTCCCAGACTGGGGCACGAACCCGTGTCCCCTGCATCGGCAGGCGGACTCTCAACCACTGCGCCACCAGAGAAGCCCTATAACTGGTTTTTAATGTGAAACTTTTAAGTCTGAATTTGGGCCAAGACCCCACAACTATACTTATGCCAACTATACCTGGGTCCCAAAGTGAGATCCCAGGTGACCTCGGCAAGGCAGCAAAGATGTCAGAGGTGAGAGATGTTTGAAGCTGGGAGAAGGGCCTCGTTGGAGGGCTGTGCTGTTCATCCCACACCCCCACCTGCACCAGGAGATGGGTGGGGGCTCTCTCCTCGCCTGATGCCCAGTGAGAGGGGCTTCATGATGGCCCTGTGAGGGCCTGCCACATGCCTCCATGGGCTAGTGGGGCTGGGGTCTCTCTACACTCAAGAAATCCAAAGGAGGTTGGACTGAAAGTGAGAAGTACCACGTCCCCACTAGCAGGTCAAAGATGTACGTTTCCTGGGGAGCAGGTGGGGCCACAATGTCCAAGCACTGGCCTAGGGTGTCTCAGCTCCTCCCAGGAGGGTGCCTGGAGACATGAGAAGAGACTTCAGACCATCTGACACCCAGGCTAAGGAAGGAAACACAAAGAACCAGCTGGAGAGGATGGGTCGCCCATGTTGGCCACCGAGGCAAACAGACCCCCAGGTCCATGGTCCTCAGAAGCCAGGAAAACACCAAGACCACCCAGCTTGTGTGCCAGGGCAGTGCCGGTCAGGCAGGAGCTCTCCCAATCTTCAGCTCTTCTTCCCGCTGCTACTCCCACCTGGAAGGGCCGGAAACCATGGCTCCCAGTGAGGCAGGACCTCAGGGAGGAGCAGCTGACCTCACCGCCAGGCGCCCCCAGCCCCGCCTGCTGCAGCCTCTGTGCAGGCGGGGAGAAGGCTCACACTTGAAATACTTTTAGAGATTTAGCTGTTTGGACTGAAAGGCACTAAACGACCCAGAAGGGACCAGGAGAGTCTGGGGCCACCCCCAGTCCATCCAGGGGCAGCGAGAGGAAATTCAAAGCTGTTTTCTGTGTCCTGGGGCGGGGGTGGGGGGCACGTGGTACCAGGAGAAAGTGAACGAATGAGTGAATGAACCAGCCCCTCCGCTGGGCCAGACTCACCTTTCAGAGGTAATTAAGAGACGAAGGGGGAAATAAAACCAGCACAAAACGATCCAGGGTGAACTTTCTGCAGGATGGCTCTGCAGGGGCCTGCCTGGGGTCTAGGGTAAGAGGCAGGTGTGCACACAGCAGGGCCAGCTCCCTCCCCTGAAGGCCCTGACACAACCCAGGACAAGTGTATCTGCTGGAAATGCCCCGGGGAGGCTGTCTTCCAAAAAGTGTCAGTGATAGAGGGAAGGGGGCTCTGGCAGCTGAAGGGCTGGAAAGTAAACGCAGTGACGACCCAAATCCACTCCCTGGCGGGAAGGAATCCACCAAACACTCCACGTGAAGAGAGAAAAATCAGGTCCCAAACCTCCCTCCCCATCACATCATCACAGGTGCCTCGGCCACTCTGACAAAACCCCACACTCAGCAGAGCCTTACTTCCTCACAGCTCTGAGGCCAGGAGCCCAAGCTCAGCTTCCAGCGAGGGCTCTTCTGCTTACAGACGGCCACCTCCTCACTCTGTCCCATGAGGCCTCGGCCGCAGGGGACAGGAGAGGAGAGGGCCCTCTGGTGCCTCCTCTTATGCGGACAGTAACCCTCTGGGATCAGGGCCCCACCTCGTGACCACTTCCTACCCTAATGACCTCCTCTGAGGCCCCATCTCAACATATGCCTTTGTGGGGGACGCAGACATTCTGTCCGTGGCAGGGCTCATCAGGGGAGGATAGCTCTTCAGTGAAAGCTGAAAACCGGCACAATTTAGCTCAATAGTTGCATACACTTCCCTCCTGGGTTACAGGATTGCTAAGTCTCAAGGAGCATTTCACCTCTGACCTGCTAAGGAGCACTGCAGCCTGTGTGGGGTCCCGGACACATCTCATGACGTGAGGGCTTCTGGACCTCCGCACTGGGTGGGGGTGAAGCAGACCCGCCCAGCCCAGGTGAGCCAGGGGCCAGGATCGACCCCATCACAGAGGGTGCAAGTGGACAGAGGCCCAGATCCAGGCCAGGGTGCACAGTGAAGGGGGGCGGCAGCCTTTCAGCGTGGAAATCTCCAGATTTTCATGGGAAGCTGGAATCGTGCTCTTCCTGCCCTTCTTGCCTGCTGAGACTGTCCCCTCCCTCTGTTGATCCCCCCGACAGTCCTGCCTGCAGGCCACGCGACAGGCCTGGGTGAACCGCAGGCCCTTGGTCATCTCCACGCTGGTCCCCACTCTGGGCGCTTGAACCCCAGACCCGGCAAGTCTCCCAGCTGGGCTGACACAGCAGTGCAGACCGCTGCTGGGACCTCACATCCTGGGCCACATGTCCTGGAAGGAACCCATCTCTGGCCCCCCTCAGTGTCCTTCATGCTCTCCACTCACCCACCCTCCCTCCCTTTTCTTTTATCGACCCCCAATTTCCCCTCTTTCGAACGGTGAAATCTGCAAGAATGGAAAATCCCCCTCTTTGGCACAAGCAGACGGTTTGTAACTTAGAAGCGCCAGCCCTCAGTCTAGGCAAAACCCAAGTAAATTAATTAAATAAGCCCACTGCCTTTTAAAAATTCATGAAAGTCAGCACCAACACAAACATTACAAGCAAATTTTCAGGACATTATTGCCCTTGGAGGTTGGAACTTTCCAGTTCATGTCCTTCCTGAAGGTGACTTTTTATGGAAGCTTTAATGAAATTAGTTTATCCGTTTCTGAGTCAGGAAGCACAGATTAAGATCCAATTTTTATAGCTTGACATTTTCTAACTATGCAGAGGAAATGAATTCAAGAAAACATTTAGAATTTCCCCTAAAATGTACAGCTTGAGGGGGATTACAAACTTGGGAATCCTTGGGAGAAAGGTGTGATGGAGAAACCAAGTTCATGAGTTCACCCCACTGTGACCGGCAGGGCTGCCCACCTGCAGCTCGAGGGCTCAGCAGACCTGACAGGCATCCCCCTGCCTCAGGGGAGGGGGTGGGATCGGCCGTAATGTGGGAAAAGCACTCTGCTCCTGGTCAAGAAGAACCATGGGTTCAGGTGGACACCTGGACAGATGCCTGAACTCCTGGAAACAGCAAAACTGAAGCCTTTCCAAGACCACCAACCCTGGCGTGGCTGGGCACAGCTGGACCTGAGGAAGTGACCAGAGAGGAAGAGACAAGTCCCTACTAATGTCCCACATGCAGCTGGATGCTTCTGGGGGAGGAAGGTGAACAGAAGCCCCACCTGGGCAGCTCCAGAGCTGGCCTAAGCTGTCCAACAGGTCACTGTGCAAGCCCAGGGCATGGGGAACCCCAGGCACAGGGATGGAGACCCCAGCATGGAGATGGAGACCCAGGCACGGTGATGGGGACCCCAGAATAGGAATGGGGCCCCCAGTATGGGAAATAGAGACCCCAGTAGGGAGATGGGAAACCCAGTTTGGATATGGAGACCCCAGCATGGGGATGGAGACCCTTGCATGGGGAGACCTGGCAGCAGGAGCCAGGGTCTGATAGTTTCCAAAGGCTGGGCTGTGAGTCCCCAGCACTTCCCGGGCTGTCCCAGAGACCTCCTGTCATCCCTTCACGGAACTCTCTCCGCTTCATGAGCACAGCCCTCAGTACCCCAACCTGGGCGCTGCAATCTCTACTTTTCCGATTTCAGAGGTGTTGGCTCCTGAAGAGATGGAATTCCCGCTGCTCCTTCAACGTTTTCCAAAGCCGGCTCCCTGGGCCCCACAGGCTGCTCCATGCCGACCACACGTTTTAGACTGTGTGTGTTTGCATGTCCTGCACTTATTTGGAAGCCAGCGATGCTTCAGCAGTCACCTGAGCAACCTGCACCAGCGACCTGGCAGCACCGGCAGGGCCTGGGTTCCAGGTTGAGGACCCTGGACTCCACCCCAAGACCACAGCAGTGCTGAAATGACTGTCTCTGCTGTTTTACACATTTGAGTTTTTCCTACCTAAAAAATTGATGCATTTCAGTAAGACTTTGGAAACCTGGAAAGTAAAACAAAACTCCTGTAACCGCGTCTCAGAGATAAATGCTGCTAACGATTCTGTGTGTCAGTTCCAGTGGGGGCTCGGGCGGGGTCTGCGGGTGTCCCCACTGCAGGGCTTCCTTTGGCAAGGTGCAGGGCCCTCCCCATTGTCCCCACAGCAGGGGCCCTGTAGGACAGAGACCCTCCCCCGGAGGGACACAAGGAGGGCCTGAGAGGCCTGAAGGCCTGACCCCAAGTCAGAAAGCTGGTCACAGCCCCTGGTCTCCTTGAAGCCCCCGAGGACACGGCGTCCAGCAGTGAGCCCACTGCTGACCTGGAATTACGTGCCCTGGACCCCACTCGGGAGGTGCCACTGGCCGGTAGTATTGACTTCTAATTTTAAAGTAGTATAATTCAAAGCCACTTTAGGGGCTGTCGCTCTCAACTTCCACTCGGAACAGACGAGCTGGGAAGAGCGGCTGCCCACCTCGCACAAAGCACCACACAGTCTGCGAACTTCCCCGTTTTCCCGAGCCCATCGGAGAGCCAAGTCCCGGGGCAACGGTAACCCGAAATCCAGGGGAAATACAGGCGCTTTCGGGGAGGGACAGGACACCGTGGGAACGAGAAGGGCTCAGAAAAAATTCAGGCCCGGTCCTGAATGCGGGCCAGTGGGATACGCAGGACCCCTGGAGGCTGCAGAGGTTGGGAGACGGGGTCTGCAGGGGCCTTGCAGCTGCCCACAGGGAAAAGGGGGCCGGCGGGGGGAGGGCGCCAAGCCCCAGCACTGCGGGCCTGATGAGGTCCCAGTGCCACTGGGGGAGGAAGAGAAAACCCCTCTGCCCCGGGGAGGGGGCCCACACCACAGCTGGGGAGGCTGGGGTGCCGAGGAGGCCCCACCCCAGAAGCAGGAATGCAGCAGCAGGGGTCCCTTAGACGGCTCCTTGAGGGGGCTGCCTCTGTGTGGCCTGCAGATCACACCCACCCCCTCGCCTCCTCCTGGAAGCCCACCAGCCTGCACAACCCTCCTGGTGACCCCCCGCATTCCTCCCCCCGTGGCACCCACCATTCTCTGTCGTCTTCCAAACCTACTTTTCCAGAAATGTTTCATGAGCTTGGGCCTCCAGCCATGGGGGGTCTGGGTGACGGACACCCAGTAAAAGGGCACGAGTTACTAGGGGGACGGACCTGAGCTGAGCACTGGGTGAACCCCAGGCCAGGCTGTCAAAGCTCAGCCCACGAACCTGTGGGGGGATGGACACAGGCAGGTGTCACAGGGAGCAGGGACCAAGCCCGGCTGTGCAGACACAGAGCCCTGTGAACTGGGCCCTCCCCGGGGGGCAGAACGGCTTTCCACGAGGGACAGCTTGACACACTCAGGTCTGCACTACCAACGAGGGCCCAGGCCCCAGCACAGAGCAGGACACAGCTGAGGGGACCGGGGTCCCGCGGAGTCAGACCCCTGTGCAGAGCTCTCCCACAGAGGGTGCTCTCAGAGGCCAGCAGCGGCAGGAGGGTCTAGGCTTCCTGCTCCGTGAGAGGAAGTGAAGGCCAAGGGGGGCCCTTTGGAGGGGCTGGTTGGCGCTGGCCCAGCTGGAGAGCACAGCGGGTAGAGCTGCTGGCGGTCCCTGGAGGGTCAGGGTGGGAGGCAGGCTGAGTTCTTAGGAAAGCTGCCCTCCCTCTCCCGGGGCCGAGAAAGCCAGCAAGGCGCAGAGGCTGCCACACCTCAGACACGTCGGAGTCACATGGCCTCCCGGGCCCAGCAGCAGGGCCGGGCAGCGGCACGGGCCCGGGTGCCCGTGGTTGCAGGGCTGCAGCCTCACCAGCTGGCCACGCTCACCACACCCCAAGGTGGGTTTTGGCCGCGGGAGGCTGTCCCAACGCCTTGAGACAGAGCATGAACTCAGCAGTCTGCTGCAGTCCCTACCACCGGCTACTGTCCACGCCTGCCCACCTTCAACACTTATCCTACCTGCTCCCAAAGACATATAACAAATTCACGATTGTGTAAGAAGCTCAGACGTAACTGAGGGGTGATGGCAGCAGTCCCAGGTCTGAAGCAGAGTGGTGACAACCACGTTTCTTCCTCAGGAGCTCAGCCAGGCCACATGCAGAGTAAGGCTTGGCCTGGGGCACCGGATGTGGGCAAGTACCCAGAGCTACTGCAAGGGTCCAACACACCAGGCACCCCCGTGCAGAGAGGCGCCCGGTGCCTGGCCGGAGCTCCCAGCATCCCCAGGGCCCTGGGGCAGGTGAGGCCAAGCAGGGCGAGGTCTGGCCCCAGCCCCTTCCCCCAGGGCCACTCGTGTCGGTCTGCATTCAGCGCTCCGCCTCTAAATGGTTCCCCAGGTTGAGAGGCGCCAACTGGTCGATCCCAGCAAAGCCGGGTGGGACCCAGGTGAGGTCCAGGTGGGCACAGGTGAGAGTCCTACCTTGGAAGAAGCTCTTCACCCGGAGGTAACTGACGCTGAGGCGCAGGACCGAAAGCTTGTCCAGCTTAGAGATGATGTCGGGGGGCAGTGGCAGCAGGCCGGCTAGGCGGTCCAGCTCGGCGTTGAGGCGATCCCGGTGTCTCTTGGAAGGGTTCGACTTCTCGGCGCCCACGGCGGGCCTCCTGTGGGGAAAGATCACTATCAGACTGGGAGGCCCAGGCTGAAAGCCGTCCCAGGCGGTGACCTCTGGAGGAGCCATCAGCTTCTAAATGCAGCCGCCAGACGGCAACGCGCCCATCCCCGAAGATGCGCGAACTAAACCGTGGGCCACGCCAACCGTGCCACTGGCCCACAGTAGTGGGAGGAAGCACAGAGAGACACGGAGCGGGCAGCAGCAGAGTTGTGTGACCCCAGCACGCTTCCTGGCCTCTCTGTGCTAACTCCCCCGACGCGGCAGAAGGACATCGGCTCTGGCCGCACCGCTCACCTCTCTCGGTGTTCCTCTAGGGCCCTCAGTCCAGGTGTAAGCGGCCCCTCCGGGCCTCAGTTTCCCACTACACAGCAGGGCTGAAAGGTTCTGAGGCGAAGATGATGGAGGCGGCCCAGGCACCGCAGCGCTGTCCCGCCCGCCCCTCCGAGGCCCCGAAGTGCGGTGGCCGGGGCCCCGCCACGGGCCTGCCCGCCCCCCACAGAGGGAGCGGCCCCTGCCCAGGCTTCCCCGCCCACCGCGACCCCGCTCCTGGGCCCTCTCAACCCCGGGAAGACGGTGCCCTCCCCCGCCCCGCCCCCACCTTCCTAGAAAGCAAAGCCAGGACGGCTGGGGAGGGGCCGCTGCCCCGGGCCTGCCCCTCCCTGCTGCTCTTAGGGGCTCGGGACTCTTTTGTCCGGAAGTTCCTATTCCTCTACCGTGTGTTCACTCGTACGAACGTGGAAAGCTGCCTTACGCCATCCTTTCTGTCAGAAGCCCGGGGCTCACCCCCAGCCCATGCCGTCGGCGCCGAGGCCACACAAATCCTCACAAGAGCTGCAGCTCCAACCCCAGAAGCGGCTTCTTTCTTTCAGTGGAGATGCAAGTCACATAACATAAAGCTGTGTTAAAGTTCTGGCATTTACTACATTCACAGTGCTGCCGACCTCTATCACGCTCCAAAACACTTCTTCACCCCCAAGTCACCCCCGCCCGCGCCGCTAAGCAGTGTCTCTCATCTCCCCCGCCTCTCAGCCCCCGGCGGCCACAATCGCTTTCTGTCTCCCCAGGTCTGCCCGTTCTAGACACTGTGTGTAAACGGAATCAGACTTTGCGCGCCTGGCCTCCGTCACTGGCCGTCGGGCGTCAAGGTTCGCCCACGGCACAGCGCGGGTGGAGCTCCACTCCTTTTCACGCTGTGTTCCACGGCCTGGATGGATGCTTACCTGTTCACCAGTCCACGGGCGCTTGCCTCGCTCCCACTTTACGGGTATTGTAAACCCTGCAGCCATAAACTTCGAGTCCACGTTTCTGCTTGAACACGTGCTTTTGCTTCTCTTGGGTATACGCCTCAGAGCGGAGCAACCAGCTTAACCTGGTGGTTCTAGGTTTAACCTTGAGAGGAGCTGCCAGACTGTCCTCCACAGAGGCTGTGCCCCGTCACGCCCCCCAGCCACACTCCACAGCCTCGCCAGCACTTGTTATTTTCCTTTTTTAAAATAAGAGCCATTCTCGTAGGTGTAAAGCAGTATCTCATTGTGGTTTGATTGGCATTTCCTTAATGACCAGTAAAGTCAAGCATCTTTTCACGTGTTTGTCGGCTATCTCTTTATCTTCTTTGGAGAAATGTCTAATCAAGTCCTTTGCCCATTTTCAAATTGGGGTGTTTGCTTTTCTGTTCTTGAGTTGTAGGAAATCTTTATATATTCAGGATCCTAGATCCTTAACAGACATACAATTTGCAATTATTTTCTCCCATTCTCTGGTTATCTTGCCACTTTCTGCTGTTTCTTTTTTATTTTTTTCCCCTCAGTGAGGCACCTACACCAACATTACTCATGCTACTAGCCAAAATTTAAAGGGTCAGGAGGCCTGGGGAGACTGAACAGACCCCGTGTGGAATGGCCCACCCAGGAGTGAAAGACACTCGAAGCCGCCCCAGAAAACAAGGTAGCACTGAGGGCAGGTGTGGGGGCCAGAGAAGGGGAGAGGGTGGCCCGGCTCAAATCTCACCTCCGGGTAGACCTGTGGGGAGCAGTCGCCCCTCCCAGCCCACGTGTGCCTGGGATGGGACGAGCCGTGACTGTCCCCAGCCCGCACCCCCGAGGGGCAACTAGGGGGACACTCGCAACTGAAGAAACAGGCGCTGGAAAAGCTCTAGTCCTTCCAGCTTTCTCAGACCACCTGGCTGCCCCTCCACGCAGCCCCCCTCCAGCTCCAGGCACCAGAGCAGAACCTCCCCGCCCCCGCCAGGTGGGTGAGAGGGGCCACGTGGAGGGAAATGCTCCCCTGAGCTGGCCTCTGGCTCAAGCCCAGGGCCACAGGGAGGAAGCTCCAACTCCCCAGGGTGGAGACGCGGCAGGAGTGAGGGGACAAGGACCGGCAGCACGGGAGGCGCCTGGCCACTCGCTGGCAGGAGGGTTACAACGGGAGCCAAAACATAGAACACCTGGGACCAGCCCAACAGAAGACATTCCAGACGCCTAAACGGAGACTATAAAATAGCGCTGAGGAAACTTAAAGAGACGTAAACAAACAGAAAGACACACCACGCACAGGACTGTAAGACTCAGTACTGTTAAGACTGTGTCACTCCCCCAAACTGATCCGTGGACTCAATGGAGCCTCAACTGAAATTCCAGCAGGACCTTTTACAGAAATGACAAGGAGTCTAGACTTCACATGGACATGCAGAGGACAGAGAATAGCCAATTAGAGGGCAAAGTTGGAGGACTTGCCTGACTGACTATAAGCCTCTCTGAAGCTGCAATGTTCCCAATGGTTTGGTATTAGAGAAACGATGGAAACATAGATCAATGGAACAGAACAGAGGGCCGAGAAACAGACTCACATTTTTTTGGTCAATTCATTTGACACAGATACTGAGGCAATTCAATAGGGAAAGAAAGTCTTTTCAATAAATGTGCTAATCAACTGGACATCCATGAAAACAAGTAAACATCAGCCCTTACCTCACACGATACCTGAAATTAGCTCAAAATAGATCACAGACCTAAGTCTAAAACGTACCATGAAAGTTTACAAGAAAATACGCGAGAAAATCTTTGAGACCTCAGAGTAGTCCTGGGACTCTTAGGACACACACCAAAAAAAAAAAAAAAAAAACTTGTGAAAGAAAAAAATGATAAATTGATCTTTTTCAAAAATGTTTAATTGTCTTTGAAAATCACCATTAAGAAAATGAAAAGGGGAGGCATAGATCGGTTAAAAATATTCACAAAAAGAGCCTGTATCCAGAATATGTAAAGAAGTTTTACAATTCAACGAGAAGACAAACAGCCCAATAAGAAGATAGGCAAATTATTTAGAAAACTCTTCACCAAAGAAGCTGTATGGACGGCAAATAAGCACATGAAAGGATATCAACACCATTAGCCACTAGGGAAACACAAATTAAAACCATGGTGAGCTACCACCACAACCCATCAGAGTGGCTGAAACCAAGACTGACACCCCAGGCACCGCTGAGAAAGGAGAGGAATCACACGCTCAGCGGCCGGGAATGTAAACGGTGCAGCTGCTTTGGAAAATGGTCTGGTGGTTTCTTAAAAAGTCAAACCCTCCTCTGCTGTATATGTGACCCACAATCCCACTCCTAGGTGTTTACCCAAGAGAAATGAAAACGTTACATCCAAAGACCCGTACGTAAACATTCACAGCAGCTTTATTCGTGATACCCCAACCTGGGAACCACCCAAATGTCCACCTGAGATGAACAAACACACGTGGTTCCTCCACACGAAGGGCACCACTCAGCGTAGGAAGGACACACCCGGCACACAAACCACAGAGGAACCGACATCATCTTGACAAGGGAGAGAAGCCCACAAGGTGTAGGACCCCATTTACAGAAAATTCCAGGAAATGCAAACAGCCTACCGGACAAGGGCGCAGGCAAGGTCGCCTGGGACGAGGCTACCGCAGGAGTGACCAGGGCACAAGGAACCTTCGGACGTGACGGGAGTGTCTGTGACCTTGGCTTCGGCAACGTTTCTCGGGTGATTACACATCTCAGAACCAATCAGACTGTGCACTGTAAGGACGCGCAGCTCTGCGTGCTCAGTCACAGCCCAATCAAGACCAAACATGCAAACGAGGGGGGAGCCCCGCTGCTCACACACCTCCGAGCTCAAGGTGCCGATCCACGGTGCAGGGACCCGCCGCTGCGGTCACGCCCCAGCCCTGCTTCCCTCCAGCGCAGGTCCAGCCCTGAGGGCCTGGCAGGGGGCAGGTTCTACCCTGGGGTTCTAGCAGGTTCCACCTCCCGGTTCAGGCATCACAGGCTCACGGCTTTCACGGGCTATCCACGGAGGATGGGGCCAGACCACAGTCCACAGCCCTCGGCGAGGCGAGGGGGCAGTACTGCAGCTGGCCCGTGGGGCTCACACCCCAGGAGGGGCCGTGGGCCCGGGCACCTGCACATGTGCACACCGCCGGCAGCTCCTCTGGCCTTTGCGATACACAGACGCTGGCACCCGGACAAGCCAGCATGGCCACGTCCCCCCGAGGGTCCGCAGGCACAGCCAGGGGAGTGCGTTCAAGTTACTCCACTGTCTTTCACTGCCCCTCAAATCACAAGTCTAAGTGCCCAGTGCCATTGCAAATCGGTGAGGAAAACACTGATTATCGAATAGAAGTATTAGGAACAACCAGTGGCCACAGGGGAAAAGAGAGAGATTCAGACCCCACACCTTACACCAGGAAAAATTCCAAGTGCTCAAAATTTAAATATATATATTAAGGAATCCAAGAAATTTAGAAGAAATCCTGGGAAAATTCTCATAAACTTGAAGCAGGGGAGATCTTTCCAATTGTGACACAAAGTAAAAGATGAATAAATTCAACTCCATACAAATTAAATGCTTTCTGCGCTGCAAAGAACAGCACAAGTAAATAAAAGCTGGGGAAAGGTATGTGAAATGCATTTAAGAATGAGTCTCCCCAGTGCACAGCAAGCCCTTACAAATCAAGAAGCAAAAACATAAACAGGGCTTCCCTCGTGGCGCAGTGGTTGACAGTCCGCCTGCCGATGCAGGGGACACGGATTCGTGCCCCGGCCCGGGAAGATCCCACATGCCGCGGAGTGGCTGGGCCCATGAGCCATGGCCGCTGGGCCTGCGCGTCCGGAGCCTGTGCTCCGCAACGGGAGAGGCCACAACAGTGAGAGGCCCGCGTACCGCAAAAAAAAAAAAAAAAAAAAAAAAAAAAAAAAAAAAAAAACCATAAACAATACAATAGAAAAATTATCAAAAGTTGTCAACACAGACAGTTCACAGAAAAAGAAATACAGTGGCTGCTACGCCTCACGTATGAGAAGGACACGCAAATTCACCAAAGTCTGAGGCACACCGTGTGCCCGGTAGGGCACGCCTCCAGTGCTGGCCAGTTTGGCGACACCTATGAAATCACAAATGCCACACTCTTGGCCTGGGCAATCCCACCTGCAAGAATGCATATGCCTGTTGGGTCTGGCCTTGATTTACCTGCTGCTGTCCACAGATCCTGGCAGAAGGCGTGAGCCTCCACGGTCAAGGACAGGAAACTCACTGCTCACAGCATGGCAGGCAGCGCGAGCCTCTGTATGCATCACTGAGCCCAAGTCTGTGAGGGTGACGCAGAAGGGGCCAGGCAGGGGCTGCGGGCGCAGGGTTTGTCAAAGCCGAGCAATCCACCACTTTCACAGTAAACAGTTAACAAGCCTGCTCGGGCCCGCGAGGGAACGGCCAGCACACAGCCACGGCGGTGCCTCTCCGACGACGAGCACGAGTCCAACGCCAGGCACGAAGGCTCTCAGCACAGCGGCGCCTGTAAGCCAGTCGGAACGGACGCTGGCGGAGGGCTGGTGACGACACATCACGGCACGCCCCGCACAGCTGAACAAGGAATCCATGAGGAGCAATGTCGAAGGTGCACGGCCGTGGCCCCTTGTGCACAGAGGCAAGGAGCTCCTGTGCTGCACACCGTGCTTGCTGATTTGTGCGTTACTGCTCCCAGCCCCCCAGATCCCGGTGTACACAGCCCCCCAGATCCCGGTGTACACAGCCCCCCAGATCCCGGTGTGCACAGCCCCCCAGATCCCAGTGTACACAGCTGCCTCTCCAGGTACTTCTTTCCTTATTTAAGGTGACAAATGTTCTCACCAGAACAAATGAGCTCAGGACATAGGCCCCCCGCATCACCTCCTTCTAGTGCATAGCTCTGCCCCCCACACCTGCCCCCTCTCACCTGCAGACCAGGCTGAACACTTCCCCCAGCACCCTGGCTCCATCCCAAGGCCCACAGTGGCCACACAAGTGACTCAGGTGACAACCAGTTTCCAAAGTCCAGCCTCACCAGCCTTTGACACCCATCCTTGGGACTGGAGGTGCCCGCATTCCTGTCGACCTCTCATGGGGTCCTGCAGCCCCTGGCGGCCCGGAGGGTGGCCTGGGTCCCAGAAACCCAGATCCCCACATAGACACTACTGCAGGTGCACACACACACACACACACACACACACACCCAGACAGGGCTGTGTTACCCACATAAAGCTACATCACACATTCACACATCTGTATTACACACACACAGAGGCTCACACACACACACACACACACACACACACACACACACACACACACACAGCCCCAGCCACAGTGGACACACCGCAGGACCTGGCCCAGGACGGACGCAGCCCTGGGCTCTAGGAGCCACTCTCTGCAGACCAGTTCCATGACTGCAGGCCACCCGCTTCATGGCCCCGAGCCCCACTGGCCAGCCACGGCGAGGTGGGGGATGTGAGCGTGGTGCTGTGTCCCGGGGCTGTGCCTGGGGTTCCCTGCCCCCACCCCACTCCGCCTCCCGGACGCCCCAGGCCGAGCCCCAGCCTCCTTTCGCTTGGGGTGAAGCCCAGAGGCACTGTGGTGCACGCAGCCAAGGACGAGGACGGGTCTTACCAGGGCGGGGGAGGGGCGCCCTGGGCCAGACCTCAGCGTCCAGTCGGGGCTGGGAAGGCGGCCCAGGGTCCCACCTGCGCTCCCGAGCACCAAGAGTGTCCCCTGCCCGGCCCCCGCTGGTCCTGCGGGTCCCTGCACCCTCAGTAAGGTTTGACCGAAACCTCGCCTCACTCACTTTGTTTCTAAAATGCACTTTTTTCAATGAACACACAAAAGCCTCCCCTCCATCGGTAGCAGTCAGCAAAACCAGAAGACAGATACTTTACTGTTTCTGAACGGGCTTCCTTCTTTTCCTCCCGGCATACAGGCACTCCCCCGGCGGAATCATCGTCTTGGGCCCTAAGGAAAAAGGGGCATCAATTTGGTCACACTGAAGAGACCCCAGTGCCCCCATACCCCCCAAACCACCGAGGCGGCGAGAGCAGCAGCGGAGGCCCGGCGCGCTGTCCTCCCCCAGCGCTGGCTGAGCGAGATGCCCGAGGGCATGTCTGGCACGGGGGTGGGGTGCGGGGGTGAACCGTCCCCTCCTCAGCCCAAGGTTGAAGCCGGCTCATGACGTCTCCCCTTCGATGGGCCGCCTTGCGGCCGCCAGCCTAGCCAGAGGACGCAGTCCTGTCACCACACTCGTGAGACAGCCCTGTGCCGGGAAAGCTTCCGGCAGGTAAACACCCTGAGGCGTCAGAAAACAGGAGCACTCCGCAGTGGGCACCGAGGACCGTGTGCTGGGTCAGGGCGCGGGCAGGCAGGCTATCCCAGTGCCGCCTGCGGCCACGCTGCCCCTCCCACTCCTCCCCTACGGCCTGTATTTCTAGGCACACAGGCTTCCTCTCTTCTACTAAAATCTCTCTCCACTCCACAGTGCTGGACTTCCACTTTGGCCACTAACTCACGGCCGCACTGAGCCCAGCTGGCCATGCCTGCTGGCCTCCACCAGCAGTGTGGACACTGCAGTCGGTGTCTGTGCCCTGAGGCTGGTCAGCTCGCCCATCACCTCAGGGAGCGCATCAGAATCTTGATTTTCCCGTGCAGTGAGGATGTCTGAGCCGTCACAAACATCCTGCAGACCGGTGACCCCTCCACACCAGGCTCTGGGCCAGCTGACCCAGAGAGGAGGTTAGGAGCCCTCCCCTGGCCTCAAGTGTGTACTACCTGGAAGAGGAAGCAGAGTCAAACACACGACTTCCACCCTGTCCAGAAAGTGCAGCGAAAATACTGGAAACATGTCCTGGATCCACTTTAAGTCTAAGAAACACACTTTGACTACTGACATAAGTAGGTAAAGTAAATGGATCATAAAAGATACACTAATCAAAAGTACAGCTGGAGTAGCAGTGTGAGTACCAGACAGAGCAGACTTCAGACAAAGGAATATTACCAGGGGCAAAGCGGGATGTTATAAAAGAATAAAGGCGCCAGTTTCCCAAGAAGACGTAGCAATGCTAAATGAGAATGCATCACCACAGCTTTGAAATACAGGAAGCAAAAACTGAAAAGATAATTCATTAGTAACTTCAACATTCCTCTCTGAGTAATCAATAGAGCAAACAAACAGAAAATCACAAAGGAAAGAGAATATCCAAACAACAGATGTAGACTAATTGAAATATAGAGACTACTCCAGCCAACAGCAGCAGAATACACGTTCTTCGTACATGGAACATTCATCAAGATAGACCATATTCTTGAACTTAGAACAATCCTCAACAAACTTAAAAGAATAAAAATACAAAGTATGTTCTCTAACAATAATGGAATTAAACTAGAAAGATATATGGAAAATTCCCAACTATCTGGTAAGCAACCCATTTCTAAATAACCATGGGTCAAAGAGAAAGTCTCAAAGAAATTTAGACGTATTTTGAACTGAATGAAAATGAACATACAGCATATCAAACTCTGTGGGATACAGACGAGCAGTACTTTGACAGACACTGATAACATTAAATGTTTACGTTAGAAAAAAATTAAACGTTTCAAATAAGTAATCCAAGCTTCCACTTTAAGTAATCAGAAGAAGAGAAAACAAGTCCAAATCAAGCAGAAAGGTGGAAATAATAAAGAGGAAAAATCGATGAAACTTAAAATGGAAATACAGAAAAATCAACGAAACCAAGAGTTGGTTCTTTGAAAAGATCAACAAAATTGATAAACTTCTTGCCAGACTGATCAAGAAATAGAGAAGATATGAATTACTAGTATCATGAATAAAAGAAGGGACATCACTACAGACCCCACAGACATTAGAAGGAAAATAAGAGAACACCGCCATGAACTTAGCTGTGTGCCCACCAAATTCATATGTTCAAGCCCTAATCCCCCATTTGACTGTATTGCAGATGGATCTTTAAGGAGGTGATTAAGGTGAAATGAGGTCATATAGGTGGAACCCTGATCTGATGGAAGTGTTGCCCTTATAAGAAGCAGAAGAGAGAGGAGAGCTCTGTCTTCACCGTGTGCAAGCCAAGAAGAGCACACTCTCATCAGAAACCAATCAGCGGGCACCTTGATCTTGGGCTTCCCAGCCTCCAGAACTGTGAGAACCAATCCGCGGCACCTTGATCTTGGGCTTCCCAGCCTCCAGAACTGTGAGAAGTAGATTTTCATTGCTTTCAGGTGTTGGTTAAGCCACCCAGTCTGTGGTATTTTGTTACGGCAGCCCAGGCAGACTAAAATAATATCTCCACAAATTTAGATGAAACAATTAAACAATTTAGTTGAAATGGACCAATTTCTTGAGTGACATACACTACCAAGCTCACTCAAGAAAAAACAGATAACCTGTTTAGCCCTGTATTTATTCCAACAACAACAAACAAAAGCAAAGGCCCAGATGGATTCACTGGTAAATTCTACCGATTTAAGGAAGAAATAATACCAATTGTTTGCAGAAAACCAAAAATTAAATTAAAAATTGCCAACTCACTTACAAGTTCAGCGTTACCCTGATACCAAAACCAAAGACATTTTGAGAAAACGACGGTCAAAAATCCCTCATGAACATAGGCACAAAAATCTTCAATTAGATGTTAGCAAACGGGATCCAACAATATATAAAGAGCACAACACATCACAAATGGGGTTTGCTCAAGGAATTCAAGCCTGATTCGCCATCCAGAAATTGACCAGTATAATTCACTTTATTAATAGATAAAAGAAAAAGATATACGGTCACCTCAACATACATAAAGTGCATTTGACAAAATCCAAATCCATGCATAATAATAAAAAAAACCTCTCATCAAACTAGGAATAGAAAGGAACTTAATTAACCTGATAAAGGACATCTACCAAAAAAACCTACAGCTGACATCACACCTAACAGTGAAAGACTGTATACATCCCCAGAGATCACGAATAAGACAAAGATGTCCTCTATCACCATTCCCCTTAATGTTCACAGACAACAGGATGGTACATACAGAAAATTCCAAAATTTGGCTAAGACAAATCTTTTATAACTTATAATAATTGAGTCCAGCAAGGTCACAGGGAAAACGGACAATATAAAAAAGTCAATTGTGTTTCTATACACTAGCCATGAACAACTGGAATACACATTTTTTAAGAACCATACCGTTTACAACAGCACCAAAATAAAAATTAAATATTTAGGTATTTCAATAGGTTGAATATGTGTAACTGGGGCCCTAAAGAACAGGAGAGTAATAGAGGTGACAGAAAACATTTAAGTAATAATAGCAGAAATTTGTCCAAACAATGAAAACTATAAACCTACAGATTCAAGACGTCAATGAACCCCAAGCACAAGAAACAGGAAGAAAACTACACCAGGCACATCATAATCAAATGACTCATAACCAGAGATAAATAGAATAATCTTAAACGCCACCAGAGAAAATAGCATTGGGTACAAAGAAACAGAGATAGTATGGCAGCAGATGTCTCCTGAGGAACGTGTACCCGAGGGGACAGCGGAGCAGCATCTTTAAAGCACTGCAAGAGAAAACCTGAAACAAGAATTCTAAACCCTGTGAAAATATCTTTCAAAAATTAAGGCTAAATGAAGACTTTTTCAGACATAAAAAGCTGAAAGAATTCATTGCCAGCTGACCCACACTATAAGAAATGTGAAAGAGTGTCTTCAGGCCAAAGGAAAATGATACCAGATGGTAACGGGGATCCACAAAATGGAACAGAAAGCACAGGAAGTGGTAACTGCATGGGTAAGAATGCAAGGCTCCTTCCTACTATCTAACTATCTCTAAAAAATAATTGACTGTTTCAACAACAATGACAACAATGTGTTGTGGGGTTTATAACCTATGCAGATGTCAAGGTTTGGCAACCACAGCACGAAGGCCAGGAATGGGAGGTGGTGGCACGCCACTGGGAAGCGGTGTATCGGTTCCCGTCGGGCTTGCTCTGCGCGGATGGGCTGGACCCTTCGAGCTTTTCTCCTCTGTAGCGAGCGCAGAGTGAGGGGCTACTGGGTCCCGTGCGTCCCCCGTGTCTTCTTGTTCCTGCCCACCTCTTACGGAGGCTGGGAAGCCCAGCGAAACATCTCCGCCAGCCCAGAGCCTGAACCCCTACATACAGGCAAGCCCTCTCGGCACCCCCGCAGCCCTGAGTACCCTTCCGAGCTCTCCTGCTGTTGTTAATACTTCTTTATATGAATTAAAGTCTCTCAATTCAAACAAAAAATTAAGTAAAAAACATAAAAAGCTGATTTTTAAAGTTCACACGTTTTAGAGATACATGCTAACACCTGTGAAAGGATGACACATCAGCGATTTGTTTCTGTGTGATGTGCAGAGCAGGGTGGGGTTTACATGACACTGAATCAGCCAATATTGACAGCTGACCATCTATGATACTCGATGAATAAATTGGACTCATTATAAAATTCTCTCCACTTTTGTAAAAGATTTGAAAATTTTCATAATAAAAAGGTTTTTAAAAAGCATTGAGGGCTTCCCTGGTGGCGCAGTAGTTAAGAATCCCAATCCCCTGCCAAGGCAGGGGACACAGGTTAGAGCCCTGGTCTGGGAAGATCCCACGTGCTGCAGAGCAACTAAGCCCGTGCGCCACAGCCACTGAGCCTGTGCTCTAGGGCCCGTGAGGCACAGCTACTGAGCCCACGTGCCACAACTACTGAAGCCCATGCACCTAGAGCCCATGCTCTGCAATGAGAGAAGCCACCCCAATGAGAAGGCCACGCACCGCAATGAAGAGTAGTCCCCGCCCACTGCAACTAGAGAAAGCCCACATGCAGCAATGAAGACCCAACGCAGCCAAAACTAAATAAATAAAATTTTTAAAAAAGCATTGAAAAAAGAGAAATGTGGCACAAGAATAAACATAATGTGGTCAACTGATTTTCAACAAAGCCATTCAATGGGGAAAGAACAGTCTCTTCACCAAAAGGTGCTGGCACAAATGGACATCCAATACCAAAGAGTGAAGCTGGACCCCTACCTCACACCCTTTACAAAAATTAACCAAAGTTAGTTAAAGACCTAAGTGTAGGAGCTACAAGAAAACATAGGGCTCTATCTTCACGACCTTACATTTGCCAATGGATTCTTAGATACGTCACCAAAAGCACAGGAAGAAAAGAAAAACGAGATAAATTGAACCCCATCAAAATTGAAAACTTGGGCTTCAAAGGACACTATCAAGAAAGTGAAGAGACAACTCACGGATGGGAGAAAATATTTGCAAATCATGTATCTGATAAAGGTCTGGTATACAAACTACACAAAGAACTCTTAAAACTCAACAACAAAAAGACAAACAACCTAATTAAAAATGAGCAAAGGACTTGAATAGACCTTTCTCCCCCAAAAAACATACAAATGGTTAACAAGCACATGAGAAGATGCTCAACATCATTAGTCACTAAGGAAATGTAAATCAAACCCACAATGAGATACCACTTCATACCCACGACAATGGCCATAATATTTTTTTAAAAAAAGAAAAAAAAAAGGAAAATATCAAGGGTTGGTGAGATTGTGGAGAAACTGGGACCCTTGTGCCGTGCTGGTGGGGATGAAAAATGGCACAGCTCCTGTAGAAAACAGTTTAGTCTTTCCTCAAAAAGTTAAACATAGGGTCACTACACGACCCAGCAATTCCACTCCTACGTATATGCCCGAGAGAACTGAAAACATATGTTCAAGCACAATCTGGCACACAAATACTCACAGCATCTTTACTCACAAGAGCCAAAAAGCAGAAGCAACCTAAATGCCCATCGACTGATGAATGGATAAACAAAATGTGGTCCATCCACACAGGGGACTATTACTCAGCCATAGGAAGGAACGAAGCCCTGATGCCCCTACAACACACGTGAAGCTTGAAAACACCATGCTATGTGAAAACGAAGGCAGACCCAGAAGGACACATATTGATTGCATTTATATGGAATGTCCAGAACAGGCAAACCCACAGAGACAGAAAGTAGGTGAATGGTTGCCAGGGGCTGGAGGAAAAAGGAATGGGGAGTGACTGCTTAAAGGGTATAGAGTTTCCGTTCGGGATGAAGAAAATGTTTTGGAATTAGAGGTGGTAGTTGCACAACTGTGGCAATATACTCAATAAATACCACTGAACCTTAAATTTTTATATGGTTAATTTTATGTAGTGTGAATTTCACCTCACTAAAAACAAAGAACACAAATTTGTATATAAATATAAATTAAATGTCTGGAGTGGCAGGAGAGAACCGTGCAGCGGGACTAGGAGCGCCTGTGGGGCATTGTGAGAGCAGAGGCAGGGATGGGCGGCAGCTGCGGGGCCTTGGGGGTCAAATGCTGGTTTTTAAGCTGCGGCGGATGACGCGGCAGAGGAGACAGGAGAGCTCTGGAGAGATGGGCTGGGGTGGGTGGGCGCGGATAGGGCCCCGGTGGCCGCAGGCTGGAGCAGGAATGGGCGGACGGATGCTTCGGAAGGGTCCAGCCTTCTAGTCTCTGCCTGAGCCACGGCCACCAGGCCTGCGCTTCTCTGGGAAGCTGGACCCCGGCGGGCAAGGTCATCCCATCTGAGCTGCAGGAGAGGCCGGAGCCGGACCCAGGCCTGGCCCCAGCCTGGGGGGAAACCGGTCAGGGATGCTTCCCCACACACGAGAGGGGCCGGACGCCCCTCAAGATCAAAGGTGAGGAGGCTGGCTGACCTGCCCCAGCCCCAGGAGGCCCATCCCAGCACCACCGTTCCCTGAGTGAGTCCGAGCTCAGAGCAGGGGTGGTGCGGGCTGGAGGCGACAGGGAAGACGAGCAGGGGTCGGAGGCACTTTGCGGGGCAGAGCTGGCCCCTCACTTTCCTCCAGCCAAGACCCCCTCCCCACAGCAGGAGCCGAGACGGGGTCCAGGCTCCTGGGTGCGGGCCCTCCCCAGCCGCGCACGTGGCCTGCCAGCTGGCCCACAAGGCCCGTCCTCCCTGGTGGAAGGGGCCTAAAAACACGGGCTATGGCGAAAAGCACCAGGGCAGATAAACACCCTCCAGGTACCCCTTCGGGGGTGGGGGAGAAATCAAGGGGGCCAGCCGCTGTCCCCTGGAAGAGCCGTGGCTTGGGGTCCAGTTCCTGCCAATTCCTGCCCTAGGAATCCTAAATATCGGCTCCATTTTACTAAATACTGTGCACTTTCCTCAAAAAGATGAAGCCCTCATTGGACTGGACCAAACTCCCCACAGAAATGCGCCACTGAGACAGCACGAGGGCCAGCCCCCCAGAAGCTCTGAGCCGACTGTGTTTCTCAGAGAAATCTGAACTTTTATGAGAACCTTTTATGGTAAAAATAATGGCTGACCATTTCAGAAATACACGTAAGCATAAAACAAACATAAAAGATCGTCCCACGCCACGTGGCGGTGCCCTCAGCTCCCGCCCAGCATGTGAGCCCCGTCCACAGGGCCGCACCGCCCTGGGACTGAACTGAGAGGGAAACAACGCACGCGGTCGGGGCCCAGACTGCCCGGTATCCACCTGGAAGGCATCATCCGCAAACAGGGAGCCTGCAGCCACGGCTGCTGGAGGCGGCACAGCCCCCGTCAGGGCCACACTGCCCACCGGCTGCTCGGCTGCCCACGAGCGGGTCCTGAGGCCTCCACTGGGACTGGGCGTGGGCCCAGGAGGCTGACAGAAGCCAGGCTCTAGGCCCTGATGGCGGACGCTGGGTGGAGGCCAGCCGGTCAGAAGCCCGCCTCTGCCAGAGGCCCCTGGAGAGTGTCCTGGGTGGGCTGGGCTGCTGACCAGGCCGGGAGAAGTCCCGTTCACCACTGTTGAGTGCCCAGAGCAAGGGGGCAGATGCCCAGGGCACACACTCGCTCAGCCCCTCTGCGCCCGGCCCCTCGAGGACCGGAGCCTGTGGCTGGTCACACAGAGGCCCCGCGTGAGTCACAGGGCGGCCACAGCTGGAGACCCACTGGATGCTTCCAAGGGGGGCTGGCAGACCAACCAGGAAGCAGACGAGGAGCCCAAGGGCAAACTGCCCAAGGCCTCTGACCTCTGACCCTGGCTAGTCACCTGCCCTGTGGGCAGCCCCCTCCCCGAGGGGGGGGAGTCACAGCAGCAACACCGGGTCCCTGAAGCGTTGAGGGCCTGTGCCTCTCACAAAGTGTCCACAATCTGGGATTTTCCACCTCTCAAAATAAGACTTTAGGGAAAAAAACTTTCTTGGTGCCACTAACTGAAACCCAGTGAATTCCTGGAACACGCGCCTTCCGCCCTTCCAGAGTGTGTGAACCAAGGCTGGCGCTCCTGGCCCCGAAGGAGGGGGCTGAGCTGTGCACCCCCAGCTCCGGGACCTCCTGGCTGGGGGCCTCCCCTCACCAGCTGCCCTGGAGAGGGCTCAGGAGTCCAATTCAAAGTCCCCCCCGCCCCCCAGCATCTGCCCAAAACAGTTCCGAAGGAAGCTGTGCCCAGAGCAAAGGGCAGTTAGCCCAGCTCCCCCAGCGCGGGGGTCGGGCGCTCCCGGGCCGGGAAACTGAGGGACCGCAAGCAGTGAAAGCGGACTGGCTTTCCTCAAAAGCGCTGTTTTTAGTTTTAGGTGAGAAGCTGCCCGTTGGACCCCAGGGCCTGGCGACGTGAGGATGGGGTGAGTGGGGTTGGAGGGGAGAGGGGGATGGGGGGGCCGAGGGTGCGGGAGCCTTGGGAAGATGGCCCTGCGCTAGGGTCTCCCTCGCGGAGTTGGACCTGCGGAGCACGTCCAGCGCACTTACCCGACCGGCGGGGCGCGGAGGTTCAAGCGCGCCCGCGGGAGGTGTCCGCGGGGACAGGGAGCTGTGGCTGCGCGGCTGCCGGCGCTCGCATCTCGGGGACCAGGCGGAGGCTGTGGCCGCGGAAGGACAGCCCCACCCCGGCACGCGAGCCGCCCCGCCCCGGAGACGACCGAGCCCGGGAGGCGGCAGGGGGCGCGCGCGCGCATCTCCGGCCGGCCAATGGTCCCCGGGTCTGTGTGCACCACGGTGGGGTCCTGCCCTGCGCCCCTCGCGTCCCCGTGGTCCCCGGGATCTCTGTGCACCACGGTGGGGTCCCGCCCTGCGCCCCCCCGTCCCCGTGGTCCTCCGGATCTGTGTGCGCCACGGTGGGGTCGCGCTCTGCGCCTCTCGTGTCCTCGTGGTCTACCCAAGGGTCTGTCGGCTCCAGGGTGCCTGTGCCCCTCGAGGCCCCCGTGCTCCCCGCGGGAGCCCCAGACCCTCTGTTCCTCGCCCGCAGTCGCGCTCCCCCTTCCACCTGCGCCCGCGGAGGCCGAGCGCGCACCTGCCGGCGGGGCGGAGGTGCGGGGCCCAGACTGCCCTAGCGGCTGGGTCCCGGCGCCCGGATCCGAATGTGTAACGTGAGCGTAGCAGGTCCTGCTCCGCCTGCTCCAATTAGGTTGTTGCTAAAATCAAAGGGTTTTACAGTTTTAAAGTATTAATGTAATACTTTTAACCCTGCACCTTCCTGGAGCCGCAGGGCAGCTCGTGGAAGTCTCATCCCGACATTTCTGATTCGAAGGAGCCAGGCTGCCAGCGGGGCCCTTCCCACCCCTCCGGCGGTTCCTTCCCCCTCCTCCACGCGGACCATCTGGCCCCTCCCCTCCTCCGTCCTGGAGGACACGTCCAGACTTCGAAAGCTCCCCTTCCCTCACTGGGCCCGGACTGTGTGTCTGGTCCCGGAGCGCCCCGGGACACACCGTGAGCCTGGCCTCACATCCTGGGCTTTCTGCCCCAAGGTCTGAGGGGCCCCCCCGGAAACCTCGCCCGACTGCTGCCACCATCCTTGCCCCGGCGGGGGTGGTGTGGGGGCTTGTATTGCCCCCTCATGTCCAGTCCCTTTGCGTTCCCCAGGCAGCCCCTCAGCACCAACCATGTCCCCACCCAAGCCCCACCGCCCACCGCCACCGCAGCCAGCCCTGTGGGGTCTCCAGCGCTCGCTCGCACCCCACAGTCAGTCGCAGCCAAGGGAGTCATTCCTGGCACCTGCCCGGCTCTGAGCAAAATCCCGCCCCCACCCAAGCCCCAGCTACCTTCCCCAGCCTCACAGACCAGCGTGTGTGCCTCAGGACCTTTGCACTTGCTCCCACTCTGAGAAAGCTCTTTTCCAGATACTCGCAGGGCTAACTCTCTGATCCTGTGTTCTCAGAGAGGATATCCACCTCAGTCAAAGGCCACCGCTGTCCATCTCTCCCTGTTCTGCCTTTTGTAGGGCATATTCCTGCCTGAAATTACAGCAGGTGTTTCTTTGCTCCTGTGTCTAACAGGTAAACTCACCAGGTCTGTTCTGTTCACCTCTATCCAAGGAAGAGCAGGGCTTCTACTGCAGAACAGGGGCTCAAAAGTGTCAGCTGAGTGAATGATCTTGTATTATTTTTTGACCTGGAACAACATGCATCTGTATTGCTGTATTTTTTAAGTAGTTAAAATCAGCAGTTGCACCTTGATCCAATTTTTGTAAAGTGCATTATGCACAGAAAAAAATCTGGGTGAATAACTCAGGTTATAGGCGAACTTTAATTTTTTACTTTTTAAAAATTTCCACCGTTCCTGACCATTTTGCAAGAAGCATGGCGTGCTTTTGTACCATTTTGTCGGTTTTCTTTCTTTTTGCTAAAAAAAATAAGTAAGCATGTGTATGACGTTGGAAAGGCATATCTTGGAGTGGCAGAGGTAAGGTGGGTCCACCCTGTCAAGTCCAGGCCTGTAGGGGAACCCTCAGACCCAGGAATTTGGGCAGAGACACCTGGGTGGGTGCCCCGAGGATCTGAAGCTTTGTAGTCAGAGCCTGCGTCCCCTGCATGGGAAGACAGAGCCCACGTGTCTCAGAGGACCCGTTCTAGCCTGTTGCCTAGGCATCAGTCACCTCCACCCACCCAGTCCCATCGGGAACCAGCCTGAGCGAGACGCCTCTTTGCTTCTTGCTGCCACTTCCGGGGGCAGGACAACGGCAGGTGAGGCTGCACAGCCCGAGGTGCAGGAGAAACCCGTGTCCACTCCCCCTCCTTCCCTCCAACCCACCTTGGCTGTGCCTGTCCCCGAAGCCTGTAGTCTCCGTAGACCTGGGGGCAGTCACTGGGACTGGACACGAAAAGGATGACCCTTGCCTGTGAAGCCCCCTTTGTGGGAGACCTTGGGTGTTGTTCCCACCAGAACGCGGGTGACTCCAGGCCCCCCAGGCAGCATTCCCACGAGGTCAGCTGGACACGACTTCCCCCTGAACTTCCTGTTCACACAGATCCTGCAGACACACACAACAGTTTGCAGAGTACGCCTGGGCGTCCCCTATTTTCTTCTCCACCGTGACCACCCTGACCCACCCCCGCACCGCAGTGTTTCCCCTTTGGGGCTGCAGCTCGGGAGGCCTTCTCGGAACCTCCCTCCTCTCTGCACTCGGGACCTCCAACTGCAAGTAGGCTCCGTGTTGCTGCGTCCTCCCACTCCGCCCAAACTTCCGACCAGCTGGGGACAAATTCCTCTTTCCTGGATCGTTTGTCCTCCCAGGGTGGGAGGGTGGCTGACACCTGGCAGGAAAGAGGGCTTGGAAAAGAGACAACACCGAAGGTGCCCCCTGGCCCTCAACTGCCCACGCTGTGTCTCCACGGCTGTGTCTCAGACGTGGCCGTCCTGGGAGCTCAGTGATGTGACAGCTACACGAGCTTAATGGCCATCTGGCTCTGCCCGCCTGTCCCCCCCAGACACACCAGCCGAGGGGTGTGCTGTCACCCTGCAGGTGCCGGGCGCAGGTGTCAGGCCGCACGGTTCCCCGGGGGGACAGCTGTGTTGCTCGGGCAGTCCTTGTTCTGGTCTGTGCTTTCTCTCCCCCACCTCACTTCGCCTGCAAGCCAGAGAAAGATCTGGAGCATTTTGTCAAGAGCCGCTGCTGCCCTTGTCTCTGTGGGCCGTCCCTTGAGGGCCCCTCCCGTTGTGTGCACAGCCAAGCAGGGCTTCCCACTCCTGGGAAGGCTGCCATCATACAAGGTCTGTCAGCTTGGGGAGCCCGCCTGGCCTGCAGCAGGGTGGGGGCAGGGAGGTGCAGGACGAGGCCGCCAGGTGAGGGTGGCCGACATGCACCTGCACCCTTGAATCTGCAGGAGTGTCCGTGGGAGGCCCAGGGTCCCCGCCTGCAGGTGGAGAGGGGCCCAGCAGCGGGGGCTCCAGGTGCCTCCCCAGAGGCTCACTCCCAGGAGGCCCCAGGACAGAGGTCCCAGGAAAGGGCAGGGGCCACCCAGTGGATGCCCGTCCAGAAGGCCCTGATGTGGCTGGGGGTCCAGGACTGCCTTAGAGCCAGGTGGTGCCTGGGACGCGGGCAAAGCAGAGAGTGAACCAGGAGCTCTGCTGGCACAGGGACATTTGAGTCAATAAACGCGATTCAGGGGTTGTTCCCGAACACCAGAGACGTTGCTTGTGGCGGCTGGCAAGGGTCGTAGATGAAGTGGGAGAAGGTGAGGTGCCTCAGGGGATGGGCAGAGCCAGGGTCCCCACCCGGTCTGACCCCACCCCTCACCTCCACCTCCCAGCGCCCCTGCCTGGTGCCAGCAGTCACCCTGAGGCCCCTGCAGACCCCGGCCTGGCCACACGGCCCCCTGCTCCCGACATCCCCTCCTCTGGGGCTCCTGTCAGCAGGAAACAAGGAGCGGTGGGCAGGTCCCACCCCTCAGCAGACCCTCAGGGTCTCAGCCAACTCGAGGGTCCAGTGGGAACCCAGCTGCCTGCACATTCACGGCTCATGCAGCACAGAGCAGGGGAGGGACAGTGCCCTCCTTCCAGGGAAGCAGCTGGCCCTGGGAGCTGTGGCCTGGAAGGGGAGCCTGGCATGGCCTGGGGGCACCCATGTGCTGAAGCTGAGCTCCCTTCAGGGTCAGGATCCACAGGACCCCGTGCTTGTGAAGAGGGTGTAGCCAAGACCCTCCAGGCTCTGCCCTCTCCTCTGCCTGCTCCTGGGGCTTCGCAGGTGCTGTTCCTTCTGACTGGAACTCCTCCCTGAA
This sequence comes from Tursiops truncatus, assembly GCF_011762595.2. Taxonomy (NCBI): domain Eukaryota; kingdom Metazoa; phylum Chordata; class Mammalia; order Artiodactyla; family Delphinidae; genus Tursiops; species Tursiops truncatus. The sequence continues at coordinate 191,954 of NC_047036.1, read as the reverse complement.
TATCTGTCCTGTCATTTCCTTCAGCTTAAGGCAGAGGCCACCCCTACCATCCCTGGCTAGCTGACATTTGGGTTTACTGGGGGGAGAGGACGCAGGAAATTTCATCTCTAACCCTAACCTGCTACAGTCTCACAGCCCAGAACCAGCCATTGTGGGGGCAGAAGGGGGTAAGGAGAAAGAGGGGGAAGGGGAGGGGAGGGGAGGGAGGGAGGGGAGGAGGGGGAGGGGAGGAGACGGGGGAGGGGAGGGGAGGAGAGGGGGAGGGGAGGGGAAGGAGGGGAGGGGAAGGAGGGGAGAGGGAGGGGAGAGGGAGGGGAGAGGGAGGGGAGAGGGAGGGGAAAGGGAGGGGAGAGGGAGGGGAGAGGGGGGAGAGGGAGGGGAGAGGGAGGGGAGAGGGAGGGGAGGGAGGAGGCCAACTTACTACAGTTATTTCCTTTCATGCACAACCCCGGCCCCCACTGAACAATGACTCACTCGCCTGGTTTTCTTTGAACCTGCCTTGTCCTCCACATCCTTTGGTGGCCCCGTGGAATGAGCCTTCCGCAGGCTCTATGAGTCAGTCTGTCTCAGTCCCCCACCCCACCTGCATGGTCCGTCCAGGCACTGCCCACTCACGACCCCAGCCTCCTCTAGGGTGACTCCCTCTGTGTTGCTGGAGCACATTCTCCAGGAAGTTCCCAGTTAAAGGAACATGGGAGGAACGTTTCTCAGAAACTGTCTCCTGTTCAGCTGACCACGGCTCCACCAAGGACTTGCAGGGTGGAACCCACTTTGCCTGCTGCGTCTGAGGTCCACCCCAGCTCACCTGTGCTTCCTCCTTGTCCTGGGCTCCGGTGGTCCTCTTTGCACCCTGTCCTCCAAACCTCACCTCACCAACGTTAGCTCTGGAAAAGGTCCTTTTCAGTTTTGAATTTTTATTCCCTACAGTTTTTGTTCGTAACTTTTTCCCTTCCAGATATTCTATCTTTGATTTCTGAGTTATTTCCATTCTGTGTTATTTCTTTTTTATAGAGTTGGTACTTTTTTAATGGATGCCTTGTCTTTGGTCACCTCTGAGATACTGGCTGTAGACGACAGGGGTTCTGAGATGTTCCTTCTAGTCCCTGCTTTGCCCCTTTTACTAATGTCAGGTGAACTTTCCTGAGCTTCATACAAGAGGGAGGCACTGCCCTAAATGGACAGAGTGGTGGGCTTGTTGGGCAGTGGGTACCTGTGGGCACCATCTCAGGTGGTGGGTTTCTCCGACCTCCTGCTCTGGGGGGATGGGGCTTGCTCTGCAGGGTCCCTCAGCTCTCCTCCACCCCGCTGTGTAGGGTCCCCCTCAACCCCTTCTGCTGCCACTGCTCTTCTAGCCTCCCCTGGCTCTTAGGGGACTGTCAGCTTTTCCCTGGAATTTGCCCTGTCTGGGTCTTTGGGGCAGGTATTTCCCTCTCTGGTTCTTTGCACTGTTTGAAGGCAATTTCAGTGGGACCTTTGCCATCTTAAAACTTCCCTGAATTGCTGGCAGCTAGCATGAACCTATATAAACAAGGTGAGGCCCAGCGCAGCTGGTGTGGAGTGTCATCTGGTGGGAAGAGTGGGTGGGTCAGATGCGCCCCCTGAGCTCCCCACCTCTGCATGAACAGGGCGAGGACCAGGGCACCCTTCACCCGAATCCCAGCCTAACCACCACTTACCATGTGACCTCGGCCAAATTGTGGGCCCTCTCTGGGCCTTCACTTTTTTATCTATAAACCGGGTAAGTATAGGCCAATGGAACAGAATAGAGAGCACAGAAATAAATCCTCACACATATGGTCAATGATGTTTGACAAGGGTGCCAAGATCGTTCAATGGGGAAAGGACAGTCTTTCCAACAAATGGTGGGGAAATGGACATCCACTTGGAAAAGAATGAAGTTGGACCCGTACCTACCACCACATACAAAAGTTACCGCAAAAGGGACCAAGACCTAAAGTAGACATAAAACTCGTAGAAGAAAACATAGGCGAAAAGCTTCATGGCTGAATGTGGCAAAGCTTTCTTGCATATAACACCAAAAGCACAGGCAAGAAAGGAAAAAAGATCAATTAAACTACATCAAAATTTAAAACCTTTGTGCATCAACGGACACTATCAGTAAAGTGAAAAGGCAACCTATCATAGGAGAAAGTATTCCAAATCATGTATCTGACACGGGATTAATATCCAAAACATATGAACAGATCCTACAACTCAACAATTAAAGACGAACAACCAATTTAAAAATGGGCAAAGGATGCGAACAGACATTTCTCCAAAGACACAGGAATGGCCAATAAACACATGAAGAGATGCTCAACATCACTGATCATTAAGGAAATGCAAATAAAAACCACAAATGAGATACCACCTCATACCTGTTAGGATGGCTACTGTCAAAACATAACAAGTGTTGGCAAGGATGTAGAAAAATAGGAATCCTTCCTCACACACTGTCGGTGGGAATGTAAAACGGTGCAGCCACTGTGGAAAACGGTATGGAAGTTCCTCAAAAAATTAAGCATAGAGCTACCATATAATCCACTACTTCTGGGGATATAACTGAAAGAACTGAAAGCAGGGTCTCGAGGAGATGTACGTCCACCCAAGTTCACAGCAGCATATTCACAATAGCCAAGAGGTGGAGGCAGCCCAAGTGTCCATCAGCAGATGAAGGGTAAACACACGGTGGTCCGTTCACACAGCGGAACATTATTCAGCCTTAGAAAGGAAGGCAATTCCCACACAGGCTTCCAGCACGGATGGACCTTGAGGACAGACATTATGCTCAGTGAGATACACCAGTCACAGAAGGACAGATCCTGTAGGATTCCACTCACGTAAGGGACCCAGAGGAGTCAGATTCCTGGAGACAGAGGAGGACGGTGGGGCCAGGGGCCGGGGGAGGGGGAGGGATGTTTACGGGGACAGAGTTTCAGTTTTACAGGATGAAGAGTTACAGAGATGGATGGTGGTGATGGTTGCTAACACTGTCAGTGTACTTCATACCAGGGAACTGTACACTTAAAACTGGTTAAAATGTTAAATTTTATGTTACGTATATTTTAACACATGTACAACAGGTAAGAATCTCCACCTTTACCCATTTTCCCACCAGGTACGTACATTCCCAATCTCAGGGGCAGACCTGGAGTCATGGGCTGGCTTCCTGGAGCCTCTAGTCTGGACACCGATAAAACAGTCACACGCATCCTCGCACACTCACGTGCTCTTAAATGGAGCCACGCGGTGAACTCCGAGCTGGCCTGGGCCCACCTCCGTCAGGTGGTGTGAGGTGAGGAGGGCACACGGTGCCCCAGCCCCTCTGGTCCTCGAGTTCCAGGGCAGCAGGGCGGCCCCTGTGGGCTGGGGGCCGTGGTCAGACGAATTCAGGGACAGGAAGAGGACCCAGCGGGGACTCCACGGGGACTGACTCAGCCACACTGCAGAGAGTGTGCATCTGACATCAGCGCTGCCTGCAGCCCCCGACCCTCCACAGGTGAGGGGTGACAGCCTCCACCCCCGCCCCAGACCTCCCACCTGGTCCTCCCTTGACCAGGCTCACCTGGACCGGGAAGGTGACTCTCCCAGCCGGCTGAGGTGACTAGTGGTGACCAGGGTGGTGGCCACAGGTAGTCCGTCCTACCTGCCCTGGACTATTTCCTCTTCATGAAGCACCGACTTTGAACCTGGGCCAGAATTCCGGAGTCTTGAGCACATGCTTCGTGTCCCCAGAAGTCAAACGGGGAGCTGGTTCATCAGCACACGGCGCACGTGGAGAGATGGAGCACGAGAGCAGGCGGCCGGGGCGGAGCGCCGGGTGCAGACGGACAGGCACCACGGGCAGCAGCCTCCCGGAGGCCAGGCCGGCTTCCCCTGCCCCATCCCCGAGCCCCGACTCCCAGGGGGCTGGGCACGGCCTGAGAACAGAGCACCCTGCTGGAGGAAAAGCTGCAGACGTGTTGCCACCCTCACTTGACCCCCACTCCCTCTGGTTTCTCTGTTGCTTCTGTAAGTTCCACGCTGGCTGTCCCTCGAGGTCACCCCTCTGGATCTAGATGAAGCACCAGGGTCAGGCATCCCTGCAGGCGGGACAGCACTGCCCCCGTGTGGCCGACTGGCGCTAGACCAATCAGGTGCGGCCTTGGCGGAAAGGAGTCCTCATCTTGCTGCACGCCCGCCTGGGCAGGGGCTTGGGGCTCGGACGGAACCCCCAGACCTTAAGCCCATCGCAGCCACGTCCCCACCCACTCCTCAACGTGCGTCCACTGGTTCAGGCCACAGACTCCACTGAGGGTCTGTGCAGTGCATATCTCTACCACACACCTGACTGCACCTGTGTACCACCCACCTGTCTGTGCCACACACCCGAGTACGTCTGTGCCTCTCACCCGAGTATATTTGTACCCCACACAATCAGACCTTTCTTTACATTCCGCATCTCCCCTTCCCCTCGCTTCCCTGAATCAAGGAAGGCACCTAACCACGCATGCACCATCCCCTGCCCAAGGCTGACATGCATTTGAGAGCAGGCCTCTCAGGGTCCGCTCTGTCAGGCCCCCAGTGATCCTCGGAGATTAAACTGTGTACTGGGCAGGTTCCGCACTGAAGCCATGAATTGCCGTTGCCTGAGACCAGTCTGAGGGGTTCCAGCTTCCTGGGAATCCGGAATGAACCCAGAGTCCAAGGTGCCACAGGTGCAGGATGGGGGAAGAGGTGGACAGGAAAGCCAGTACGTGGAGGGCGGGGTTCCCACGTCACAGGGGGACAGAGTCCACAGAGGCTGGACACCTGCTGCCCTCACTCTGAGCCTGGGGTGTCTGCAGGCCAGAGCTCAAGGGACAGATGAGCACAGTGCCTCCCAGGGGGAGGAGGGGCCCCGCCGTCCATGCCTCCATCTAAAGGGGAACCTGTGGGGGAGGAGGGGCCCCCGCTATGCACAGCTCCATCTAATGGGGGACAGGGAGACAGGCTAAGCGGCGGTTTGGGCCGAGGCAGTGGGGCACCAGCTGGAAGAGTCTACCTGAGCACCTGGAGGTCCCAGGCCTCACGGAGTCAGGAATTTGGGGACTGACCTCACTGAGTACAACTTGGGATCGTGGGCTGCTGTCCTCACAAGTGTGTTGAAGTACAGAGAGGCACCCAAATGGAAAGGCGTGGAGATCCTCAGAGACCCCCTTGGACCCTCCTCCATGAGCTCACAAGGCCAGTCTGAGCCACACAGATTCTTTACCTCGACCCCCGTCGTGTGGTCAGTGACATTCCTTGTAATCAGACACCACAGATAAGAAACCCACAGCCCCCAGGCTCCATCCCCAACCAGCACAGGTCCCCCAGAACAGACCCCACGGATACCCAGTTTCTGATGCCCCAGACCCATTTATAGATCACTGCCACCCACCCAGAATCCCAACGTCCTCACAGCCCCCGCCCCAAATCCTGGTTTGGGGAAGCACACTTAAAGGGTGAGGGGACAGAAAGAGCCTGAAGCGATTCCGTGGGGGCAGGCTCAGGGCCACCCTGGGACTGGCTGTGCGCCCACCACGTGGGGGGCTGACTGCATCCCTCCTTCTGCTTTCATGTGTGAAAAACCGTAAGTAACAGTCGATCAGAGGGCACAGAGGTGCATCATTAGTAAGTGAAGGAAAACCCATTCCCTTCTAAATCAAATTTGGGTTTGTATTTCCAAAGAAGTTTCACGAAATGCAAACCACCTCCTGTCATAGTGGATGGATGAATCTCGGGACTTCCACGAGCAGAGCCAGGGTGCACCCCAGAAGGTGCCGGACCCCTTGGAGCTCCAGGTGAGCAGAGCTGAGACGGATGGGGACAAGGGCACATGTGCTTTATTGCTTATGCTGCACATTCAAATGAATACAATAAACCCCTTTAAAAAGTAAGGCACGTGAGCAGCCTTCTGTGCAAGTTCCGTATTATTTAAAATTCCTATTGGCTAATAAAGTATTTCCACTCTAGAACTGGAGCTATCTAGAAAAGCACATGATGAGTTTTTTGCAAGCTGAGTACCTGTAACATTATTGTATCGTACCTCATGGCACAATTAAACAGCCTCAAATCAAATGTATGTATCTAAGTAACGATATAACTACTGTTACAATTGCAAAACATTAACCGGCTTATCCACATATGTACAGTTGGGTCCCCAAATGGTAATCATACAAAATTTAAAGGAGGAACAGTATCTAACTCATCTGTGTACCATTTCATTACAGGTAAGAGATTTGGCATTTTCAGTCTTTTCTTCCGTAAGTCCCGTCAGTATCCGCAGGAGACGAGTGTCATACGATGCTGAAGACCATGGAAAGATACTGCTCATACGACACCTGAATCCAGCCGTCCTGGTCCGTGTCATAGCGTCTGAATATATCTGTCAACCTCTGAGGAAAAACAGCAGGTGTTTAGATCTAATACTTATCAAACAGAAGGAACCAACTGTACTGGTAAAAGGGCATTCAGGAACCCAATTTCAGAAGCATTCACGTCTCTGCCCGCAGAGGGCCACGGGCGAGGTGCCCTCGACCACCCTCAAAAGCCAGGCCGGTCCACCCAGGAGATGCAGGACGGCAGCGCGTAGGCGGGTGGGCCGCCAGCCCAGCTCCACTACACACCGCGGCCCTGGGTCCTGGCGGAGCCCTCTGGCCCCAGAACCTGGCCTCCCAAGTCCCTGGTGGTGAGCCTGGGTCCTCCCTTCCCACTCGAAGGCTGTCCTCCGGGGGGGCCTCCCTGAAGGCTCCCCTCTGCTCTGGCCACTTGCCGCTCAGGACAAAGGGAAACCAGCCCCCACTGGGCTCCTCCTCTAGAACCTGCCGCCCAACAGGGGAAGCCCAGCGCAGGGCCAGAAGGGCAGGATGACCTCGTGCCAGCCCAGGACGCTGGCTGAAGCCCAGCCGCCCTCCCCGCTCAGGGCCCGCCCGCCCACCTCCTGTCTGACCACACGCCCAGGGCGCCGCCTCAGTCTGTTCACAAGCCTGGCCGCCTGAGAGCAGGGACGGTTAGGTAAGTACCACTCCAAATGACAGATGCTGGGCAACCATGGCAGGCTCTGAAGAATCCTCCTGACAGAAGACAGTGCCCCAGGCTCATCGTGACCTTGGTGGTCGCCTGTCCACATGCCCAGGGGCCGAGAGCAAGGCTGCAGCCTGGCCCATGAGCCATGTCCCCTACACCTCAGTCTCTCCGGTTCCACCCCTCTCCTGTACTGGGCAGGCTGACGGCCAACAGCATACGGGCTGACACAGGTGACAGTCCACACGGGCGTCAGCCAGGAGCTTCCTGTGTGTGAAACACTGGCGTGACACAAACCACAGAAACCACCAGCAGCAGTAACCTCCCACCGGGAGACCGATGGGCGATTTCCCTTTCTTTACACTTAACTGTCTTTTCCGAAGATTTCTACAAGTTTCCACGTTGCTTTGTAGAAAACAATTTTCAAAAAGCCTTTTTCTTTTTGGAAAGAGGCAGATGAAAAGAAAACGCTTTTGAGGGCTTTTGAGGATTTTTTTTACATGTGGCCTGCAGCTTAGCCTTTCCTTTTCGATTCCCCACCTCTGTCCAGCGTTTAGGCTCCTTCTCCAAGGCTGGGAGGGAGCAGGGCAGCAGCAGGCTTCCAGCATGGCCCAGAGGCAATGACCAGCTGCGGGCAGCCTCCCGGCTGGCCTGTGCTCCGCTCACAGACGAGCAGAGGCGCCACGTGAACTCCTCAGGGGACTCACATGCTGCTACTCTGGGGGCTGAATGCTGCCATGTGATGACCCTTTCTTAGGCAGAGATATAAGGATGAGGTGGTCACTTATGGGACGTAACCTCAGATGAAAATCCTAAGCCCACAACAATCCAGACGCAGATCCTAGTGAGAGACTTTCACGCTACACCTGTTCCTAACGTGTGCCGACAACATTGCAAACATGTAATCCTGCCTCACCAGACACCGAGAGGGAGAGACAGGGTAGGGTTAGGCTCTCCGCTTTTCAGAGACGTGAGGCTTAAATGCTCTCCAAGTCACTGAGGGACTGGGACTGCTGGGCCCAGATTCCCCGGGAAAGAAATCGGGATAGCAGACCAGGCAGAGAAACTTCACTTACTGAACTATCACTTTAACAGGGAAAAAACCTGAGAGTGCTTTCCCAAATTCGAAATTATACTGATAACCTCATGCCTAGCACACCCCTCTGTGGATTCTAAAACCAACAAGATGTAACCTCGATTTGAATGCGAAGTGCAAGGGTATCTTTCGGAGATAGGTTCTACTGAAATACTTACGGAAAACACATTCGCTTCCCATAAATGGAATTGTGACAGAATTAAGAGGGAGGGTGTCACAGAGTCTTACGTAGACTTGGCCATGAGTTGATAACTGCTGAATCTAAATAATGGGCACATGGGTTCATTATACTGTTGTCTCTGCTTTTTTTTTTTTTTCTCTTGCGGTACGTGGGCCTCTTACCGCCGCGGCCTCTCCCGTTGCGGAGCACAGGCTCCGGATGCGCAGGCTCAGCGGCCATGGCTCACGGGCCCAGCCGTTCCGCGGCATGTGGGATCTTCCCGGACCGGGGCACGAACCCATGTCCCCTGCATCGGCAGGTGGACTCCCAACCACTGCGCCACCAGGGAAGCCCTTTTTTTTTTTTTTTTGAGATTTGTCAAAAAAGAAAAAGTTTTGCAAGACATGAGGGTTTATACCAATTCACTGCATTTCTAAAGCTTAACTCTATGGGCCTTGGCTCCCCACCTAGAAACAGGAGCAGGGCCTGTGCGGGAATAGCCAGCGTGGGTGCGAGCGCTCGCGCCCTCCATCCTAGGAGGGGCTCCCCTGGGTGCTTTGTCCAGGCCTGCACTTACTTCTCTCTTGGGTAAGGCAGGGAGGCCGCAGGAGGATCCACAGAAGCACTGCAGGGAACCGCGAGGCGGTGGTCACTGTGATCGCCAGCCCTGCCAGACACTGTGTCTAACACCCGAACAGCCACCTGCGCTCAGGGCACGGCTCCCAGCTTAGGAGCCAGCAGCGCACACGACAGCAGCTTACCCGATTCTCATAAGACACACCAAAATAGCAGGGTATGCATGCAAAGAGGCCATCGATCCCCTCCAGAAGGACAGCTCCCGGTGCTTCCAGGGCAGGAGGGGCCCTGCTGTCTGCACCTCTGTCTAACAGAACGACCAGCTACTCCTCCAAACAGCACGCTAACTTCTCTAAGTTCCGGAACCAGTTTCCGTGTCTGACTCCTGCTCGCCTGCTTCGCCGTCCCGTCCCTTCCCGCAGTCGGCGCCTGCGGGCCCCGCGCAGCCAGTACCTGCAAGACGATGCAGCCCTGGATGAAGTCGTCAAAGGCGATCTGCCCCCGTCCTTGTCTGTCGAACTTCCGAATGAGGGTGTCGTGAAACTGGTCAGAGAGCCGGTACCCTGGAGGAGAAGAGCAGAGTCAGTACCCACGCTCCCTCCCCAGACCCCAGCCTCTCCCTCCCCAGAGAACACGGCATGGGCCCCAGGGGACGTGGGCCCCAGGGATCCCCGGCTGCAAGCACACTGCAACACACTGAGAGCCTGGTGGCCACTGTGCAGTGCCGGCCCCACCCCGAGGAGGGACTCACTCAGAGACCAGCAGCCCCTTCCTGGAGGGTCCGGAGTAACCCAGTCACCAGTTGCCGTGCCCCTCGCCCCGAGGGGTCTCCTGGACCCTGTGGACTCAGCCTCCTTAACAGCCCCTTATTGTTGAATTTTCCTACCGTATTAACTTAATGGTGAAGCTGTGAATAACTGGGCTGCCCTGGGTTACTCATTGCTGGAGGAGGCTTCGCAGGCTAAGACCTCGTGCGGAGGTTGACTGACGGCCCCTCCCCTGCCTCAATCAGCTCACTGACGTCAGGACAGGAGGTCAGGACAGGAGGCCGTGAGGAGTAGGGCGGCCTCACACACACTGAAGCCCTCCAAGGGTCACCCAGGTGACTCCACCTTCAGCTTGCTGGGCGTCCTGGAAGGCCTCCAGCAAGGACGCCCTGGGGCGGCTCTAAGCCCTTCCCCTTCCTTCCCTCCTAACCTCACCACCTGTGTGACCGTGGTTTCCTTACTTATTCAGGAGACAAGATCCAGGTGCCAACATATTTTTACTGGTTTTCAGTCTCGCTGGAATCTTTGCAAGGATATGTACACCTACTGTCTGAGTGAACGTCACAGTTAATTACCTGCACAAGCACTTCATCACTCTACTGAAAGAGTCACACATGCAAACACGTGCCAGTACTTTCCAGAGTGGTCAGCGCGCTCTATGCGTCCTGTGACTTAAATCCAGGGCCCCCTGCCCTGCAGCTGAGTAGAAGACAGGACCCCAACTTAGAAAAGAGCAACGGGTGGGTGCTGGATGGGCGCCCCCTCACGCCCGGTACCGGTGCCCGTGGCCCAGAGAGACAGAGGCCCGGCTGGTGAGGGTGAGCCTGGGACACGGTGACAGGGCAGTGCCCGCCCAAGCCATCGCTGTGCAATGGTTTCCTGCCCAGGCTGGGAAAGGACACACGAGATGGTGACAAAGACACAGCAGCAGGGAGAGCAGAGCTCCGGAATCAGACAGGGCTCCACTGGCCGCTGGGACTCTTGGGCCTCTGGGCCCGCTCCTCCCTCCAAAACCCAAGACGTGAACCCCCCTCAGCAGACCATTTTAGGGTCAGTGAGGCAGGTGGAAACCCTGCTAGCCCCTCACTGTGTGTCCCCCGGCCCCGCTGCTGCACTTCCAGGGCACAGATGCCCAATGGAGGGAACAAGCCCTTCTTTCCTGAGAACCAGCAACCTCCACTGGGCATCCAGCGCCTGCTCTCAGCACCAGGAGAAAAGCCAGACGCCAGTAAGTAACCATGGCAAAGGACAGACCCGGATCAGGGCACCACCCGTGTCTACACGGAGCCAACAGCACCAAGAAAGGGGCGGAGGCTGCCGGAGACCTGATGGGGCCTAACTCAGCCGACCCGGCTGTAAACACACTGCTAACGCGGTCAGGGGAGCCAAAGGCTGGAGATCCAGGGATGAAGTGACAGGGTGCCGGCTCGGAGTCCTCAGCATGAAAGGGGGGCAGAGCAAATGCAGCAGGAAGATGGAAAGTGGTTGAAAGCGAGCAAGGAGGAAGTGAAGGTTCACTACACTCTCGTGAAATAAATTCCTTATAAAAACCACACTGGCCTTGAGCTGCCAGGGGCTGGGTGCGGGACGGGGTCGTTTGCTGGGGATGGGGCTGTCAGCCCCCCCCCCCCCACACACACCAGCAGAGTATGAGGCCCAGGCCTTATGCACCTTCTTATTTCCAGGTCTCTGAACCTGGCATGTAGCACATACTAGGAATTAGAGCCTAAATGATGAACGGGTGCGCTGGTCAGTCACAGCCCCGCCAGGGCAGCCTGAGACCCTGTGTGGCACTAGCAGAAATCAGAGGACACCTTAGGGCTTGACCTCCCCCCGCACCCCCGACTCCCTCACGCATCTGCTGGGCTACAGCACAGCCCCCAGCTGGGCTGACAGACGCTTGTTCTTAGGAGGGAAACCAAAACAGGCAATTTCACTCCGGGGGCACATTTCCTAACAGTTACTAACAAGTAACCTGCGAAAGGATGGCAACGCTCCTTGTGTGGAAGAAAAGGCTCCAGAGAAGGCCCTGGGAAATGGCGGACCAATCACAGGCAGAAACTTTTTGGAATAACTGAAGAAATGCTGCAACCGGATATTTACTTTTTCCAGGAAAAGCTGGAAGTCAGGAAGGATCTCGGCTGTGCCCAGCTCGACGGGGCCTGTCGGCTCGTGACCTTGAGGGACCACCGCGGACCTACCACGGCCACAAACGCCCCAGGTCTGACCGGGGCTTGTCAACCTCAGCGTTTCCAACGTGAGCTCCCAGGACGCGAGGGTCACCGGCACTAAGTCAAAAGAGGGCTCCGGGGCCTGACGAGGTTAGAAACACTGTGTTCGGGGACACCTGAGGTCACCAGTCTGGAAGCTAAGTCACAGGGTCCAGGTTCCAGCCGGCCAGGCCTCCGGCTCCCTCCTGCCCAGGACTGCTCTGCGGGGGCCACCCCCCTCCCAGCCCCCCACCTGAGGCACAGCAAGGCCAGCTGCGTGCCGAGTTTCAATTCAGAGAACCTGAGGTCACTGTCCTGCCCAAAGCCCGACCCACGCGTGGCAGGCCCACAACACAAACTCCCTGTGGGGTCCCAGAGCCTCTAAAGCAAGAAAGAGAGACCGAGAGGACAGCCATAAAGCGCACGCCCAGAGAAAGAGAGGGGAGGGCAGAAGCACCTTACAGCCACAAGCACAAAAATGTACTTCAGATTATTAAACGCTGAACCAGTCGGAATAAAGCACATTGTGATCTACCAGAAGGGCCCTGCGAACAGAGGGCCCAGTGAATGTCAAACAAGCCAGAATGCTGGTGTGACGACCGCAGTCCTCCCTCCATAAATGACAAACCCCAAGTTCCCCTCAGGCCCACGTGGGCGCTGGACCAGAAGGCCCGCTGGCGTGCTCTGGAAGGCACCACGTGAACACTGCTCACAGCACGGCACACACTCAGGCTGGCACGCGTGTGGCACGCGTGCTGACATGCACTTGAGAATGGGAGCTTCCACACTCAGGCCTACGCTCCGCGCAACTCACGGGCTCGTCCCCTGTGGGCATTGTACCTTCTTTCTGTGTATTTTCACGTCAGGAAATATAAATAGCCCTACACTGTTTTCTTCTGACTCGTTCACTTTAAATTGTTTCAGAAGCCACATTCTCAATGTGCCTGTGACATCACTCCACTTCACAAAAGACAAACTACTGCATAGCCCTTATCTCATTTTGGATGAAAAACCGTATAGAAGCCTCCAAGTCAAGCATCAGCCTTCACGATGTAAGTAACAGGAAGATATAAAACCGTGTGACGTAAACAAAGATTTCACAGACTGCTTTCAAAATCAGTAAGCTACACGAAGTAACAAGATAAACTTTATGGCCCTGGCTCCAAAATGAAAGAGCTACGCAGTCAAGACAAGTGTTTTACCAAAACCTGAGAGGGCTTGCTTGAGCTCGTTCTTGTCGATCATGCCCGAGTTGTCCCTGTCGTAGGTGCGGAAGACGTTCTGCCAGTCCGTGATGTACTTCCAGACGCCAGTGAACTCGCTGAAGTTCACGCCGGCCTTGTTCTCTCTGTCAAACATGGCTGAGACGGAAGGGCGTGAATCAGCAAGAACCTAGAGCAGAGGCGCGCCCACACCCCCGGCGGGCCTGGCTTCTCCGGGACCCAGCCTGGTGTTCGGCCAGCGGGTCCCCAGGTGCTGGCGGTGACCCAGCCACAGCCCTAAATCGTGCTAGGTGGGCACGAGGCGTGCGAGCCCAACACCCTGGTGGAGCCACAATAAAAACGCTTTACACTGAAGGAGGTTCCTCAAAAGCATGACGGCGGCAGGGCGCACCCGCGCTCAGGAAGGAACTGGAGCCGCAGTGCAGAGCCATCGAGGGGCCCACCCCAACCCTCCCAGCTCCGGGTCCCATTCCTGGAGCCTCCCCCTGTCCCCCAGCGGACCCGAGTCCCGAGTGGGGGCTCAGAAGAGTCCTCGGGCGAGGGAGGCCTCTACTCGGATGAGAACAGGACTATCGGCTTTAGATTATTTTAGTAAGGCCTGCCTTTCACTGAGAAAAAAATCAGCCTGATTCCAGGTCCAAATAAGAACGAACTTCTAACTACATTTACATACAACTGCAGGCACAATGGGTAAAAACTCAGTGTGAAACACGGCTACAGAGCAAGTAATACACCGTTTGGTGTCTTTTCAGGTCATCTGAGTGTTCTTGGTTTGGTCAGAAGCACATTCCACTTCAGAGACATTTCACATGAGAACTCGCACGCTTCCTCTAGTCAACAGGCATGCAAGACGTGACTGCGTGTGAAACGTAAGTATGTGAGATCATTAGACTGAGAAAGGAAGGACGGGTTGGACAGTCAACTCAAAGTCAAGACTCAGTGAAGGGCCAGGGCGGGTGGCAGTTCCGGAAGAGAAATCAGCTCAGAAGCACAGGCAGGATGGTGTTGCCCCTACTTACATATGATTGACCGGACAGTCACTGGATTAAACGGAGTCCAGGTGCCTGAAACAAAGAGCAGAAATTAAGAAAGAGAAGAAACTCTGAATCCCCAGTTGTAACCCCAGAAGCCAGAGAAAATAAGTAATTAGCTTTCAACATCAAGACCCTAGAGCCACGGTTCGTTCTCCGCAGGGGACGCCACCCCCAGGACGATGGGTCTGTCAGGTCCTATCCACACTGCCCGGGGAATCGCTCAGGTCCAGCCAGACATTCAAAGCTGCTCAGGAAGACCTGCACCTGGAAGCTCACTCTTGTTCACTTTATAACCAAGAGATGCTATTTTAATACTCACTGAACTTCCCAGGGCCACAGCACCAAGTAAGCTGAGAAGATGGCACTAAGCTGTGCTAAGAACGTCACCAGCTACCACTTCAGAAAGTCCCACCCCAAGGGCACCACCGCTCCCAGGACCGGGGCAGCTGCACACGTCGTGCAGCGACCCTGCTGGAAAGCACACCGTGAAACCATGCTTTACATTTTTCTCCTAAAATGACAGTCTGGGCAGCATACTATTTTCTCTGAAACTGTGAAAAGGCAGGACACACTGTTCCACAATCCACTGCAGAGCAGTAAAGGGGATGTTACCGAATATCTATCATAAAGGAGCCTGCTGACACCGATGGATTTGACGATTGAGAACCATTTATCCACTGTGATGATGGACTGCTCACCAGGTACCCTTATGCCCAAGGATCTGTTTTCAGAGTGATTTGCACCTTTACCAATTTTTACACTCACTAAAAACAACGTAAAAACATTTTTATGGGGCGGGAGAGCAGCGTCTCTCCCCATCCCCCCATTCTTCCCTCTCTACAGACGGTTTCAGCTCTGGGTGGCAGAGTCCCATCCCCTGGCCACACACGAGGCAGCACCCTTCCTGCCTGGCCGCGACCACTGGGCTCCGAGCACGTCCCCGACCTGGCCCACACGCGCTTCTCCCGACGCCCAGCATGGCCCCCCAAACACACGCACACCTTCACCTCAACCCCTGCCTCTCCTTACGCCTCCGTTTATACAAGGCTTCCTCAGAGGAGCCCTCCTGAGCGCCCCGCACCCAGGCCCCTCGGTCACTGCATCTGCTCCAGCGGCGCCCTGAGCCTGGCCCGCAGCGGGGACCCCTCGGCACTGGTGCGCATCTCTGCAGACTTTACAGGCGTTTGGGGGAGGGCAGGCAGGAGGATGTATATAAAGGTACCAGAAAAGGTCAGCATCGTTGGAAACCAGTGTACAAAGAAACTGTGCTACAGAGAAGCCAAGAGAGAGAGGGGGACTCCACGTGCACAGAAGGGTGTCGCTTCTTCACCGTTCCTGACTTTCTAGCTGCCCTGGCTGGTGTTTCCACAGGAGATAACCCACCAGGACCAGGAGCCCGAGAAACCAAACGCAGCCGCTGGACTCCTTCCCGCCTTGCCTCCGCCTCGGACGCAGGCTGTGACCTGACAGCCCTCAATGATCGCCCCGCTGAGCGGCCTGCGCCCACTGCCCATCCCGGCTGTGAGCGGGGCTGCGCCCCTGGCCACGCAGGCCACGGCCGAACGCGTTTTCCACAGAAGTGACACGAGTAAGATAGTCAGATGATGATGCAAACACAGGCACTTTTCGCGGTGAGGGCCAGGCAGAGGGAGGTGTGGACCAGAGGAACCGGCAGCCGAGCTGAAGGGCCGTGAGGCTCAGCAGAGTGGCAGGTCACCCCTGGCTGAGTCAGGGGTGGAGAGGAGACCCGCAGGCTGTCCAGCTTGGGAGGTGGAGGCAGGCTCCTGGTGCCTCCCCTGGCCCGCCCTTGTTACCCAAACGGGGCCTGACTCTCCAGGGAAACCAAGGGATAATCACAATAGCCAACAGTTAATTGACTGTTTAGCTCATGCCAAGCCCTGTGGCCTGGTTCTCAGACTAAACATCAAGGCTTCACAGCCCCTAGTGAGGGCAACATTTAGTATTCCAGTTATACTAAGTGTTAAACACACTGGAGCGTCGGCCTGAAAATCTGCAGTTTTCTGTAAGAAAATGCACTGCAATGTGGACAAGCACGTCTAACAGAGCCTGCTGGAAATACAGGGTACACCGAGCAGCGAGATTCCCTTCAGTGCCAGTGCCCCTCACCCGGATTCTCCAGGCCAGCCCCAATTGCAAACACTCCCAGTAAACAACATGTCTAGGAATGTCACAACCAGCAGCTTGCAAAAGATTTCCTGTCAGACTTTTACTTAGAAATACAATATATGGTCCCTGTTCCTGTAAGTCTTGCCTCAATTTCATCTGAAAAGACCAAAGAAAACAGAAACATACACAGTATTTTCCATGTAAACTGAGTACACATAACTTTTTTCACCCATAATTTGGGTACAAGTGCGTCGCAGCTCCGTTGAGGGGTGGGTCAACATCAGGACACTTAGCATTTTCCCCTGTAACCGTCAAGCACACAGATGATTTAAAGAATTTATATCTGATCCCTTCTCAAATGAGAAAAAACCCCACTCTGCTCTGTGATAGTATATTCTCTTTTTTTGCTCTCCAGAGAGTTTTGTTTCTTGAAATTGCAACCTGTTACCACAAACTTGGACTTCAGTGAGAGATAACGGGCTAAGTCGTCATGGCATCCAGCAAACGCACACTGAAATACCTGTTCATCTGGAATCTTTGGGGGAAAAAAACAGACTTTTTTTTACAGCACCACTGGCGATCTCCTTCCACTTTACTGCATCAGATCTGGGACTCCCAGCCCTTCTGGGAATTTCTTCCCGCAAGCGGAGCCAAGTAGGAAGGGGTGAGAGCAGTTCTACGGGCTCGCATGGAATCGGCCAGGACACTGGTGCCCCTTCAGGGTCACGAACTCTGTATCCCACCAGTCTCCCTCAACTACGGCCTCAAAGAGCCACGACTGGAAATACGGCCTTTCAAAAGGCCATCTGAACACCACCGATAGCCATAACAACACCTACAGCCTCCGAGCTGATAAACGCCACTTCTAGAAACTTGTTCTATGAAATCACTACAGTATCTACATCGAAGAAAATCAGAAACAACCTAAGTGTCTCACAGTGAAACTCTGTACACTCAGTTCTGCTAGATGAGTGATGTCTCCGGTTCTGTACCAGGCGATGTGGGACCTGGTGGACATGGGCTGGGCCCGAGGCGGAGGGGCTAAGCCTCCAGTTGTCCCAGAGTGTGATCTGCCCAAGGCCAAGGTCGTGGAATAAAGCCAACCCTGTCTTCCTCTGCTTCCACCTGAAACACTGCTGCACAGGTTTCTGGGACGAGCAGATACAACAGGCTGTGTTGGGGGCCTCCAAGACCACCCCCAGGCTTGATGACTCGCTAGGACTCACAAAACTCACAGTCAGTTTATTACAGCAAGAGACATAGAGTAAAATCAGCAGAGGGAAAAGGCACGGGGAAAAATCTGGGGGGACCAGGCACCCGCTTCCCGGGGAGTGCACAGGGCGCCCCTAATCCTCCACCGAAAGCTGAGACCACACCTCGCACGTGTTGTCAACCAGGGAAGCTCCAGGAGCGAGGGAGCACGTGCCCGCCGCAGCTGCAGTGCAAGCATGAGCCGCCCAGGCAGAGGGGCAGCAAGTTCCAGGAGGCGGCCAGCAGCCACGCAGGCAGGCCCTCCTCGGGGACGTGCAGGCTCTGAGCACAGCAGGTGCAGGGTGAAGAAGGTAAACGCCAGACCCTCCGCTGCCTCATAGGCTGGGCCTATGACGGAGTGACACTGAGGTGACCTGATGGGCAGTCAGCAGGGAACTGTCGGCTTATGTGGTCTGATCTCTCTCACTGCTAGTCAATATGGGATCCCCAGAAGAGATGAAATCTATTTTGCTAAAAATACCTCTAAAAGAATATATGACTTATTATTATTTAAAGTCCAGCTGAAAAACGCCTCCTCAAAATACATCAATATGTTATGTCAACGTAAACCTACAGAAGCACAAAAAAAGAGGCTTGAGCAAAATTAATTTCCTGTAATTCCAAGGAACAATGCTGAAGTAAAGATTAAAAAAAAAAAGCACCTAACTGAAGACAGTTTGCGACATGTCATTTCAAACAGCAGGCAAGACAGTCCTGTCTCTATTCACACCTCTTAACCGAGCAGTCATTCTCAGACGCGCTCCAGGGAGACAAGCTGCATAAAGGACTCAGTGTACAGGACCCACGAGTACTTCTTCAGGGCGGTTTCAGCTGGATTTTAACAGAGCGCGTCAGAGGCACAGATCTCACTGCAGAGAGAAACCATGCTACTTTGAACCTCCAGTTTTTCCACCAGTAACAAGCTAATTAAACTGATTTCCTGAAATAGCTTAATATTCTAGTCCTAATATGAAAAAAGAAGCCCAATCCTGGGGGAGAAATCAAAAGTCAAAAATAACTCCAATCGTATCAGCTATGGGAATTCGAGGACAGTGAAGAAAACTGACTTGTGTCCATCCTTGGTGACAGAGGCGACACGACACGACTGCAAACAAGAGGCCAGCTCGACCAGCTTCCTCCAAAAGCTGATGCTGCAAAACGACTCCAGAGGAGCCAGGAGGAGGAAAAGGGCAGCATCCAGGAAAGGAAGGTGCCGCGGGTGCCTCGAGGAAAGGCAGGTGTCCTGGGTGGGAGGAGCAGAGCCCGGCAAGCGGTGGGAGCCACGGGGCACCTGTGCGTCCGGGGGCGCCAACGGGAAGACACAGGTGGGACAGCACAGGGGTGGGGCGAGCGCCTAGCGGTGCAGGCACACACCCGGATTCTGGTCCCGCTCTCAGCCTGAGGGCTCACCGCGCGCTCTGAGGCTGCGGAAGGACGAGAGATCTGTACCCATTCATAACCTGCCTTCCTGCAGAAAGGGCCGAAGGGAACGTACAAGATATTCACGGCACAGCAAAAGAAAGCAGACTCTGGTCATGCTGGATGGGAGGAGAAAAGCATACGAAAGTTAGGGGTCTCAGACTATCAGTAAAAGTCACCTCTTCAAATTCTAAGCTCATGGGACTGGCGAGCCAGAAATTTAATTTAAAATTTTTAGCAGTTAATTTGAAGAGAAAATGTGACTGGTTACAAGATTCAGGTTAAGACAGACAAGACAAGACAGAACAGCCATCACAGTTGCTCCACACAAGAGGCACCACACCCCCAGGGAGGAGTGAGGCGGCCACGTGGGGGGAAGGGGGGCTGCCACGCCCGTCCCACTCAGGGCTAGGCTACTACCCGCTTCACGGGGCAAGTTCTTACATCGCCCCAACAGAAGCTGAGGGAATCCCTCAGGGCAAATCAAGAAAAGTGACTCTACAGGGCCGCTGTGAGACGGTCCTGATACACACTTTTCGGTGGGCTTAAACCAGGTACCGATTTCAAAGCATCTTAGGAATGGAGGGCTGAACATCCTGTGGGCAATTCTGTTAAAATTCTCTCTCCAGGGCTTCCCTGGTGGCGCAGTGGTTGGGAGTCCGCCTGCCGGTGCAGGGGACACGGGTTCGTGCCCCGGTCCGGGAGGATCCCACATGCCGCGGAGCGGCTGGGCCCGTGAGCCATGGCCGCGGAGCCTGCGCGTCTGGAGACTGTGCTCTGCGATGGGAGAGGCCACAGCAGTGAGAGGCCCGCGTACCGCAAAAAAAAAAAAAAAAATTCTCTCTCCAGCAGGCTCCTGATTCAAGGGCACAGAACCATCTGCTTTAACAACCAGCTCAACTGGAAGCAGTACTGACTCCCCCTAGGGAAAATATTACCTGTGTTCACCTGTAAATACCAATCCACCAGCAGTAACAAAGGGAACATCCGTGGTGTGCGCCACGCGCAGGGCTGTGAGGCAGCGTCCGCCTGCCACACCACCAGCTGCTCCCACTAGGCAAGGTGAGCCTTTCAACATCTTCATTACCTCTTAAAGTCAACCCCCTTCTGGCTTAAATGCCACACCTCTGGACGGCACCACAAACTAAGAATCAGAAAAGACAGTGGCATCTGAGGGGTTAAAAAAGGGGCCACACAGCCAGGTATT
This sequence comes from Tursiops truncatus, assembly GCF_011762595.2. Classification (NCBI taxonomy): domain Eukaryota; kingdom Metazoa; phylum Chordata; class Mammalia; order Artiodactyla; family Delphinidae; genus Tursiops; species Tursiops truncatus. Next base: position 171,858 of record NC_047036.1, on the reverse strand, counting down.
TATGGAATCAAGGTCTTCAGTAGTACCTCCACGGATCAATCATGCTGAAGCCAGCAACAAGGCGACTCCACGGTGAGCTCCCAGCACCAGCACCAAGAGCTGTAACCCCCTCTAACCCATGTCTGAATGACTAGCATCCCCCACTGAGAAGCCCACCTCCCCGCGATCCGGCTGTCAGAGCCTCCAGTATCCTTAGTCGCTTCCCTATCGGTGTCTCTGGGGTCTTGATGCCCCTCTCCAGAGGAGTCACAAGACGCAGTCACCTGTGAAATTCAACAGCCCTCGACAAACCTGAAGGATGTCTGCCCTACAAAGCCGGGCTCCCTGCGCTCCTGAAGCCGACACCCCAGCCTCCATTTCTCAGGCTTTCCCCGTGTCCATGCAGTTGCCCCACCCGCTCGGCAAGGACTCAGAGCGGCACCGACACAACCACCAGGAAACCACCCGACAAAACAAGCCAGAAGCTCCTCCACCACGGGCCAGAGATGATAACTAAGTCTTGGTGATTCGGGAAATAACTTAAGAAGAAAGTGATTCACTACGGGTGGTCAGCCTTGCGGTTTACAAGTCCAGACGGCCAGGTGCCACTCACCATTGGATAGCGCTTGTTGGAGCTCGTTGTCCGATATCACACCGCTCCTGTCTTTGTCAACCCTACAAAATTAAGGTCAGTTAAGCTAGCGATTCAAAGCGCAGGAAAAGCAAACGAGGGCAAAAGCAAAGGTTTGACTCTGCAGTCAACCCTAAATTAACTCTGGCCCTTCCTTCCCTGGGCCCTTCCCTTCGGCTGCTGGACCTCTCAGTCCCATGACCCGCTGGGGAAAAAGGAAGCGCGCCTCCTTCGCTGTCCAGGCACGCTCCCTGCCGAAACCCAAGCTGCTTCTCCACTTTCTCAGGTCTCCCTCCCTCGGCCTGGCTGAATTCCACCTGCACCAGGTTTTCTCCTTTTCACAAGCAGGAAAAGATTCTCTCAGCTAACTAAATCGTTCCCTGATCATGAGTCACTCCACTTTGGGTCGTTCGTTCGCTGGAAGGACGACCAGGGACGGAAGGCACTGCGGTGATGGTCACCTGCCCAACAGCCGCGGCCCGGCTTCTTTCCCGCTTGCTGGCATTTCAGCAGCCGGGGAAGAGTCTGCGTTTCTGCTCCCCTAAACAAGCAGCCCTGGGAGACCCTCCGCCCCGGAGCAACTCCGGGCACCGGCTGTGAGGGGAGAGGGATGGAAGCCGAGCCCCAGGGCGAGCGGGCTGCGACCCCCGGCTGGCGGCTCTGCACCTTGGGAGGGGCCTGGGGACTGCGGGAGACAAGGCGGGGGGCGGAGAGAAGGCCAAGGGTGGGGGGGGACGGAGCAGGGGCCGGCGTGGGAGAGGCCGAGGGGATCTAGGAAGGGGGCCGGACAGGACGCCAAGGATGGAGCGTGGGGGGACGGAGCAAGGGACAGGGGCCTGGGGGCACCAGGAAGGAGGCCGGACTGGAGGCCGGGGTCACGGGGCGGGGGAAGGCCCGGGGCTGAGACCAAGAAGAACGCAGTGGAGGCCCGCAAGCGGTTGCGCGGCCGGCCGCACCTCTGGAAGACGTTCCACAGGAAGCTCTGGTCCGGCAGCGCGGCGCCCGCGGAAGGGCCAGCCCCGGGGCCCGGGCGGTACGGGTAGGCGGCCATGGGCCGAGGCGCGACTGGGCTGAAGCGCTCCTGGGACACGGACGGCTCCGGGCGGCTCCACTTCCGCCTACGCCTAGACCGGGGCGGGGGCCCGGAGCACGCCACTTCCGGGGCGGTCACGAGAGCGAGCGCAGCCAATCCAGTCGCGGCCCTGTTGCCAGGCGACGCCCGTGCATCCGGCCAGCGTGTCTGGGTCCCGTGGGCATCGCGCAGCAGGTGGCCTAGGCCAGGGTACCCCTAGGGTCGCGGACGCGCGTTGGGAGCCGCTCCCTGCAGCGCAGAGTGGACCTGAAGGGCGGAGGCGGTTCCCTCGAGCATGGTCCATTCTTGCACCAAGAAGGTCGTGGAAGGACTGTGATGGAGGGGAAGAACGCGCCCGACATTCTTGTTTTTCTGGACTTATCGCCCGCCCCCGCTCGCGCATCTCAGCGTCCCTGCGCCCCGCTTCCCAGGAGCACATGAAGCCCCCCCTCCGACATCTGACAGCGCCCGCCGCTTCCCGGCTCGGCCTGCAGGTGCGTGGCCAAGCCCAAATAGCCCCTGCTGGCCATGGTGGGCGGCTAGCGTGTCCCTCTCGGCCAGTTGACGCCACCGCCTCTGTCTGGACACCGACTGAGGCGCAGCGCACCCCGCGCAGGGAAGCCCAGCTTCATTCAGGGCGCTCCCGCCCCCTTCCAGCCTCTCAGGATTTTGAGCTCCTGATCCAATCATACGGACTCGTTTCATCCTCCTCCCCTACTTGGTTTGTGGAAGGGCCGAGCACCAAGGAAGCGCCTGACACTTCCTTCCTTGGACACGAATCCATTATTCAGCGCTTTGGCTCTGTATCTGACCTGCTGTTATTCTCCAGTTGTATTGTCCTCAGTCCCTTTTCTCTTCTAACCACCAAAGCATATGCTGGAGAGTTCTTTAAAACTCTTCAAAGAGATTAAGATACTCTGACTTGACACACAGATTATTATTCTACAAACCTCAACAATGTGGCTTTTTTCATGACTTAATGAATTCAAGTGTTTTCTAGTTTTATCCTCATAAAGCATTCACATCACTCGTTGACTAATCCTTTCTACAGTTTTCCACAGCTTTTTGATCTCTAGTTTCTGAAACCCATTTTTTCCTATCTCCCATCTCTGCCTCTTTTTTTGTTCTCTAGAAAGCTACAAAATTAGTAACTATGATTTTGCAACCCAATTTATAAGTTTTCCAGTACAGAGTGTACAGGGAAACTTCAGCAAGAAACTTCTCAGCGACTCCAGCTGGCCTGGGCTTCCCTCTCCTGACAGTGTCACGGGTTCCACCAACCCTTGATGGAGTCCAGCCTCGATTGCCGCAGCCAACACCATCTGTGGGGCCCAGGAGTGCTCCGTTCTGCTTTCCGTTTAGTTCCAGGGGTAGGAAATGATTCATTCAAGGGAAGAAGCATTTACTGAATCTACCCTAGTGTTTAAATATTACTATGTGTAATCCTCACACCAGCACCTCGTGGCAAGGTATCAAGGTCCACATTTTACTGATGAGAAAACTATGCTGGTCGAAGGTCAAAGAGGCAAGAAGAGATTGTAGCCCAGGTCTGTCTGTACTTTTCCTGCATCATCTCACCGGTGGCAAGGCTGACTCTTAAAAGGGAGATTAATTTAGGAAACGAAGATTGAAACAAAAAAAAAATCATCCCCCCTAATGTATACCCCTATATATGTACAAATGAGTCTAGGATTCATCAGAGACTGGCCTGGTGCTTTCGCAACTAGGCAGCCTCAGTCACCTCAGCCCTGATGCATGAGAAACTGAGACTCTGAGAGGCTAATGGGAGTGCACACATGGGCCATGGCACCTGTGCTGTGCTCTAGGGCAGGGCTTAGCCTGCAGTCCTGGCCACAGACAGTTGCCATCTATTCTGGGCGCGGGGGGGTGGGGGAGGTGTTACCTGGAGTCCTGACACCACCTTACAAAGATGTACAGCAACAGTGGCGACCGCCTTCTTACAAGAGAAAAAGGCAGACCGTTTCCTGCCCCTGGTGCTGCTGACCCAGTCATTTAAAGTATTGATGTGCTTTTGCCACTATCTCCTCGCCTATCTTGGGATTCAGTTCCCTCCTAACCAGGTCTGTTCTAAGCTTTCCATTTATATAGTGCTTCTGCGTGGAGGAGAGGAGAAATGAACTGAAAGACAACACTCCCCTAATATTGGGCCAGCCTTTCCTTTGGTCTAATTTCTCTGAGCTAATTGGAAAATGCCTCTTATTATCCGTAGAATTTTTCTAAACATTGGCCCTAGACATAGGGTGCTAGCACTCCTAACACTTTTCAGTCCACCCTCTTGTTCTTCTGTCTTTGGCACATAGTAGGCCCTCAATAAACATGTTAAATGAATGGACGACCCAGTACCTTACGTGCCCTCGTTCTGTCCTTTGTACGCTTGTGCACTCACACAATCTTGTGTTACCTGCCTCACCAGCTTCCCCTCTGAAGACACTCCGGCTCGTTACTCGTGTTTATCTTCTTATCAGGACCACTCTGGCATCTGGACTGGAGACTTTTCCTCTTTCAGTCACTTTCCCCTTTTACAGCCTGGTGTGGAATTCCAGGCACAGGCTGACTGAGCCCTGCTCTCCCCTTCCTTTCCAACCAATACTCTTGCCAGAATTCAGATGAAAGCGAATGACCTTCCGGTTTTGTTTTTCCCTCTGGCTTCTTACTGAGTAGCTGTCAATTTACTGAACATAGGATGTTTAGTATAATGAGAAACTACCAAACATCTACACTAGCGTTGGCCCACAGCACTTCCAATGAAGGAACTGCTCTTTATCAGCCATCCGAGTGTGGCTACTGAGCACCTGAAGTGGATCAAGGTGACTGGGGAGTGGAATTTTAATGAACTTAAGTGTAAACAGCCATGTTGCTATGGCCGTTGCTATGGACAGTGCAGGTCTGAATATTTTACCGTATATCTTACCTTTCTGCTTCTTTTGATACATATTAGAAATTACATCTCTCTGGGCAGTATTCTATTTTGTGTTATTTTATTTTTTTAAGATTTTTTTGATGTGGCCCGGTGGTTCCACACCTAGCGGAATTCCATAGGAACTTACATTTCCAGACTACCCACTCCCCAGTGGTTTTCTTAGTCTCAGAATGTTCATGAAAATAGTTTGAAGGTTTGTTTTTGGCTCAGAAGTCGCAGACAGACATAAGGAAACCACCCCCATCCATTATTCCTTTGCAAGGATCAGCCCTCCTGTTACCCTCCCTTGCTTCAGGGCTACCTGTGCTAGCTTTGAATTCCCTGTCCTAACACTTCAACGCTGCTCAAATGCCCAGGTTAACACTCCCACCTAGTTTACTAAATGCCCCGGCGTCTACTTCCTCATTATACCCACTGGCTGGAATGAAGCGGTCTGAGGCTGTCAGCAGTCTTTCCGCCAGTTATCTTCTCCTGAAAACTACCTCCTTCATATTTGTTAGGCCACATCACATTCCATGCAGGTGGTTTTCAACGTGTGGTCCCTGGACATGTTAGGAATGCAAATTCTCAGGCCCAATCCCAGAACCTACTGAGTCACAAGTTCTGGGGCAGGGCTGGGAATTCTTTACCGAGGTGATGTTGATGCATTGAAGTCTGAGAACCACTGTATTAGGATTGCAAAATGGTGATCTTGAAATTCTATCATTCCTCACTCATTCATCCGCGGAATTCCTCTGTAAAGTTCCCTGATCAACTAGGTTATCGTGAATTGCAATTTGTAGAAAAAGGCAGGATCATCATTTCATCATCTTCCTTTAATTGTCCATTTTCAGCGTCAGGGTTAGTGCCCTAGTTACTTTCAGGAGTGACCAACTATATTTCTTGTTCGGTTACTTTGGGCTTTCTAGAACTATCATTATGGATTCAGTTTGTAATATATTCCATCCATTCCAATCAGATGTGGCCGCCTGTTGTTTGAATTGGTAAACACCCAAAAGCTTCCCATCACACTTTCCCTGCGAAGCTGTGGGAAACAGGGACTGAGACACTGTGGTGGGAATGCAGAATGTCACAGCCCTTTTGAAGAGAACTTACCAGCATCTAACAAAACGACAAGCGCATTTGCCCTCTGACCCCGCAACCCTACTTCTAGAAATCCACTTCTAAGCAACTGGCTAAGAAAATGACTTCACAGTTACTCACTGTGGCATCAACACAAATGTCCTGCCGGGGACAAGGTACGCCCGTGCAGTGGAGGAGGGCGCGGCCGCAGGATGAGTGACAAGGAAGGACCTCCAGGATATGCAGGCAAGGGGCAGGGCCGGCTGTCTAACACAACAGAAATACATACTTGCTTTCTGTTTTCTTAGGACACTGACTAGAAAGAAAAACAACAGTGGGTCCTGCGGAGGAGAGAGAGGAGAGCATGAGGGACAGTTAAGAAGTGAGCTCTGAACACAACAGGCTTTGAAATCATGTCAATGCTTTACATATTTACAAACTTTAAATTTTTAAAGGCAATCCCTAAACTACAAAAATAGAATCTGAAATGAATGAACTCAATTGCCTCGGACTGGATTCTACAGAAGCCGACCCTGAGACAAGAACTTGGAAGGTGGCCCCAAGCAGCATCTGCATGGAGGTGGAAAAGGAAGAAACCCATTTGCACCCACATCAGTTTCATTTAGTATTCGGTCATTTAAATACTTCAGGACACACGTTCACATGTGAAACCATTTGCTTCCTAAGAACTAGGAGGAACCGTCTGTTTTCATTTGCTCTCAGGCACCAAAATGCATTTTCACTTAAACATACACTGCAGCAAAATTTCTGGATTCTGATGCAACACAACAAAAAGATAGTCACGTTTTATGTTTCAGGTCAACAAATATGCCTCAGGTCAAACAGTAAGATTTTAAAGGAACTTGGAAATCAACGCAAGTTTGTAACTTATGTTTCATCTAAGAATTGCGCCCAGTTTTATTATCTCTCAAGAACGAAGCAGGGACAAAGGCAAGCTGAACACTTCCTGGCTGTTGATTACTGGCGAGCTGCCGGCCTCTGGTAGGAATCTCTGTCAAGCGGCATCCTCAGTCACTCGAGGACAGTTTAAGAAGGCAGTTACAATGTGAACACGTGCATGAGCTATTATACATAATTACAAGAGCTGGTAAACTCCGGTCTCCTCAGTAGGAGCGGATGGCTGGGGGGACAGTGGCGCAGTCAGCCTCGTTCAAAGTTCTGTCGATTACGGGTCTGTATTCCAGGGAGACCTAAGAAGAGTCGGTGATGAGTTAGCGCACAAAAACGTACAAACAACCCTCTTGTATACTTTTGGAAAATTAACCATAAAAGCAGATTTGCAGACAAACAGGAACTTAAAAACAAAGGTATTCACGGGAACATTTTTCAATAACAAACTCAGGACTGACTATGTAAATCCATGTATGGAATACAGCAATTAAAATAACACTGTACCAAATTCTCAATGCTTGAAACTAAAACTTAAACTGAAAATGCTCAAAAAGTGGGTGAAACCCTGTATGTACTATTATCCTTTATCCGTAAATTATGTTTGTATTTGCAGTTTTTCCTACTTCTAAGTGAACGATTTTATATACATACGAAACTTGAAAGAAATATTTCAAAATGATAATAAAAGATCTCTCTGACTGGTGAGCTTATAAAGGTTGATTTTCTTCATTCTTCTTGTACTTTCTAAAATGAGCATGTATTTCTTTTACGATCATAAAAAAACCCAAACACTACAAAAGTAGGCTTGTATTAAGAGGATCGTCTGAATACACTGTCAGAAAAGAGCCTACATGAGGAACTATGAAAATTGCTGTCTGCCTGTATTAAACAATCGCACTAGGCACTCTAGAAGTATAAGGACACAGCAGAACTTCTGTAAACCCAGATAGACAATTAAGACTATCCCTTAGGGAGCTCTGAAAAGCTTACACTTTACATCTTAATTATTTCTGAGTCTTAATGCCGAGCAGAAAGGCCAAATGGGTGAGTTATGCTTTGCTGGGGTAAGACCGACGGGAGCCCCACTGCTCTCTCAGCTGGTGGTTTCCAGGACCCTGCTGGCCCCCTGGCCCTCCCAACTTGTTCCCTGCCCAGGGAAGTTAAGAGCTGAACAGCATCCCCTGGGCTTCCCTGAGGCTGAGGCTGCGTCCAGGTGGTCCAGTCAAAGGGAAGGGAGGGGAGAGGTGCCTTCCCGCCCCACCCCCATCCCTGCCCACAGCTCTCTGTGGGCTCAGAACCTCCATCTGCCCCCCTACAGCAGGCCTCTGGCGCTGGCCCACCCCTGCCCAGCACCAGCACAGTGGGGGCGGCCCTTATGGACCACCCGCCCACGCGGGGTTCTGTTTCCAGGCAGAAGCCTGACTGTGTCTTTTCAGTGGTGTCTCAAATCTGTCCACAGTCCTTTTAAACCCATGCTGCTTCTCCCGGTTCACCAAACACTGACCGGCATAACATGAGGGACGGCCCACGCGCCATGGCGTACGTGAGCAGAACCCGTTCCCCGCGTACCTTCCCAGTCCTGATGTCCACGTAGGAGAGCGTGTGCTTCCTCCAGTGCCCCTCAAACGGCCTCTTGTGCTGCCCCTGGATGGGCTTGGAGTAATCGTACTCGTCAACCCGCTCCTGAGGCCACAGAAAGTACGTTTATTTCAGACAGTGCCGTCAACAAACATTCTACACGGCAAAACCAGAAAACACGGCAAAACCAGAAAACACGGCAAAACACGGCAAACTCCTTAAAAAGATACACGAGACTAGTCTGACATTAATTCCCCAGATCCCACTCAACAAGGAGGTCTCCATCGGCAAAGCGGACCTCGTGCAGAGCCAGGACCTTCCCAGTCCAAGCATGTCTCTACAATCCCCACCGAAACCACGCGTGCAGATCTGACCCGGAAGAGCACATGGCAAGAACACGCGCCACCGACCACCACACGCAGAGGAAGGCCACGAGACTCGGGATCCCTCGGCCAGTGGCCAGTCCTCTAGACGCACCCGTGGGCCCTCACTGATGACCTGTCAGTCCTCTGGACGTACAGATAAGCCCTGCACTCTGCGCTGGCCCAGCCTAGGGCCCCCTCCCCTTTATTCATCCCATCTGCACCCCAGCAGTCTGACAAGGTCAGGCCCCGTGCAGCACAGCTGGGCAGCAGGCTGCAGCACAGTGGGACCCAGAGCTCCACTTCTGCATTTTCTCTCTACAGCTAGCAGACGGGCGTTGGAATTAAATTGATCTTTTATGCACTTAAAAATATATCAAATCCTTTTCCTGTCTTTTTGCTCTGTACTCTTGCAGAGTTCGACTTTTTCTTTCAGCCTTTTTTATTTAAATGTTCTAGTTTTAGCAATTATATTAAATTTTTCAGAAATTTTTAAAGAGAGGCTGAATGCTGCTAAGGAATATCTTGCACGTGGTAACAGATAAGACACACAAAAGCCTCTTCAAATAAAACCCAAAACATCCAACTACTTAGCAGCTTCTGCTGAGGGAGGCCAGGCTCTTGCCGGGGGCAATGGGGCGGGGAGCACACTCCCTCACTCCCACACCCGCACCAGTGCCTCCGGGAGGGGAGGGTCGAGCCGCCCAGGGTGAGCGGGCTCTGCCCGCACATGTGCAGTGACGTCTCAGCCGCAGGAACCAACCACGGGCTCTGGGAGAGGCTTCTCCCAGACCTGTACCTTTAGATGCCCTTTCTCCATGCTTGGTGCACAGGACGAGTGTGCTCACCAACCTCCTCCTCTAACCAAGTACTCGGCAACTGGAATCCAGCTCCAATCAGTGTCTCGTGGTGGATCGAAATCCAGTTCTTCTTGCCCAGCCTCTAGCTGAGCCACCCAAACACTGTCCCGGACCAAAGCCTCTGTGTCCACCACGGGAAAGCAGCTCAGCTCCTGCTAATGTGCTCCATCCTTAACTTGACCGCCCCCAAACAACCGCTTCCGTGAAAATCTTAACTACCACATGCCGAGTACTCTTCTCTGAAGAATCTGATAAGTGAGCTCTGCATAAAAACCAGTTCATTAAAACAACGGTGATCCAAGATGAGGCTCTATAATCCTTTCCCAAACCAGAGGTGGGTCTGAAACAATGAGTTACTCGTCACTTCAAGTCAGCAGGTGAGCACTTCCAGGCAACAGAACCCGCTGCACGCTAACCTTCGCCCTAAAGAGGCTGAGAGATGCAGCACCGGATACTGATCCAAAGCCAGAACAAGGTCAAACTAGTACTGAACTCGGTGAGAACAAAGGTACGAAGGTTATCAGAAGAGAAAAAGCATTCTTCTCAACTGACTTGCGGGAAGTGCAGAGAAAGTGCAGAGAAGTGAATGCAGAGAGTGCAGGGTCAGGGCTGAGCAACGCAGCGGGAAGGACAGCGGTGCACGCGGTGGTGGCAGTGGTGGGCGGGGGGCGGGGGGGGGTTGGACATGAAGGTGCACCTTGAAATCCTCCCTGGCATGAGCGCCGCGAGACTCCTTCCGGGCCTCTGCTCCATAAATGGTCTGCAGGGCACAAAGCATCAGGTTCTGCAGCTCCAGGGTCTCCACCAGGTCAGTGTTCCAGACCATTCCTGGGCACACAAGGCAGCCGTCAAAGACAACAGGATGCAGCCAGTGTCCACTCGGCAAGGACGAGTTACGTCAGCACTAAACGGGTCGGGCTGCGCCCAGAAGCAGCCCGCCCTGCAGACATCCAGCAACAACCGTACGCAGGGGCCCGAGGAACCACTCACCCCTGTCAAACGTCTTCAGATGCTTTAGATCTCCATAGAGCTTGCTGATCTTCTCACAGCCTTCCTGTAACACGCTTCCCACACGGAACACTGCGGCATGACTTTGCATCGACTGTAATACAAAATATTTGTAAGCTTTTAATCCATGTGGAAAAGCCACACCAAGAACTGTTAAACCTTTAGGTTCTTTTTCTTATGCATTTCATTTTTTGTAAAATATTTATGTAAATAGAAAAACTAGGAAATTCAGACTGTGACTTTATTACTCTGAATTCTAAAACGAAGTTTGTTTGTGAGAACTTAAAAGACCTACTCTTCAAGCAACTTCCAAATGTATAGTACAGTAACATTAACTATAGTCACTATGCTGTGCGTTAGATCCCCCGGCCTTATTTTCACCTGGAGACTTGTACCTTTAGATGCCCTTTCTCCATGCTTCTGTTCCTTCACTCCTGCCCCCTGCCTTACCATCCCATGAGGCCTCCCCGAAGCCCAGTCTCGTTTGAAGATAGAACCACAGAACCACAGTCTTAGGAGAATGGCCATATTCACCTTTTCCCTTTTGGTGGTGTCTGTGTGGATGACCCAATGGAACCCTTTCAGGATGCAACTAAAGCAAGGGGCTTCTTTCCAGAAAATGCGCCCACACAGAAATTCTTGCAAATAATTTCAAGTGGATAAAGGTCTCATTCATGGACCAAGAATCCCGGTATTAAAGAATTTGATTGATTCCTAGCTGTTTTATTTACTTATTTATTTATCTAGAGAAGTCAACTGGTATTTTTAATTGACCTAAACCTGTGTTACCTCACGCAGTAGCCACTAACCATGTGTACCTACCTACATTTAAACTGAAATTGAATAAAATTAACTTAGACCGGCCTCATTTCCCACGCTCCACTATCACGTCAGAAATACAGACCGTTCCAGCGGACGTGCTGACGCAGGTGAGCACGGCTTCCGCACGCCACCCACACTCCCCTCCTGACCTCATTCAGGGGCATCAACGGGCCCAGTTTAAAGACATTTCCCAGAGTTGCCGTAAGTAGGTGTGATGATGGGATTATTCCTCAGCAACGAGACGTGCTGGGCTTGGGAAGCTCCCAGCTGGGAACCGAGCTTCTCGGACCTTCCACTGTCCCTCCTCCTTCAGGCTGGGACAGAAGACCAGGGCCAGAGACGGTCTGAGCAGGGAAGCTGCAGCAAACGCCTAGCACGTTTGACAGAAGGCCGAGTCCTGATGCTGCAGAGTTGCTGTGTCTGCCCTGGGCGGCCCTCTCCAGCCTTCAGTGTGGAAAGCACACCCTTTTATCTTACTCGGGCCTGAGCTCGCCTCCGTGACTCAGCAACCCCAGTGCAGGGCTACCAACACAGCTGGCCCGCTCATCCAGAGCGTGTCCAGGCTCCTACCTTCTGCATGTTCAGCCGTAGTTCCGATGTTCTTATGCTTCCGTTGGCAAATCTCAATTTGTCAAGATTCATGACAGATTCTTCCCCAGCATTTGGTTTAATCAAGGGAACTTTATCTCCTTTAAAAAAGACAAAAAAAAAAAACAAAAAAACCCACCAAATGTGTATTATACCTTTGCAGGGAGTTTGGAAAATGCATGCATAACCTGAGTTAATATTCCACCTGGACCACTCTATCCCTGAGGAAGCATCTATTGACCTGGGGCCAAAGAGTAAACAAAAAGACAAAATTTCTGGCAAAAAGTTGGTGCCCAATAAGTAATCTTTGAATGAACAAAACAGAAACCCTCTCTTAAGGTCAAAAATTAGATTTATGCAAACAAACCTTGCACTGCTACTCTGTGAAGGAAAAAAACTTCATCCTCCATAGCTATTCTCATTCTGCCCAGCCCCGTTCTGGTTCTCAGACCTGGTTGTGGGGGGGGGGGGGGGGCGGGGGGGGGGCGGGCGGCACCTGGCTGGAGGTATTTAACAGCCTCCTGCTGACCCTGGCCCTGCACCCCCTTACATAAACCTCAAGATCTTCTGTTCTTGCCTTTCTAAAAAGATAAACGCTTTGAGGGTTTTTAAGCTGCCCTGGGATGACATGTTTTTAAATGTATTTTCTGTAGAAGGTAACGCACGCAGGTGTGAAATACAGAAGACAAAGCCCTGCAGCCACTCTCTCTCCGAGGCGAGACCTGCCCAAGCTCTTCTAGGCAGGCAATTTTGCTAGCTTTTGTTTTTAATGCTTTAAAAAATGATCATTCCGTAAAATGGAGTTTTATCCTTAGGTGCACTGTTCTACAAATTTGAACACACACGTAGACTCCTGTAATTATCACGATCAGACTATAGAATTTAAGCATTTTAACGTTTAATATAGTCCCACTTTGGGGAAAGTAGTGGGGCAAACACTTTTCCTCTCCTTTTGTCTTTAGAAACTAAAGCATAACGAAGGTGTGATACCACTTTTAGTGCAGTTTGCTGCTTTTGACAAGCAGAGCTGCGTCAGCCCCACCACAAATGGACCCAGACCCTGGTGACCACCCACCGTCTCCTGCCCCGGCTTCCCTTCTCCAGATGCCACACACAAAAAATTGCACATATGTGGTCTCTTGCGTCTGGATCACACAGCCTAAGGCCCACCCGTGCTGTGCACGTGTGGGCAGTCTGTTCCTTTTTAATGCTGAGTTCCCAAGGTTTTAAACGCGTGCATTGATCCTTCAGAGAGAAAAGTATTCTCAAAACACTTCCTTTTTCTCGCTGTCAAAGAAAGGGAACCTCAGATTTTCTGTTTTGCTCTGAGAGATTGCTCCCGGGCTCTGGCGACAGCAAGAGGAGCACTAGAACTGTTGTGAGACCAGCACATGCAGCTTTTCCTCGGCAAATGACTTTAAGTCACCACAAAAGAAAATCACTGCTGGAAATCCATTCTCTCACTGAGGGGAGAGAGCTGTGACCCATCTTCTATTTTGTTTGCATTAACTCCTCCCTTTCTCCCTTAACAGATTTAGTTATAGTTTGTTTTTAGTATTTTATTAATTTTCTCTAAGTACCAAAAAATTATATATTCATTTATACCTACCATTTAAAACATTTCCTTGGAGATAAGTCATACCAGACAAGTAGTATGTCATAAACCCCTATTAAATAATGCTTTCCCAACAGTGATTTTTCTGAGAACATGATGACTGCAAAAAAACCTGACTGAAGTTACTCTTCTAACTGCCCCACCTACCCTGAGTCTAGCCTCAGGTCTCTCAGCATAAAAATCTCTGACTTTCTGTTTCCTCGCTTCCAGGGAGGGAAACCGGACGCCCGCTAGTGACCGCGATGCAAAGCGCCCTGAAACAGCCAGACCGCCGGAAGGAGCACGCACCAGGCTTGCAGGACTCCGCGATGCTCAGCGCGCACGCCCGGCCGAAGACGACCAGGTCCAGGAGCGAGTTCGCCCCCAGCCTGTTGGCGCCGTGCACCGACGCGCAGGCAGCCTCCCCACACGCGTACAGGCCGGGCACGACCTGGTCCTGGCCGCCCACGTGCTTCAGAACCTGGCGAAGAAGACTGAGATTATGGGGTGCGGTCTGCTCAGCCCCCCTCCCCTACAGTGGGGGGTCGGAAGGAGAAACGGTAAAAACTGGGCCTGCACCACCGACAGGGACCCCCACAGACACCGTGCAGCCTCCTTCCCTGGCCCCCGTGCCGAAGTCAAAGGACCCCAGGGCCACTCCACACACCCGGCAGCGCCTCACCCACCTCCCGACGTGCCCCTGCGCGCCCGCTCCGACGGTGGGCTCACAGCAGCGGAGCATGGCGGGCGGAGGGCCTTCAACGGGGAGGCGGGGGACTGGAGTCGTAAGTCAGCCTCTTACAACAGTCCCACCCAGCTTACAACAGTCCTGAGGACTGAAACCAGGTGACTAAAAAGCTCTTTGTGAGCCGCAAACCATCCAAAGGTGTTAACTGTAAAGAACACTTTGTAACACACAAGCATGCAGGAAAAACTGCAAATGACCTCATGTCTGTGACTGCGTACCAAGAAGGGATGAATCAGTTATCAGCGGTTACCTGAGGTGTGAACGCAGACACCGCAGCCAAGCCGAGGCCCCTGCCCTGCCCACCAGACTGCCCAGGGCTTCTGAGGGAGGCCCCGCGCAAGGGGCCTGCTGTGGCATGGGCTCGGCACCCTTACCTGCCCCTTGTAGTTGGTGGGGATGCCGCCCATGTTATAATGCACGGTGGGAAGCACAGGGATCGGCTCCTTGGTGACGTCCACACCCGCGAAGATCATGGCTGTCTCCGAGATGCCAGGCAGGCGCATAGCCAGCTGTTCCGGGGGGAGGTGGTGCAGCTGCAGGTACACGTGATCCTTCTCAGGGCCACAGCCTCTGGTGAAAGAGGACATCACGCCGTAAGGTCGAGAACAGCAATCCAGAAACCGTGAGGTCACAAAATCCTGGCAGCACACGAGGTTCCACATGCTTTGATGCTGGAGAAAATGCTCCCTTCATTAAGGCCACCTTTTCATGGCGTCTCTTCTCAGCACCCACCATGTGCCAGGGTAGACACCAGGTGCTGGGATGCAGCCACGAACACGACGGAAGCCCTGCCCTCACCGGGCTCCCACCTGAGGGTCGGGAGGTGCCGATTTGCCACACTCTCCCTGGTGGATGCATTACAGGGGTCTTTCACACCAGATGCTCCAAAGAACCACCTGACGTCTCCTTTCTTGTGGGCGAACGTGACGCCTCACCCGCAGATACTTAACCAGCGTCACCACAGCGGCACGAAGTCCGGCACTGAGGCCTCACGCTGCTTCACTGAGGAACAAACAACCCACCCACCTTGAGGGCCCCAAGCACCCGGGACTTCAAGCAGCATACCAGCTGAAGCTCGCGCACTGCACTCAGGACAGGGGTGTGTCTTCTCCCCCATACTGTCCGCTTCTGTCACACACTCACTCACACACACAAACCATCTGAGATGGACTTACAGCTAACTGGCTAAACTTCTCAAATGTAGAGATCCTAAACTGACAGACAACAGTCAGAGGTAACTGCACATAGGCCTCCGGGGTGGGCGGGGTGCCGACAGTCACACAGAAGCCCCCCAGCCCGTGCTGAAATGCAGACACAAATCACAGCCGCCAGAGGGGTGGGGCGTGCAGACACGCTCAGACCCCTCTGGGTACACGCACGCAGACCTTCCTTCACGGATCTCCAGGGTCATGGAGCGGGATACGACGTCCCTGGATGCCAGGTCCTTTGCGACAGGAGCATAGCGCTCCATGAACCTCTCGCCTTGACTGTTGATAAGGATGCCTCCCTCTCCACGGCACCCTTCCGTGATGAGACAGCCAGCACCGTATATGCCTGCAAACAACGAACTGATTAAACAAGTATAACCTAAGGACCGCTGGGCCTACATCTCAAATGCAGATGTCTTTCCCAAGATACTTTGGGAGGAGACAGAAAGGGTGTGCGAAGAGCACCACACTCACGAGCGTAAGAGAGGAAAAGTTAGGGCACAGCGCAATGCCGCGGTATGAAAAAACGCAACGACCAAGCTGCAGAGAAGAAAGGTCGGCTGCGTGGACGACGCGGCTCTGCTCAATACTCCAATTACAACTGTGCTTTAAACTCTCAACACGACAAAGTTTATGTTAAGTATCTCGGTTTTAATTGTTACTACAACCTTATCAGGTTTTAATTGCTGAATGTCCTTCTGCACCATGAAATCGTGTTGGCTCCTGTAGGTCCAGAAATCAGCTTGGAAATGTGGCGTATCAAGTAACCGAACAATACGGCAATGATCACTACACCCGATACTTGAGTTGCACCCGCTGTGTACAACCCTAAGTCTCACCACAACCTGTGGGATGGTCCCCCTCTGCCGAGACAAGCCCACCAATGCGACGCTGGGAGACGCAGAGCCCCAATCCAAATGTGGCAACGGGGAGTGGGGAGCTGCGCCCCGATCTCAACCGTCCCTCTGCGTAAGGAGCACAAGGACGCCCGGCACTGGGTGTTGCACGCCCAGCGTAGTTTGAAGGTTATCACTTTTATTAGTGCACCAAAGGGTTACCTTGCCTTTAAAACAAGGTGCAAATTCCTGTATCTCATCTTCCAGTTTTCCTAGTTTCAGTGGCCATGTCTTCTGGTGGTTTATTTCTCATACGTTGAAAAGGAAGCAAAAGAAATGGAGCTCTAACTACAGAGGGAATTCCGAAGTCTCAGACATTGTACTGGTTAAAAACAGCAATAAGACTACCACCTACTTCTTTTTACTACTCATCCCTGCCAGGGTCAGAAGGAACACACGGACGGAGCAAAGAGAAAAAACAGGCCCTGTTCTTTAGTACAGTGGCAGCTCCTCAGCTGACAGATCAGTAAACAGCCCAGAAACAAAGTTCAGGATGGGATTCACCAACTCCCCTCCCAGGCCCCCTCCCACGTTCGTGCACTCATCACCCTCACTTGTGGACATCTCAGGGCCCCGCCTGCCGTGCTCTGTCACTGTGGCAGCCTGCCATCTGTCTGTGCCACTTCTCCACTCAAATGCATTCCCTCTGGCTCTACTGACCGAGGCCCTACCATGTGCTGGGCGCTGCGAAGACAGCGGTAAATGAGACAGACCTGCCCCCACCTCCCGGGGGAGCTGGCATCCTAGTCGAGGAGAGGGACACCAAACAGTCATGGCCTCGCGTCTGGCTAAGTGCGCCGAGACAAGGCGCGGAAGTAAGATGCTGGCCTCCACTGCCTTGGGGGACGCAGGGAAGAATCTCCTCGGGGAAGTCACGAGTTAGGATGTGAGATATGAGAAAGCAAGTGCACGTAACTGCAGAGGAGCCTTCCCACAGGTACCGAGCACCTGAAAGGCACAAAGGGCCTGATGCCATCCTACCTGTGGGGTGGAACTGAACAAACTCCAGGTCCTGGCAGGGAAGGCCTGCCCTGGTGATCATGGCAGTGCCGTCCCCGGTGCTGGTGTGGGCGGATGTGCAGCTGAAGTAGGTGCGCCCGTAGCCTCTGGAAAACAGACAGGCCGGCAGAGAGGTGACTGCACGAGCGTCCCATCAGGACCTCCTTTCTAATGGACTGGAGTGGACCAAGCACCCAGGCAGCACCTCTGTGGGTGCATGTGCACACGCTGCCCTGGGCAACTGGGACGGTAGCCTGGGGGGCAGAGAAGGCGCTCTCGCTTGTACCTCAGGGCGCTTCTGTGCTAAGCAACTGATTTCCCTGATAAAAATGTATAAGATAATAAAACCTAAAAACATTTATGGATGCACTTCTTAAAACGGTTAAAATAACAGACTGACAGTACATAAGATGGAATTTACTTATTTTCCTCATGTGAACAAACAACACTCTTCTACCCCAGAAATCAGCGTAAACACAGCATCCCTCAAAGCAAAGGAGACGCTGCTCCAGACAGCATCAGACTCTCCAGGCCTGTCTCCTCAAGGGTCCTCCCAGCTATGAACTGCTGACACTTTCCTGCCGCCGTGAGGCAGGTGTCGTCCCTCAGGCCCACAAAGCCACCCCTTGCCGGGTGAAGTCACAGCCTGCGCCTCCGCCATTACTCCGGGACACCCCTACTCTCATCAGAATAAATAAATTCAGCTCGCCTGCAGAGAAGTTGAACACGACTAAACCAGGCTCTTACCCAGTAGCTACAACAGTGTTCTTTGCTCTGATGCGGTGGATGGACCCGTCTTCTATGCACAGAGCAATAACGCCTCGACACTCCCCGTTCTCCATCAGGAGATCCAAGGCAAAGTACTCCACAAAATAGCTGGTATCATATCGCAGAGACTGAAAAAGAAAGAAAAACAACCAAAAAAGGGGGTCCCACATTTGCAATTGCACTGTTAAAGCTAACAGATTAGAGACCTTGGTCTGGAGTGGGCACAACGATCAGGCGGACCCTAGCGGAACACTGGCTTGGAAAAGGAGCCACAGACTTCAACCCATGGATGGCAGTGCTGATGCATCGTGTGACAACTCAGCTGTACAAACAATGCACCTCAGAAGAGGATGCCGCACGTGGGACACATCTCTCAGCTCCACACACCCCGAGAGGCGCCAGAGAGGCAACACTAGCCTCCCCTCAGAGCTGCTGCGAGAGCTGCGCCCGTGGGCCACGGGGTCCCGACTTAGCCCAGGGTGTGCTGCACGGCGTCTGCTGCCGTCTGGCCACTTAGTCCAAGTAAGGCAAAACGCTCAGCACATTTGTGATGACTATCAATTTAAGTTTTTAGAACAGATACTTGCAAATGAACAACTATCAAGTTACTCTGCTGCTCAAAAAGCGATCCCTGGGCGGACAGGCTGACACGCTGACCTGTCCCCGGGGTGGCCTGCTTCCCATGTCACCACACGCCTGGCCCGGCCGCGTCCCACCACCCTGTGCACCCAGGGCACCTCACCCTTCCATACAAAGTGTGCAGCAGCGAGTGGCCAGTGCGGTCGGCCACGCAGCAGCACCGATGGGCCTGCCCGCCTTTCCCGAACTTGAGGCTCTGTCCACCAAAGGCACGCTGGTAGATCTTCCCATCTTCAGTTCTGCTGAACGGCATGCCGTAATTCTCCAGCTGAGAAACAGAAAAACACCGAGCGCTTTAACGGGATCCAGACGCTCACGGCTAACTCACGCTAGAACACAACACAAATCTGCAAGCCCCGAACGAACACATTCTACGGAGAGCCCAGCAGCAGAAGACAGGAGCGTTCCCGTTAGAGCAGCTCGCTGCAACCTGCTGGCTGAGCACTCCCACCACAACCCCCCCTGCATCGGACAGCCGGCAAGGACGTTACCTCCACCACAGAGGCCGGGGCCTGCTCCGTCATGTAGTGGATGGCATCCTGGTCCCCCAGCCAGTCGGAGCCCTTCACGGTGTCGTAGAAGTGCCACCTCCAGTTGTCCTCCTCCATGTTCCCCAGGGCGGCGTTGATCCCCCCCTGAAACGCCAGCAGCCCCGTGAGCTACAGCAGACTCACCTCCCCACTGCCTCCTGCCCGGAGCCAGATTCGGAAAAAGCCAGCTACTCGCGCGAGAGGGCCAGTGAGGGATCTCACCGTCCGGCAGACTCCGAAGCGCATCTCCTCCCCCTGCAACCTAGAGGCAGGGCCCAGTTACGGCATCCCCCAGCCTCAGGCGCCTCACCCATGAGAGGGACACGGAGCCCAACCCCTTGGGGCGTCATCTGGAGGGTCGGCAGAGGTTCCTCAGATGAGGCTTCTTCCTTACCAAGCCCGGCATGTAAAAGGGATTCAAATCTAATAGCTTCATGACAAACGTTCCCAATGGTACTGGAGTGCAGGCGCTAAAGGCAGAAGCGCTTCCTGCCGAGGGCTCAGAGCCCCAGCCCCCACCCCGCCCCGAGCCTGCCCCTCAGTCACAGGAATCGCAGTACACCTGCCCACCCCCCAAATTAAAACTGCACATCTCTTCAGATAATCTTTCTCACAAGGCACGCTAACCTCCCTTTCTCCCAGTTGTTGCTCAGTCATAACTTTTGAGTCAGCACTCTCATTGGAATTTCTTCAGCTGTGGCTGCTGTGCGTCAGTTTCCCATGTTATGCTTGGCTACCACTAAACGAGTCACTAGCACAGAGCAAGGAACGCTGGACAGACACGCACCACGAGTCACCACGTTCCTTCCTCCCTCCCTCCTCCATCCCCTCCAATCGTAAACCCAAACACAATCCTGATAAAAAATGTTAAGTACCAGGGCAGCAGAATGTAGAAAGCTGGTTTAAAATAATGCAGAAACGAAACTGCCTTCCAAAGGGGTTATATAAATTTATATCCTCACCAGCAAGGTAAAAAAAATGTGTTTCCCCATAGCCTTGCCAACAGAGTTTTGTCAAACTTGGAGTTTTGCTAATCTAGTAAGTAAAAAATAATATCTCAATAAATAAATAATACAAAAACATGTGGCCCAGTGCATGCAAAAATGCTGTTATCCTTCCCCCAATTAAACCTTCTTTTCTCGAGAACCAGCATTCAAGTTAAGCTACCCTTTTCTCATTCTTTTTATTGCATTACTATTGCACTACCTGAAAACTGCATTTTTTGCAATACCGTTCAAAATTACCTGCTTAGATCTATTCTTGCTTTTAGACAATGAATTATCCAAGGGTATTTATTACTTATTCTTCAGTTTAAAAAGCACAGCTTTCGAACAAAGTATCTAGGCAGTTTAGTGCGTAAAGAATGTGGCTGGACCCTGACTATAGCTATTCCAGATGTAACGGTGATGGGAGCTCTTGTTGCTTCGTACAAAGTCAGCACACCCTCTGTTGTCTCAATGGGGAAATGCGTTCAAATACCAGAAAAGATGGTCAAATGTGATTGTAGAATACTACCTGCATACCAGCTGGGCACTCCCTATAGTGTGCCTACAGTGAATAAACAAAATAATAAAGTCACATAATTTCCCACCTTACTTTTTCTTCTTCCCTAAATTCAGAGCATTAAAGGCCACTGTTTTCTGTGCTGCAGCTTCACACCATCATCAGAGCTCGTCACCACCACTCGAGGTCTGCCCTGAGGTTCCTCCGGCAGGTACAGAGCGAGCCCACAACAAACTTGTTCACATCGGGTAAGGGCAGTGAAGGAGCTCACACCATGATGGAGGCGGGCATGACTGGAGCAGAAATAGGAGTGACAACAAGGCTCTGGGCAGTGGGGCGGGGACAGGGTGGGCAGAGACCTCCTGGCGAGGGAGCACCAAGAACAGAGGGAGCCCAGTGGAGGGCGGCCCGAGGCGGGAGGCTGCTGTGGTGGAGCGCCGGGCTGTGCAGTGCCTCGCGAGCACCAAAAGGACGGAGAGAGCCCTTCCTCATACCTGGGCTGCGACGGTGTGTGACCTGGTGGGAAAGAGCTTTGTGACGCAGGCCGTGTTAAACCCTGCTTCAGAAAGGCCAAATGCAGCTCGCAGGCCCGCCCCTCCGGCGCCGACCACCACTGCATCGAATTCATGATCCACTACTGGGTACTGAGTAGAAATCTGGAAAAGAAAACGCCCCCTGTCAATCACTGGTTCAACTAGGCCAGACACTGAGGCTGTGGTTACGGTGAAAGAGAGTCATTGCCACGCCCAGAGGGCCTCCATCCTGTGCTGAGACTGCACGCCAGGTACAATGCAGTAGGCACAGCAGACGTGGTGGGCTCACCCTCGAACTGAAAGGGGACGGCCAACAGCTCTCAGCAATAGCAGAGCACCAATCCCATGGAGCTAGGGCACCCACCATTTGTTGAAAGGCCGAAAACTAAGTAGGGGACCAGGGATGCAGAGGAAAGCAACATCACAAATCAAAATACCAGTTCTAACTACGGTTTTTCTTTGCAATTATCCTTTTTACTTATCTTCTCTTTTTACATTTATACCCACATGCATGTACAAATCTAAGCTTACAGTGTCGTACAGATCATGATTTGAAGCTTCTCATGAAAACACTGCAATGTTGTTTCATTTAGATAAGGACAGTCCATTCACCTGAGTGACCATCCAGGAACCAAGGACACAAGTCTACTGCGGGTCCATGTTGTATTTACGACTGAGAAAGCGCCAACAAGCATTCAGTAACTATCGTGAGCTTATGAGATAGAAACTTAGAAGCAAATTTCAGTTTCTTCAACAGACCGCAGAAGGGCCTCGTAAACACAAAAGAGCCCAAGTTGCTACACAGTCCTCAGCTGAGGAGGGTGTCTGTCACCATCCATTCCAGTAAATACCGTTCATCTGACATTTGTATTTCATTATTTTTTTACTTAAAGTTGAATCTGGCTTACAGATATGTAAGAGCTACAAACAAAAAAATGTTAATATCTATGCTTGTATTTGTACTATAATTAAGTATTATTACACTAAAAATAATGAGCATGAATGAAAAATTTTTAAGTAAAACCTGTGTTACTCAAATACATTAAAACCTGGTATAGAACCCTACTCCGTTAAGTCAAAAAAATCACTTATAACAAAGTCATGAACTTACTGCGTCTGAAACTTTAGCGGACGACCTCTTACTGCTATCAACGGTGAAGTGAAAACTGCGGGCTCCTGTGTGCGATGCTGCTGGCCGCTGCTGAAACACAGATGGAACACTAAGTGTCTTCACGGAACAGGGGACTTGTAATTAAAACTTCCCTTCTAAGTTGACAACCTTCTTATGTACCCAGGTGCTCCCTTTTAAAAAAAAAAATTTAATTTATTTATTTTTGGCGGCGTTGCTGCATGCGGGCTTTCTCTAGTTGCGGCGAGCGGGGGCTACTCTTCGTTGCGGTGCGTGGGCTTCTCACTGTGGTGGCCTCTCTTGTTGCGGAGCACGGGCTCTAAGAGTGCAGGCTTCAGCAGTTGTGGCTCGCGGGCTCTAGGGTGCAGGCTCAGCAGTTGTGGTGCACAGGCTTAGCTGTTCCACAGCACGTGGGCTCTTCCCCGACCAGGGCTCGAACCCGTGTCCCCTGCATTGGCAGGCGGATTCTCAACCACTGCACCACCAGGGAAGCCCGCTGGTGCTCCCTTTCACCCAGAAGCCTTACCTGGAAGCCTCCACTTAACCCTGAAGGTTAAGGCAAGGGCTAAGGACCCAGGGCAGGCCCAGGAGGCGAGGAGTTGGCACTCCAGCGAAGGCCCTTCTAGGTGAAGTTTGTTTCCAGACAGGACACTGACTCGGGAAATGACAAAAGGCACACTTTCACATTAATGTCTTAATTTATGGTACTTCGTGGAGAATGGGGAAGGCATCTGTGCTGCCTGAGTGGCAGTTTTGCCAAGAATGAAGTACCTTCCCGGGATCCATCCCAGCCCTCTGCATGCTGGAGCTCCCCTGTGAGGTTCTGCGGGTCACCGGAGGAGGCGCCAGGCAGCGCGTTGGGAGTGGGTGCTCCAGAGCAGGCTGTCACTGGGTGTGGTGACGTCCCTTCCCCGAAGACGAGAAGATTCGGCCCCAGAGATGCTCCTGGTCCTGCCTCACCACTCTCCACACCTGCGCTAGGCTCAGCCACGCCCCTTTACCTGGCATCCTCCGCGCGCCGTTCCCTCTGCTAGGACACCTGTCCCTGGGCAACCTCTACAACTACAAGTCTCAGCTCAAATGTCCCATCCTATAACCATTTACCCAAGAAAATGGTGTTAATGAAATCCCAGCCCAGCATGAGCGGCAACCTTCTCCATAGGCGAGCAATGGTCAGCAACTCAGGGAATGAGTTTTTCCATTCTGCTGACTGCATTTTACTAGACCACTGATAAAACAGTCTTAGAAATATCTTGAAGAACAGTTTTGGGAAATAAGTACATTCAACGATGACAAAAGGGATGCCTTCAAGTATTCTGCAATTGGAAGAGATGTTTCAATTCTGTGGGGAAAGAAATTATGCTATGGGACAAACAAGTGGGGATAACAGGGAGGAGAATTACCAAATACAAAATGAACTCCAACTGAGCTGTTTGAAACTGGACAGACTTCCCTGTAAGTGAGGGACTCAGGCCGGAGCTGGACGACCTGACCGACTACTTGCGAGCAGCGCCAGAGACGGCTCCCTCTAACTCTGAGACTGAGTGGCAGCTGGCACAAACACTGAGCTGACTTTAATAGCTCCGATTCAAAAGTAGTTTCCTGGGTTTTTAAGTAGATCTGAACTGATAAGAGTCATACTCTTGAATTCTCCATTTGCAATGTTAAGTACGTTTGTTTTTATGGACAAGACCACTCTTTCAGATATGAACTAAAAAAACAAATATTTTTCAGCTGTATAATTTTTAAATGGTAAAATCATATTTTAACAAAAAACTAAGTCCCTGAAAGAATTCTAATACAAATGTTCTTGAAAATTTCATAAAGAATAATATAAATACAGCTAATAGCACCAATAAGAACAGTACATTTTGATGCCAAATTAAAATTAAAACAGAAACCGTGAGATTCCCTGTTTATTTCTTCTTTCTAGGATGTTCACACACACACACACACACACACCCCACAAGCACACGGTTAGCTTAAAAAGCAGTAGCTACCGTAAAGAAATCTTTAACAAATATCATATTATCTCTCTGTGGAAAACAGTAACATTATTTTTTGTATCTAAATCCAATTTGGGGAGTGATATTAGAATCTGGAGCCCAATTTTAATCCCATTTCTGTCTTTAGATAAAACTTGTATTATGTCACTTCTTAATCTAACGTTTTTTGAAGAGAAATTATCAAACCTTTCCCAAGAGGGTAACGAAAAAGAATGCAGAAATCTACCTAAGGTAGAATTAAAAGAACACAGAGCTCTTAATAGCATAAAAGTACAGGTGACTGAATTAGGAGGAAAAGGAGAGAAAAAGTGAGAAGGGTAGAGATACTGATGCCCTCCATCCAGCAAAGTGGTGCTGGGGGCTGTCCTCATCTAACAGAATACACCTGCGAATCATGAACAAGAAACCAATTTGTAAGCACAAGCTACACAATTACAAAAGTAGACAATAAAGGATCTGAAGTGGTTGCATAATTATATTGGGAGAACTGAGGATGTGGGTAGGAGGATGGTTTAAGTGAGCGAAATCCTCATTTACCAGCAAAAGTCAATGTCTAAACTGGACAAAAATGCACCTGCATTATCAGCTAGAGAAATGGAGGTAAACACCAGGGGCCAATACCAAAAACAGTTCAAAGTTGTTTCCACTGGGGAAAAGGTCTGGGGAAGGAGGTGGTCTTATACCTTTTCACTTATAAGGGCTTCTGTACTGACATTTTCTTTTCCAACTATGTGTAATTATTTTCACTAAAAATGTAAAGGTTTTTAAAACAGGGATGTTTCAAATACCATTCACATGATTACCGAGGGCAGGCTGTGAGCTGTGGGCCTGGCACGGAGGCCAGCTCTCCCAGGTTACCTCACAGAATCCTCATTCACCCCACAGAGAAACCGAGTCTCTTCAGGACGCAGCAGCTCTGGACTGGGTCTGCCCGGCTGGCTCCAAATCCTGTACTGTCCCCACCATCTAGGGACCCCTGGGGAAAATCTCTGGGACTCCAAACTAAGATGAATATCCAGGCTGTATGCCCAAACTGAGCCACAACTTTTCAAGTGAACCAGGAAGAACATGACACGGAATGCAGAACTGAAAACCAATGGCATTATAATTATCCCAAGAAACAAAACGTTACTACAGTGGCCTAAATAATGTAAATCTAGATACACCATTAAGACATACTCAGAATGATACATTCAAAGAGAAGAAGCTGACTTATTCTAGAACAATAGCTTGTTGAAAATTGAGAAATCTCAACTGAAGGGAGAAGGTAAGCAACTGAAGTTCTTGGCTTTACCTTCCCTTTCGATTTAACTGTCAATACTTTGCAACAGTTTGTAAAGTCTGTCAGTGCACTGGGACAACGGGAAAGGAAACAAAGGCAAAATAGGTTTGATAATTTTGTAACTTTAAAGCAGCTGTAAATATGACTTGGAAACACCACAGAATTGAACAAAATGAGATAAAGAAAAATTTTGTAGACTTTATTCAAATTATCCTCATCAAGGAGGCTTTATGAACATTCCTCGGCTGGAGATCATGAATTCCTTTCTTTTTTTGTTCTGCTAATTTGATGCTTTTGTTCTTGCCATCTGAAACTCCAATACACAGCTTGTGGACAGATTAATTTCCATAGACGGAAATAATTTCCAAAGCTATCTACATCAGAATAAAAAACCTTTAGAAACCCAAGACCATCTTCGGCAGGCCTAACCTGTGGTTCAACTTTGCTAGCTCTACCTTGCCATCATGTTCACAACCACCTGAAAATGGGACCATGGTGAAGATTCAAGGAGACAGTGGAGCGCAGTGCTGGCAGCCAAGAGCGGGTTCAACCGAGATCACTTCCAATCAAGCCAATAGGAAAGGAGAGGTTTAGGCTCCAACTTGTGGTGCGCCGGAACTTTACTCTTACTTTCAGCTAAAAGCTCACAGCTGAATTCCTTCCAGCCCAGCTTGTGTAAAGGACAGCAATATTTTCATAAAATGGCAAAGGGCGAGGGGTAGGTGAAGGGTGTCTGCAGGATGGAATAAGGAACTCCTGGTTCCAGTCTGGTCTGAAGACAGACGTGTCAGCTCTTCCCCAGTCACCACCACATACCAAATCTGTCATCTCACCTAACGACAAGGGCCCACTCAGAAGTTTGCTCAAACTTTGTTGACTAAAACTACCGCACTGACCATGGACTTCATTTCCTGCTTATGGACCCCCTGCTACAACTGTGTCTTTAGAGCCCAAGATTTGGGGGCTGGGGGAACCTCTGCTCAGTAAGAACCAGCAACACATGAAAGCATTTAAAATGCTTTCTAGTGTTGGTAGGTTGTCCGACTAAACCACCTCACATTTAACATTAACTTTTAATTCCTGTATTTTAAAAAGAAGAAAACTGTGGGCATAATTACAGGCATAAATCAAGTCAACATTGTTGAAAGCCTTGGTTCCCACTGGGACCTTTACTTTGTAATTAAATTACTAACTAGTAGGCTCGAGGAGTTCATGTAAAAGAACCAAATAACTAAACCCTCTAAATTCAGTGCTTCCAATAAAACCCCCCAGGGCTTCCCTGGTGGCGCAGTGGTTGAGAGTCCGCCTGCCGATCCAGGGGACACGGGTTCGTGCCCCGGTCCGGGAAGGTCCTACATGCCGCGGAGCGGCTGGGCCCATGAGCCATGGCCGCTGAGCCTGCGCGTCCGGAGCCTGTGCTCCGCAACGGGAGAGGCCACAACAGTGAGAGGCCCGCGTACCAAAAAAAAAACCCCAAATCGACTCTGAAGGCCTCACCGTCAGGAGTGCAGGAGCCACGGTCCAGCAGCCAGGCCTCGGGAAAGCACATCCCGGACCGACCCGAGTGGGGCTAGCGGGACTCCGCAGCCCAGGAAGACACCCGCCCCGCGTCCGCCCCAGTGGCTTTGCGGTCAGTGCTCAGGGGTCACCGCACAACACCGAGAAGCAAGGTCGAGCCTAGTGCCGGGGCTCCGCTCGGATCCCACCCGCCCGGGTCCACCGCGATCAGGCCGCCCCGGGCCCGTCCCACCGTGTGACCTTGGGCGGCCGTGTCCTGGAGCGCGCGCCCGGGTCTGAGCGGGCTGCCTCGGCCGTCGCCCCGGGCTCCTGACCGGGCCCTGGGAGGGGACGGGTCCCGGGCGGCCCGCAGCGTCGTGACCTTCACCGCGCCGCAACCCGCTCGGCTGGAACAGAGTCCGGCGGGCCCTCCCCAGCCCGCCCCACCTCGGGGTCGGGGTCGCGGGACCCAGCGTCCGCCCTGCCCCACCCGCAGCGCCAACTCACCGCCCAGGTCAGCGCTAGGCGCCGGGCGCGAAGCAGCCGCGACACAACCCCGATCCCTGACACAACCCCGATCCCAGACATGTCTGCCCTCCGCCACGGTCCCGCCAGTCCCCGCGCAGACCGCGCCTGCGCACGTCGCCGCGCTCGGGGCCGACGGTGATGGGGCGGGACGCCGCGCCTGCGCACATCGCAGTGCCGGGGGCCGACGGGGCAACGCGGCGCCTGCGCAGAGGGACGAGCGGACGGCGGCGCTCAGGGCACAGGGGCCGAGACCTCCCGGCCGGAGGTAGGTGGGGGTCTGGGGTCGGGGGTCTTCACGGGCTCGCCTGATTTCTCCTTCGGTCCAGACGGTGTTCGAATTTTCTCGAGTTTACGGCAGTTTTGGGAGATGAACCGGTGCTCGCAGGTAACGTGGTGTTCGCCCCGCTTTCTCTCCGGGACAGAGAGGGAGTTCCCGACGTCTAGGGGTCCCGCGGGTCCGTGCCGGGTTCCGCTGCTTTATTAGGACTGCGCGTTCCGGGAGGCGGACCCTGTAGGTTACCGGGGGGTGGGGGCGCGGACCCTCCAGTTCATGAGGTCTGGCGGGGCGCGAACTCCATAATATAGTTTACGGTGTCGGGGTGGGGGGCGCAGGCCTTGTTATTTATGGGATCGGGCGGGCATGAACCCTGTGGGGTGGGGCTGGGGGCGCGCGGACCCTGTCGTTTACGGCAGCGGTCCCCAGCCTTTTTGGCACCAGGAACCGGTTTCGTGGAAGATTATTTTTCCACGGGGTGGGGGGAGGGGATGGTTCAGGCAGTAATGCGAGCGATGGGGGGGGGGGGGGATGCGGAGCGACAGGTGAAGCTTCGTTCACTTTCCCGCTTCTCGCCTCCTGCTGTGCGGCCCGGTTCCTAACAAGCCGCGGACCAGTATCGGTCCACGGCCCGGGGATTGGTGCTCCCTGGTTTACCGGGTTGGGGGGAAGGGAATGCTGCTCTTAGACCTCCCCTATGAGGGTTACGAGCTTCACTACTTTAGATCTCTTTTTTATTCTGTGCTCGCCACAAGCTCCTTAAGTACTGAGCCTTTTTGTGTGTATGTCATTGCTTTATTGCCAGTTAGAATTTTATATCTTTAGGTGTTGAACAAGTATTTATTGAAAAGCCTGTTAAGAGTCTTTGAAGTTGAATTAAGTTTCTTTTGACTATATTTGCTTCGTCCTATTTGTATTTCAGTTATTTGAGACACATCTTCTCCCCCACGGTTTGTGAGTTGCTTTTGTCTGAAGTCTTGTTTTTTTCTTTTAATCCCATAAGGCTCAGTGCTGTGCAGCGCATACCTAGATCTGAACAAAATTTTTTGAAAGAAAAAAAGTCTCACGGCCATGTAGGTGATATAATTGTGACCAATGTGTTTTGTTTTTTGTGTGTGTTTAATGGTTTTATTATTTACTTCAAGGTGTATCTCCATGAATAACTTAAATGACCCCCCAAATTGGAATATCCGGCCCAGTTCCAGGGCTGATGGGGGTGATGGAAGCAGATGGAATTATGCCCTGTTGGTTCCAATGCTGGGATTGGCTGCTTTTCGTAAGTCATCGTTTTCCTAATGTGTGTTTTCTGGGCTGAAAGTGTGGCGCTCTAAGATCTTGGGCTTTGGAACCTGACAGATGTTGACTGTAAAAAGAAATGTACAATGTGAGAGCTATGAAGACTGTAGCCCAGGATACAGTCTCTCAGATAGCTGTTAGGAACTGCTCTGAAGAGGCAGGGGAGGAGCCAGGAAATACATGTGGTCCAGCATACGTCTGGGTAAAAGATTAGTACTTGTCACAGAAACCCAGGTGTGTCAAGTTAGTGACTTTAGTGCTTACCTATGTATGGGAAGATGCAGGAATTTGGGGTCACTGAAATTCTTTCTTAGTCATGTATCTTAACGCTGTAGGGTCCCATGTATCCAAAACACAGAGTGCATTCACCCTGAATCCCTTTCCGGCTGAACTTGTAGGTCAGTGACTGTGGCTAATGACTTAATCATAAATGGCGGGCAGCAGTCTTTGTTTACAGAGATGCATGTGTACACCCTAGTTTTTTCGCATATGGTACATTGTGCGCCAATTATTTACCCCTGAGCCTCAGTTTCTCTGACCATCATAACTGCCTCAATGCAAGTGAGGGTTAAATAAGAAGATATTTAGAGGCATTTTGTGTGGAGTGAGTTCAGTAGCTGTTAGCTCCCTTCAAGGCTGTACAGCTCTGAGGGGGGCTCCCTTGCTTCAGTTGCCCTCATAAGCACTGATGAGGCAGAATAAAACAGGCATAAAAGAAAACTGGTTTTGTATGTCTGTGTCATGTTTAGGAAATCAGTCTTTGGGAGGCTTCATCCATGAAACCTCTGCTCAGGCTGGCCAGAAATTCTCTCTACTTTGAATCGACTTTGTACCTCTTTGGGGAAATTACCAGTCACCAGTCAATTGTAATTATTCCAGCTCTTAGCTTATATGCCTACTACATGATGAATTTCCTGATGTTTAGGGGTTGGTTTTATGTTTTGTCATTGTTGCAGAAGAAGAAACTTTCCTCTACCCTTTTAAGTTCTTCTGGCTGGTCTAAGAATTAAATTGATATGAGACAGATTAACAGGAGAGAATCAAACAAGTTTTTAACATGTATCCATAGGAGAGACTCAGGAAAATTGAGAATGGCATAATCCCTCACCTTAAATACCATCCCAAGCTTAAGACAAAAGAGGATGTTGAGGTTGGGGAGAGTTAGTTACCAGAGGAGACTAGGAAAAGTGCAATCATCAAGGGTAAGGTTGTTATGCAGATATAAGCTCTAGCCTTTTCCTATGATAAGAGTTTCCAGAAATTTGGTCAGCCTCTTCCTGGTACAGCCAGGGAGACACCCTTACAAATGCAGAACTCCCTTATAAATGTAAGTGTTTCTTACAAAAGGGTAACTCCTACTTGGCTTTCAAAGTTTCTCCCATGTCTGCTGTTTCTTAGAAAATAACTAGTTGAAAATAATCCGTATGCCAAAGAGACATGTTATTTCTTTTTTTGATAGGTAGGAAGTGGATTTATTTAGAGAGAAACACACTCCACAGACAGATTATGGGCCATCTCAGAAGGCGAGAGAGGCCCCGAAATATGGAGTGGTTAGTTTTTATGGGCTGGGTAATTTCATAGGCTAATGAGGGGGAGGGTTATTCCAATTATTTTGGGGAAGGGGTGGGGATTTCCAGGAACTGGGCCACAGCCTACGTTTTGACCTTTTATGGTTGGCCTCAGAACTGTCCTAGCACTGGTGAGTGTGTCATTTAGCATATGCTAACGTATTACAATGAGCGTATAATGAGGCTCAAGGTCTACTGCAAGTCAACTCGTCTGCACTCTTGGACCTAGTTGGTTCTAACCAGTTTTTGTCATGTCCTATGGCTGTGTCATTCTTTTAAAGGTTGTGCCCTGCCCCCTTCCCTCCTGTTTCATTCCCCCGTCGGAGATTTTACTCCCATATTTTTGTGGGAAGCAGAGGGGCGATGGTCCATCTTCTGAAGTTGCTTTGAGGCTGAGTAGGGGCATCGACCCCGCCTGTCAGGGAGTAAAAATCTCTAGGATGCCTGATCTAGGGGCCCCAGGAGCAGGACAGCTCCTTGTTTTAAGTCGGTATGGGCTGGAATCCTTGCATAGCCATTGTCTTGATGTGGAAGTGTTGTAACTGTTTCCTTAGCCTACCCATGAATCTTCTTGATGATGAAGCACTTTTTTGTAACAGCATCAGAGTACAACAATAACTATCTATAAATGACAAAAGACTTAAAAGGCGTGGTTAACCATCTGATTACATTTAATTTAACAAACGAAATAATCCTAGTTAAATGTTTTTCTTTGAGCGACCTCAGGGACCTTCTAAAGTATCCCAAAGTTAGCTGGAAATCCAAAGAACTTTGATTAAAATTTGATATTGGAAAGTTTGTCAAAAAGTTTTAAAAGACTTGGTCAAATAAGATCATAGGTCAGAGACAATACTTATTTCTTAACCAAAGTTAAAACAGATCTTGAAAGCAAATACAGATCCCTTTAAGGCGAAGTAACTCATGTTATTAAAAGCAGTCATTCAAGAAAACTTTGCAGGGAGAAACCAAATCCCGTCTTGCCCCAGCCCACTCCCAACAAAAGCCGTTTACCCAACTAAGTTTAATCCTATCTTAAAGAATCTTGATCATGTACAACTCTTTTTATTTATTTATTTATTTTGGCTGCACTGGGCCCTTGTTGTGGCACGCGGGCTCTAGAGCGTGGGCTCAGTAGTTGAGGTGCGCAGGCTTAGTTGCGGCATGTGGGTTTAGTTGCAGTACGTGGGATCCTAGTTCCCCGACCAGGGATCGAACCCAGGCCCCCTGCATTGGGAGCTCGGAGTCCTAACCACTGGAACACCAGGGAAGTCCCAAGATCATGTACAACTCTTTTTTCCAGTATTTTTTTTCTCACTCTTTAACTTCTTTTACTGAAAACATACATCTTTCCTTAAAAGTTTTTTTTTTTTCCCACTTCAAGTTACTTTTCTTGCTGACAGATTTGCAACATACAATAAGGTCTTATTTGACCTCTAGTAAACCTAGGTACAGCAGAAGTACTATACTTAACATTGATGACTCTAAAGACATACCTGTATTAATCAAATCAACAAGTTTAAGCCTCCTTCAATACCAGATATTAATTTAATGTTGAATATTTCCTGGATTGCGTGAACCTGAAATTCATTCTGGCCAGTTTTATATTTCTATTTATATAAGCACTTAATTTTTTTAAGTCAATTAAGTAGAGCTTCTTTACAAATTCATTTTGGTAATACTATTCATCTACAACACACATAGATACATACAAAGACACAAACACACACAGAGACCTTATAGTTCTCATTTGAAAATTTCAGCCCTCAGTCAGGTACAACAAGGTAAAACCCATCAGTTACAAGGGGTTGGATTCAAATTGGGCTTCTGGCAGATGGATCAAATCAAGGTCACCTGTCTAGATGGCTAAACCCTTTTTTCTAACGTTTACAGAAAAGACACTTAGGATTTCTTTTCGTCCTTGACAAGTCAAGTTCCAAATTACCTACCCCGTTTTTGAAATTTGCATTTTATTTTATTTTTTATTTTTTTAACCCAAATTCTTTTTTTTTTTAATTTAATTTAATTTATTTTTGGCTGCATGGGGTCTTCGTTGCTGCGTGCGGGGTTTCTCTAGTTGCGGCGAGCGGGGGCTACTCTTCGTTGTGGTGTGCCAGCTTCTCATCGTGGTGGCTTCTCTTGTGGAGCGCGGGCTTCAGGAGTTGCAGCACGGGTCCTCTGCATTGGCAGGTGGATTCTTAACCACTGCGCCACCTGGGAGGCCCGAAATTTGCGTTTTATTTATTTATTTTTTGAAATTTGCATTTTAGAAGGATGCTGGAGATAAGGGTTCCTGGAGAAGATCTGGTAGACATTTGCATCTTAAAGGCATAGGCAAGTGAGGCAAATGCCTCCTAGGATGACTTTGTTCTCTTAAGGCCAGAAGAAACAAGGTTTTTTCCCCCTAAGAATTGAGTAGCCGCCTCAATGATATCAAATGACTGACACACCCATTCACCTATGTGGCAAGGTTTTACCTTCCCTCATTTAGCTTAGGAGAGGAGAAGGCCTCCCCCCCAAACTCCTGTCAGGCCCCAAATGTCAGCTGTGGTTAGACCAGTGGCCCCCCGTTTTGGTTACTGCTGGTTACAGGGATATTCCCATCCAGGTCTTAATTTAATCGTCACCAGTTGGATATTTCTGGCCAAGCCTAGAACCTTGATATTCTGCACTCCTACTAAGGCTTCTCTTGCAGCTCCAGATTTAATCTGTTACCTTCCGCTTCCGGTTAGAATCATTTGGTGATGAGGGTGGTTCCCTTGCCCCTTGAGAACCTTAGTAAGGCCCAAGGGGCCCATTTAAGGGTGGCATGTTGTGCTTCCCTACATCATACCCCATGGTTCTGGGTAGGCACTTAAGAATATGAGAAACGGGAAAAAGCTGCCCTCTGTCGCAGGGGTGCTTTTATTTTTAAATTGTATGGCACACGTCACGAATTTGTGTGTCATCCTCCGGCAGGGGCTCTGCTCGTCTTCTGTGTGTTTTCCAGTTTTTGGTTTCTTTAAGCATATGTGCTGCCAAAGTGAGCGGGCAGTGGTGCTTTGTACGGAGTGGCCTCGTGTGCCTGGATCTCTTAGGTGAGCAGCTTTGAGTGGAGAAAGTGGAGGCTGACGAGCAGCACTTATCAGCTTCATTTGTCTGCCTTTACTTCTAGGCTATGCTAGGGGGCTACTTCACACCCATATGTTCGATATGATCTCTTAATCTTGCAATAACACGTTTTTGGAGAATCCTTACAAGAAAGCAAAGTTAAAAGTTTCCTCTGATCGCATTACCTAAGCAAGATAACCAAAAAGAAGAAAATACAATATTCCTCAACCCTTCTCAGGGACAAAAAGCATCATTTCAAAAGTATAAGAAAGCAGGAACTTCAAGAATAAAAATTACTATGAAAAGCTATAGAAGCTGGAGATGAGTCTGCAGAAACAAACGGAAAATGAAAGTCACCTCAGGGCCTCTCCCAGCCTCAACACTAATTAATTAATACGTCAGTCAGTGTAATACCTTTTTTTTGAATTTTATTTTATTTTTTATACAGCAGGTTCTTATTAGCTATCTATTTTATACATATTAGCGTATACATGTCCATCCCAATCTCCCAGTTCATCCCCCCACCCCTGCTGTCCCCCCTTGGTCCATACGTTTGTCCTCTACATCTGTGTCTCTATTTCTGCCCTGCAAACCAGTTCATCTGTACCATTTTTCTAGATTCCACATGTATGTGTTAATATATGATATTTGTTTCTCTGACTTACTTTACTCTGTTTGACAGTCTCTAGGTCCATCCACATCTCTACAAATGACCCAGTTTCGTTCCTTTTTATGGCGAGTAATATTCCATTGTATATATGTGCCACATCTTCTTTATCCATTCGTCTGTTGGTGGGCATTTAGGTTGCTTCCATGTCCTGGCTATTGTAAATAGTGCTGCAGTGAACATTGGGATGCATGTGTCTTTTTGAATTATGGTTTTCTCTGGGTATATGCCCAGTAGTGGGATTGCTGGGTCTTACAGTAATTCTATTTTTAGTTTTTTAAGGAACCTCCATACTGTTCTCCATAGTGGCTGTATCAATTTACATTCCCACCAACAGTGCAAGAGGGTTCCCTTTTCTCCACACCCTCTCCAGCATTTGTTGTTGGTAGATTTTCTGATGATCCCATTCTAACCGGTGTGAGGTGATACCTCATTGTAGTTTTGATTTGCATTCCTCTAATGATTAGTGATGTTGAGCATCCTTTCATGTGCCTCTTGGCCATCTGTATGTCTTCTTTGGAGAAATGTCTGTTTAGGTCTTCTGCCCATTTTTTGATTGGGTTGTTTGTTTTTTTAATATTGAGCTGCATGAGCTGTTTATATATTTTGGAGATTAGTCCTTTGTCCGTTGACTCATTTGCAAATATTTTCTCCCATTCTGAGTGTTGTCTTTTCGTCT
Source organism: Tursiops truncatus (assembly GCF_011762595.2). Taxonomy (NCBI): domain Eukaryota; kingdom Metazoa; phylum Chordata; class Mammalia; order Artiodactyla; family Delphinidae; genus Tursiops; species Tursiops truncatus. The sequence continues at coordinate 136,612 of NC_047036.1, read as the reverse complement.
TGTTTATGGTTTGCTTTGCTGTGCAAAAGCTTTTAAGTTTCATTAGGTCCCATTTGTTTATTTTTGTTTTTATTTCCAAATCTTTTCAAAAAAGATCTTGCTGTGATTTATGTCAAAGAGTGTTCTTCCTATGTTTTCCTCTAAGAGTTTTATAGTGTCCGGTCTTACATTTAGGTCTTTAATTTATTTTGAGTTTATTTTTGTGTATGGTGATAGGGAGTGTTCTAATTTCATTCTTTTACATGTAGCTGTCCAGTTATTGAAGAGCTGTCCACTTATTGAAGAGACTGTCTTTTCTCCACTGCATATCCTTGCCTCCTTTGTCATTGATTAGTTGACCATAGGTGCGTGGGTTTATCTTTGGGCTTTCTATCCTGTTCCATTGGTCTATATTTCTGTTTTTGTGCCAGTACCATACTGTCTTGATTACTGTAGCTTTGTAGTATAGCCTGAAGTCAGAGAGTCTGATTCCTCCAGCTCCGTTTATTTCCCTCAAGATTGCTTTGACTTAGTCAGTGTAATTTTAAGCCTTCCACTTCACTCGCCAAGTTCATTGCCCTAGCCATAGGCAGCAGGCAGCCTTTCCGAGCATTTGGTAGGGGTTTTCAAGATGGCAGGCTAGTGAGTTTCTAAGTAGCAGCCCTTAGGGCTGCAATTGGGTCTTTCACTAAGACGCAGACACTGCAGGTCATTGAATCATAAAAACTACCTACTCTTGTCAGCCTCCTTGGGAGTTGATGTTCAGTTTTTGAAGAAAGTAAAAGGGTGGCGGTACCATTTTGCTTTCTGGCCAGCAGTGTATGAGGGATCCAGGTTCTTGGCATCCTCAACAGCATTTGGTGTGATCACTATTGTTTTTATTTTGCTTGTTCTTGCAGGTGTATAGTGATAACCCCATTTTGGTTTTAATTTGCATTTCCATAAGGGCTAATGATGTTGGGCATTTTTTCATATACTTATCTGCCATCGGTGTATCCGCTTCCTTGAATCCTGTCTTTCAGATTCAATCTATTTTCTAATTGGATTGTTTTTTTAATGTTGAGTTTTGAGAGGTTTTTGTTTTGTTTGTTTTGCGTTTTGTTTTGTTTTGTTGTCACCACACAGCTTGTGGGATTTTAGTTCCTTGACCAGGGATTGAACCCTCGCCCTGGCAGTGAAAACGTGGAGTCCTAAGCACTGGACCACCAGGGAATTCCCGAGTTTTGAGAGTTTTTACTGAGTTCTAGATTCTAGTACTTTGTTGGCTGTCTTGTTTTCAAATATCTTCTCCCAGTCTGTAGACTCTTACTGGAGTCTTTCATGGAGCAAAAGTTCTAATTTTGATGAAGTCCGTCTCATCAGTTTCTCCTTTTATGGGTCATGTTTTCATACCATGTCTGAAAACTCTTTGCCTGGCCCTTGATCGTAAAGATTCTCTCCTGTGTTTTTTCCTACAGTTTTAATTCTACATTTTACATGACAGTCCATGATCCATTTTGAGTTCATTTTTCTGTGAGGTACGAGACAGCTTTTGTCTCTTCCTTTCCAGTCTGTTGGCCTCTATTTCCTTTTCTTGCCTTCTCGCACTGGCCAGGAATTCTGGGACGTCGTTGGATAGTTCCTGATCTTGGAGGAAAAGCATTCAGTCTTTTCACCGCTAAGTATATGTTAGCTGTGGCTTTCATAGAGTATCAAGACAAGGAAGGTCCCCTCTGTTCCTGTTTTTCTGAGTTGCTATCATGAATGGGTGTTGTGTTTCTGTATCAGTCAATATGATCATGTAGCTTTTCTCCTTTAGGCTGCTAATTTGTTGGATTACAGCGATGGGTGTTTGAATGTTGAACCAGTCTTACATTTTTGAAGTAATCCCCACTTGGTCATGCCATGTCGTTCTTTTTATATATTTGCAGAACTGTATTTGCTAGTATTTTGTTCGCATCTTCATGTCCGTGTTCGCAGGAGCTGTACTGAGTATCTTGGTGGGGTCCTCTTCTCCACACCTGTTTCACATTATGTTTTTTATTTCAGTTCCTGCCTTTGTCAGTTTCAGAAGTTCCGTTTGCTTTCTTAAATATTTTCTATTTCTCCGCTGAGACTTTCTGTATCTTTGCTTAGACTTTATATTACAATGGCTGCCTTAAACTGTCAGATGACACTAACATCTCTGTCATCTTGGTATTGGCATCAACTGATTACCTTTTAAGTCACCTTGAGATCTTCCTGACTCTTGTTATGAAGAGTGATTCCCAGCTGAAACCTGGGCATTTGCGGTATTATGAGGCGGTTCTTCATTCATATCTTCTTAGGCTGGCTTCTTGGACAGGGAGAGGTAGCACTGCCTCCTCACTCCCAGGTGGGAGTGGACGCCCAGGCTCCCCACTCGTCCTCCAGCCTGTTGACACCAAGGAAGGGTCCCCTGTTACTGCTGGGCAAGAGTGGGAGGTCCAGCTCCCCTGCGATCTGCTGATGCTTCCACACGGGAGAATCCCCACATGGCTTCCTCTGCCACCATCACCGCCCCTCAGGCTTTGCCCACATGGATGGAGGTGGGTCACAGTGTCTTCTGTGCTACGTAGCAGGGGCAGAATGGTTATTGTTTAAAAGTTTTCTGTCTTGCTAAGCCCCTTTGCTAGTTGTTTGGCCAGAGAGAGCAGACTTTTGTTGGGGCTTTTAAAGGAAATCTGCATCATTGGCATTTCAGCTTTAAGTCTGGGATCTACAAGGCAAAGTGAAGCCCCCAGGGACTCACCAGCACGGTGTTCCTTGGGTGCCAAGGCCCCTCAACAGTCTGCCTGCCGCTCTCCGCATTTCTGGTCGTCTTGTGTTAGTTTTACATACGACGTCCAGGTTTTTTGTTGTTCTTAGCAGGGAGAATAGGAGAGAGTACTTCTCTTCCATTTTCCCAAAAGCAGGAGCCCCAGCGCTTTCACAAGCCTTCTGAGACTGAGGCTCGAAAAAGTTGTGTCTGTGCAGAGTCATGAGGCGGGACTCCCCGAACGGACCAGAGCTGGGTGTCCAGACGTCCGGTCCACCAGCCTGCACTCTGGTATCCATACCCCCCGGCCACCTCCTCGCCCAGCCTGTCTCCACGTCCCTGTGCCACCTCTTCCAGGAGGCCTTCCTGATGAGAGGTGTTCTGTGGTCTGAGGGCCGGTGTGTGCCTGGGTGTGTATCGTGTGAGCAGTGTTGCCTTTGGGTTATTATAGCAGGACTGGCGCTCTGCTTCTGGCCTCCCGTCTGCCCCCTCCGCCCATGCCCCCTCATCTTCTCATCACAGCCAGGGCGCTGTCAGATCAGGTCAGTCCGCTTCCTGAGCGGAGTCTGGCTTTCCCAGCGTCTGCTCCAGCGTCTCCTTGGCATAAGCCCTGTGCCCCTGGACAGCAGCTCCTGGAAGCTCTCCTGTACCTGTTCATTCTGCCTAGAGGGACCTTTCCTGCCAACTCCTACTGGCCTTCCAGACTTTGTCCACATTCACCCAAAACTGAATTAGTCCTTCTCTCCTCTCTTCTCCATGCATACCTTTTGCCTGCCTCCAGGGCGTGTTGAGTCATACTATGGCCCCTTCTTTCCTGGTCAGCCCCAAGGAGGAGACAAAGATGGCATGTGCGTTGGAGTAGGAGTTGTCAGCTGGGATAGGACTAGGGGCTGCTTTAGTTGCGGGAGGACGAGTTTGGTCTCCTGGTTGTAGAATCGGGGCAGCAGCACCGCACGTGAAGAGGCTCTCAGGTGCGCGGGAACGCTGTCCTCGCGAGGTGACGGCTGACGTTGTGGACTAGATGGGCTTCCCTGGGACCTGGGGAAAGGCCACACAGCAAGCAAGGACAGCACCTCGGGTGTTGATGGGAAGGGACCAGAGAGCAGCAAGAGAACCGGAAGGGGGACGGACGCCGTAGGGAGTTAGAGAAGGCAGGAGAGAAACGCGTGCGCCGCCTTGGCTGTGTTTGGAGAGCTGGGCATGAGTGATGCTTTAAGTTGCTGCTCTTGGTAACTTTGCCAGTTAGACTTGTTGGGCAATCCTTCTGTTTTCCAGAGGACTTGGATCTGTGCTGCGTTTTGCACGTACAGGCTGGACAGGTTACCATTGTGAGAGACGAGGACTCGGCGTAGCTGCCCCAACGTTTATGAAGTTACGGGCAGGAACGCCGGTACAGAACACGGTGGAGGTCCTGTAGCAGTGAAAGCCGCGCGCTGACGTTTATCTTGTTACCGGGACACACCGGCCTCTTATTGGCGGGACGGGGAAGGATTGGTGACGACACCCAGACCCAGGCACCTGCTGGCCGCAGGCTTTGTGGTCATCAGACTCCCTTTCTCTGTCCTTGGACTTCTCCGTGCAGCAGAGGCCGGAGGCCTGGTGGCTTCTCACTTCGGGGCAGAGCGGGGCATTACCCACCCCAGTTGCCTGCACCCGTCTGTCCCATGTTTGTTAGATTATGGTGGAGCCTCGTCTTAAGGCTGAACTTCCGACTCCTTATTTACATGACCCCCTGTCAGAACAGAAGCAAACACGTTGGGCTTCAGCTGTTTACTAGTGATGACCAGGCAAAGCTGAACACGCGTTGAACTTTACTCAGTTCTTAATAGCCTAGGCAACACTCTGTGAAGCACACTCACCCGTACTCATTGCTAACCCTTGCCAGTAGTATGCGGGGGCACCGTAGCCAGAGTAGGCACAGGGTGGTAGGCTTGGGAACAGAGGAAGGCAGCGGTGGCTTTTCTCAGCCATCAGACGTTAGGAGGAGGCTGAAGGGGTCTCTGCAGCCTTGTCGTGCTTGTCTCTGGGGAGCCCTCGTCTGACTTGAAGATAAGAGCTTTGCAGTTGTGTAGCTTCATTCAAAATGTTGTCTTTTTTGTACCTCTTGGGACTTAAGATTTTATTGAAGTCCCGTCCTTAGCTGCTTTATGTTTTCTGTGAATAAATACTATAGAACTTGAGCTTTGACTTTTCATCGTGTGTGTTTTCCTCCTCCACTTTCTTTGTGTCAGGTTGGATTTGGTCTAGGGAGTCCCGAAAAGAGATAGAAAAAGAGAGGGAAGCATACCATCAGAGAACAGCTGCCTTCCAGCGGGACCTCGAAGCCAAGTACCGCGCCACGATCTCAGAAAGTCGGCGGGCCGTGGCACAGTTGTCCCTGGAACTTGAAAAGGAACAAAACAGAACGACTAGCTACCGAGAAGCCCTCATCTCTCAGGGGCGCAAGATGGTAGAAGAGAAGAAGCTTCTGGAACAGGAGCGGGCTCGGGCCCTGCAGGAGAAGGGGCAGCCCTTGCGGAGCGTGTACCTGAGCTACCTGGGCAAGGAGGAGGAGTGGCAGCGGAGGGCCAGGCTTCTGCTGAGAGACTTCGAGGACGCTCTCACGGAAAGACAGAGCGTCTACTGCAGTCTGCTTCTCCCTCGCCACAAGCGGCTGGAGATCGAGAAGAGCCTGCTGGGCCGAGCGTCCACCGACCCAGTTGCTGCTGACCTAGAGATGGCAGCTGGCCTGACCGACATATTCAAGCACGACACGTACTGTGGTGACATCTGGAACACCAACAAGCGCCGAAATGGGAGGCTTATGTGGCTGTATCTCAGATACTGGGAACTACTGGTCGAACTGAAAAGGTTTAAGAGCGTAGAGAGAGCCATACTGGAAAAGTAAGACGGGGCTGAATGGCTCAGCGTCAGACTGTTGTGTGTTCTGGGTTATCCGATGCTTTCCTTCTGCCAGCACTCCCTGTGTTGTGGCCACGCATGCACACGGCCACCTCTCAGCAGGGGCCTTGCACTCCCACCACCCTCCGAGCAGGACAGCGAGGCCTCAGGAGACTCTCCGTCCCCCTCAGCGGCTAAGGACGCAGTCTCTCAGAAGCGTGTTCTAAGCCGTCAGTATTTTATTCAGCGGAACAGGATAACCTCATAGCTTTAGGGAAAAATCGTTTCTAAGAATGCGAAAGATAATACTCATCCTTGCTGTAAGTCGTTTTTTGTCTGTTTTTATCACTCCCTAAATCAATTCTGTTTTTCCTCAAATTATTGTTCTCTCTCCTAAAATTACAGTTCGAAGTTGTCAGGTAGTGGATAGAACTGCCTAATAGATGAGAAAGGAAGGTAGTGATACCGTCAAGGTTTTGTGGTGTTTTGACGCTCTTTCCCGCCAAAGGGGAAAAAGTGTTTCTTATTTCCAGTTGATACCCTTGTGTGTGTTTATAAGCAATGACATATGATTAAAACACCTCAATTTAAAAGCAACAGTGCCACTTTTTATGTGTGTAATTCCTTACTCTTTACATTTTTAAACAGATTATCTCAATTTTTACTGCAAACTTAGACCCATTTTCCATAAAGTTAATATGACTCGGCCTTTGCGCACTTTACGCACATCACTCACGTCACCTTGACCCCTAGTGCTGTGCCCTGAGCACTGTTCTTACCCTTGGGCTCCGGGTCCCCAAGGCCACCCCACACTTGCTCAGGACTCAGCACATGGTTGTACTCACAGCTGAGACTCAAGGGACAGGCACATGGGCAACGCGGGGAGACGAGGTGCAGCTTCCAGTTCCCTCCCAGGGGTCACACGGCCATGCGGACGCTTTTCAGAAACAGCGTCCGGGGTTTCTGCGGAGGGCCGGTCCCACAGGCACCCTCTGCCTGGCACAGGCCCAAATTCCAAACTCCCAGAGGAAAGCAGGTGTCCAAGCTGTTGGCAGGGTTTGGTCGCAGTGATCCACTCTTACCAGTTGATGGTGGAGGGAGCCCTCCCAAATCCAGGTCCCAGATGCCAGCCGAGGGCCGACCTGTCAGCAGGCCTCTCAGGCCCACGGTCTCAGGCCTGTGGTGTGAGCCCTTCTCCGCAGCCCTCATTCTACAGGTGAGGGGTGGGAAGTCAACCTGCCCGAGGTCACACAGGTGGTCCTGGAGCTAGTATGAACCCAGGCAGCTTGGCTTCAGAACTGCCCTGATCCATGTGAAACCAGGTCCTTTTCGAGTGACTGAGCGGGTTTTCTGGGCTGATGCCAAAAGTGCTCTTCCCCGCCTGGCATACGACAAAAATAGCTGTCCTGCTTCCCTAGACATCAGGGCTCTGGTAGCAAACAACAGGGGTCAGTTCTGCTACTTACACAGTTAGGGGGCATTTGTTTTAAGGCTACCTTGTGGCACCTCAGGGCAAGGATGGAGAGTGATGGCCGGACCTCAGAGGAGAGCCAGAAATGGCTAGAAAGCAACACTGGGAACCTTGCAGTAATGACCTGGCCTCAGATGTCTGCGTGTCTGTTTAATCTTCTCTCCCTGCAAACCAGCTTTCTCTCCCCGGGCCCCATGGTGAGAACAGCTGCCTTGTTCTACTCCCGTGTGTGGCAAAGCCTGGGAACCACTGGGTTGTGCTGTGCCGTGGCTTGTGAGCGCAGTGGGAGCAGAGAACCGAGAAAGCGGGGCTCAGACGCCAGCCACTGGCTCGGGCGCTCCGAAGGAGGCGGCAGGCCCTCCAGCAGATCGAGGATTTGCGCTCACCCGTGGGATTGCCAGCGGCTGGTGGAGAGAGAAGGGGATTCCTGGGATCTAGCGGGTGGCAGCTGATGAGAGAGGGAGCTGCAGGCTGACGTCTCCGGGTCTCTGGACACGGCCACTGCACAGAGGGTCTGCTGGGCCTGCAGGTGTCTCCTAGTCTCTGAGTATATAATTGGAAAGAACCGTCTGGAACAAGAGTTGCTAAGGTAGGAAAGAAAAGTGGAAGTCCCTGAATCTGCATCCCCTCCTTGCCAGGATGGTCAACAGGAAGCACTGCTGAATTCCTGGAGGAAGTGCAATGATAAGTCCACCACAGGGGACGAGGGGAGGCGAAGACGGTGGTCCCAGAGTGTCCATCATGGTCCCCATCATGTCCCCATTCAATGCGACTTCTGGCCCCTGGGAAGACCAGGTAGGTTTGTGCAGATGATAGCCCGCCCAGGCTCACCGGGAGGAGCCCAGTCAAGTTTGCCGTGTGGCATATTCACGCCCTCCTGGCCCTTGGCACTCTGTTCTGCTCTTCACCTGCTGAGCGTGTTTCCTTTTCCCAGTTTGCCTTTGCGTGAGAGCCACGCCGTCTGCAGCACGAGAAGCACAGGAACGCTCCTGGGCCCTGACAGATGCCCACGACTGCATTCGCAGCCAACGTCACCTTGGGCATCCTCAGGGCCACCAGTCTCGGGCTGGGCAGGTACAGGTGAAACCCATCGTGGCTGCAAGTGGCACATTCAGTGTTGGGGCTGAGCGGGTCCACAGGAACAAGTGAATTACATGCACTGGGGTGAGTGGGAGGCGTGGTCCCACTTGGGCTGCTCCGTGTGCCTCAGAATTGCTCCGACGAGCCTCCCAGCCTCTCCAGCTTCACAAGAATGGGTTATTCCTCAGCGTGGGGCGGGGGCTGTCAGGGACATTCTCCACTAGTAGACACCTGTGTGCCCAGCCCTGCCCCAAATTTCAGGTCCTGGGTCACCGCAGCATCCCTGGGCTCTTCTCCACCACAGCTGCTGGGCCCAGCCATGCCCATGCTGGGTCCTACCTGCTGACCACCCAGAGGCTGGGTCTCATCAAGAAAATTCCACAGACACAAACAGCAGAAGCTACTCTACTCTTTAGAGTTAAAATCAAACCATTTCCAAATTTTGCCCTGTGCCTACTCTCTTTCCAAGAGCTTCTTGCAATAGCAAAGTCCATGTGGCTGAAACAGGGTTCCAGCATAACACAGCTAAGGAGATATGCAGAGGTGAGCAAAGAAGGCAGAGCCCAAGAGCACAGGGAGGTAGAAGCCACCACGTCCCTCCTTGCTCCTGCCCACCTGGTGGCGTCTCTCCTCTCCTGAAGGCCCAGTAGGAAGGTTACTGCCTTCCTCAGCAGGCAGATCCTGAGAGGACTTTCACTCCATTGTGGGGGGAAAGGCACGGGCCATACCTGGGGGAGGGGCTGGCACAGGAGCACCTGCAACGGGGACGTACCTGCGGAGACGGCAGCATGGCGTTGGACCTGAGGGCAAAGCCCACTCACAGGGTGATGCAAACCCCCCATGACCACTTGGGTGGTTCTAGTGTGAGGAGCATTTGGCCACATCAAGCAGTAGCCACTCTCTTGAGAAAATGTTTTCTTTTCAGACACTTACATCCTTTTTAAAATTCTGAATTACATTAAAATGTCATTTGAGTAATCAAAAACCTTCCAACAAACAAAAGTCCAGGACCAGATGGCATCACTGGTGAATTCTACCAAACATTCAAAGAAGAATTAATACCAATCCTTCTCAAACTTCCAAAAGAGAGAAGAGGGAGTTTTCCAAACTCATTTTACGAGGTCAGCATTACCCTGATACCAAAACCAGATAAAGATGCCAAAAGAAAAGACAATTACAGGCCAATATCCCTGATGAACACAGATGCAGAAATCCTCAACAAAATACTAGCAAACCAAATTCAACAATACATTAAAAGCATCATATATCATGAGCAAGTGAGATTTATCCCAGGGATGCAAGGATGGCTCAATACCACAAATCAGTCAATGTGATCTACCACATTAACAAATTGAAGAATTTGAAAACCATATGATCGCTTCAATGAATGCAGAAAAGTCATTTGGCAAAATTCAACACCCATGTATAATAAAAACTCACGACAAAGTGGCTATAGAGGGAACGTACCTCAACATGATAAAGGCCATATATGACAATCCCCGAGCTAATATCACACTCAACGGTGAAAAGTGGAAAGCATCCCCTCTTAAGATCAGGAATAAGACAAGGATGCCCACTCTCACCACTTTTATTCAACAGCATTGGAACTCCTAGCCACAGCAATCAGAAAAGAAAAAGAAATAAAAGGAATCCAAATTGGAAAGGAAGAAGTAAAACTGTCACTATTCGCAGGTGACAATACTATATACAGAAAACTCTAAGGACTCCATCAAAAAACTGTTATAACTAATAAATTTAGTAAATTTGCAGGATACAAAATGAATACACAAAAATCTGTTGCATTTCTATACACTAGTAATGAAATATCAGAAAGAGAAATTAAGAAAACAATCCCATTTACAACTGCATCAAAAATTCTGAATAAATTTAACCAAGGAGATGAAAGACCTGTATGTTGAAAAGTACAAGACATTAATGAAACAAACTGAAGAAGACACAAATAAGTGGAAAGTCATTCTGTGCTCATGGATTGTTAGAATTAATATTGTGAAAATGTCCATCCTACCCAAAGCAATATACAGAGTCAATGCAAATCCCTATCAAAATTCCAATGGCATATTTCACAAAAATAGAACAAAAAATCCTAAAATTTGTATGGACCCATAAAAGACCCTGAATGGCCAAAGCAATCCTGAGAAAGAAGAACAAAGCTGGAGGGCTTCCCTGGTGGCACAGTGGTTGGGAGTCCGCCTGCCGATGCAGGGGACGCGGGTTCGTGCCCCGGTCCGGGAAGATCCCACATGCCGCGGAGCGGCTGGGCCCGTGAGCCATGGCTGCTAAGCCTGCACGTCCAGAGCCTGTGCTCCACAACGGGAGAGGCCACGGCAGTGAGAGGCCCACGTACCGCAAAAACAAAAACAAAACAAAAACAAAACAAACAAAAAAGAACAAAGCTGGAGGCATCACATTCCCTGATTTCAAACCATATTACAAAGCAGTAGTCATTAAAACATTATGGTACTGGCATAAAAACAGACACAGAGATCAATGGAACAGAATAGAGAACCCAGAAATAAATCCATGCATAGATGGTCAATTAATTTACAGCAAAGGAGCCAAGAATATACCATGGGGAAAGGACCCTCTCGTCTATAAATGGTACTAGAAAAACTGGACAGCCACGTGCAAAAGGATGAAACCGGGCCACTATCTTATAACACACATAAAAAGTTAACTCAAAAATGGTGGCGCAGTGGTTGAGAGTCCGCCTGCCGATGCAGGGGACACAAGTTCGTGCCCCGGTCCAGGAAGATCCCACATGCCGTGGAGTGGCTGGGCCCGTGAGCCATGGCCGCTGAGCCTGCGCGTCTGGAGCCTGTGCTCCGCAACAGGAGAGGCCACAACAGTGAGAGGGCCGTGTACCACAAAAAAAAAAAAAAAAAAATTAAAATGGATTAAAGACTTGAACGTTAAGACCTAGAAGAAAACATAGGTGGTAAACTCCCTGACATCAGTCTTGGCAATGATTTTTTAAAAATCTGACACCAAAAGCAAAAGCAAAAATAAACAAGTGGGACTACATCAAACTGAAAAGATTCTGCATGGCAAACAAAGTCATAAAACAAAAAAAAGGCAAACTACAGAATGAGAGAAAAATTGCAAATCATATATCTGATAAGGGGCTAGTATCCAAAATATATAAAGAACTCATACAACTCAACTGCAAAAAAAAAAAAATTCAATTAGGAAGTGGGCAGAATCTCTGAAGAGACATGAAAAGATGCTCAACATCATTAATCGAGAAATGCAAATCAAACCCACAAAGAGATATCACTTCACACCTGTCAGAATGGCTATTATCAAAAAGACAAGAGATAAGTGTTGGCAAGGAAGTGAAGAAAAGGGAAACTTTGTACGCTGTTGGTGGGAATGTAAATTGGTGCAGCCACTGTGGAAATCAGTATGGAGGTTCCTCAAAAATCAAAATTAGAACTACCATAGGGTTCAGCAATTCTACTTCTGGGTGTTTATCTGAAGAAAATGAGAACACTAATTCAAAAAGATATCTGCCCTCCCATGTTTAGTGCAGCATTATTTACAATAGCCAAGATATGGGCAACCTAAGTGCCCATCAATAGATGAATGGATAAAGAAGATGTGGTATATGTATACAATGGAATACTATTCAGCCATAAAAAGAATGAAAGTCTGCCATTTGTGACAACATGGATGGACCTGGAGAGCATTATGCTAAATGAAATAAGTCAGAGAAATACAAATACCATATGATCTCACTCATATGTGGAATATATATCTCCAAGTTAATAGATGCAGAGAACAGATTAGAACCAGAGGTGAGGTGGGGGGGGACTGTCTGTGGGGGGAAGGGAGAAGTGGGTGAACTGTTTTTGTTTTTGTAAATAAATGAAATTATTTAAAAAAATAATACAAGTGGGCAACAAGCATATGAAGACATGCCCAGGGACTTCCCTGGTGGTGCAGTGGTTAAGAATCCGCCTGCCAATGCAGGGGACACAGGTTCGAGCCCTGGTCCTGGAAGATCCCACATGCCACGGAGCCACTAAGCCCGTGCACCGCAACTACTGAGCCTGTGCTCTATAGCCTGTGCGCCACAACTACTGAGCCCACGTCCTGCAACTACTGAAGCCCGCGCGCCTAGAGCCTGTGCTCCGCAAGAAGCCACCGCGATGAGAAGCCCGCGCACCGCAATGAACAGTAGCCCCCACTCGCCGCAACTAGTGAAAGCCCGTGCGCAGCGACGAAGACCCAACGCAGACATAAATAAATAAATCTATAAAAAAGAAAAAGACATGCCCAGTTTCATGAACATCTGGGAAACACAAATTAATGCAAGATATTTTTTTCGTCCATTAGATTGAAAAAGAAAGAAAACCACATCTGAATAAGCCACACTTTATTCGTATTTAATTACCCTAATACTCAGCACTGCACAAATCAGATCTCAGCAGAAACCAAGTCCAGACGTTGGCATTAACCACTCCTCAAGCACCAGGACTCAGACAGCTTCCCGGAGGAGCCTTCCCGCCCTCCCCGCAGCAGCAGCCCCCGCCCGCCGGGCCTAGAGTCGGTGGAGGTGGGAGTGGGGGCGGCGGCGGGCGGGGCACCGCGGTCGTGCCCTCAGAGCCAGAAGCCGCCGGAGCCCGGGGCTCAGCCTGGCACCAGCAGAGCGCACGCCTGCCGCCCAGTGGCCCGAGGGCAGGGGCAGAGCCGTCAACTACCAAAGCCCATGTCCTCGCTGGACGGGAGTTTGTAAACATCCAGACAGGGCAGCGCCGCACACCCGCGACGGGAGGGCGCCGGGCCGGCTCCCTGCCCCCCCGGACCCAGCCGCTGCGGCAAAGGGATGCGGCTTGCCCTCGGTTTTACTCTCTCCTCAGCTGCTCGCTTTCATCGCTGTGCCCCGGGAGGTGTCCTCTCACTTCCTCCCCCGCTCACGCCGGCCGGTCGTCCAGCCGCCCCGCCCCCCGCCCCGCCCCCTGCGGCCCGCACTTCACGCGGCTGCCGAGGCGCCGTGACCAGGACGGCCGCTCGCCGCGGGCTGCTTCTCTGGCGCCACCGCCGTGCTGGGCGCTGTGCTCCGTCACGGCTCCTGGGAGGCAGGGCCGTCGCTCCCGGAGCGCCTGAGGGATGCGCGTGCAGCTGCCACTAGGAGATGCGTCGGTGGTGGCGGGGGCGGAGGCTCCGTCCCAGCGCCGCCGCCGGGACCCGCCTCGTACAGTCCAGGGCCTACTCCATTTGCTTCAGCGCTCTGGAGAAGTTTTCCAGAGCAGTTTTGAAGGCTTGCAGCAAGAGCGTTCCGAGTTCATTGCTCGTTTCTTGAATGTCCGGGTCGAAGCTTCCGAAGAGGGGCGTGGAGACCCGGATGTCGTCGCGGCCGGCCCGCAGCAGCAGCGCGCGCAGGTCATCTGCGATCGCGCTGTATTTCTGCTGGTCGAATTTGGACATGGCCAGCTCGTCCTGTGGGTAGGCGCTGCCCTCGGGGTAGCAGTCCCTGGGCACCGGGAACTCCACGCTCTGCAGCCGGGGGAGCCCACAGAGCGCCACGAAAAGGCGCCGGAGCGCGCGGGCCGACATTGGGTTCCCCAGGAAGCGGAGCTCCTGCAGCCGGCGGCAGGGGCCCAGGGCCAGGCTCAGCGCGCCCACGTGCCGGTCCGCGAGGCCGCACTCCTCCAGGGTCAGGGCCCTCAGCGTCGGGGCGGCCTGGCCCAGCAGCCGGAAGAAGGTCGAGGGGAACAGGTCCACCAGGCAGTGCCCGCTGAGGTCCAGCACCTCCAGGTGGGCGGCGTGGGTGCAGTTCGCCAAGAAGGCCATGTCCGCGTGGTTCAGGGCGCAGTTGCCCAGGTCCAGCACTCTCAGCGGAGTCCGGAGGGGGCTGCGGGCAGGGCAGGAAACAGCGCGGTGAGAGCAGGCCCGGCAGGCGCTCTGGGGGCCAAACACACCCTCCCTTGATTGCATTCAGCCCGAGAGCTGAAATGGGTTTTACCTTTTTAAGTAGTCGAACAAGTCAAAAGAAGAAGAATATTTTGTGATACGTGAGAATTATATGAAATTCAGGTTTCAGTGCGGGTAAGTAACGCGTAATCAGAACAGCCACGACCTTCATTTACTTCCCGTTTGTGGCTGCCCTGGGGCAACGGCAGAGCTGGGTCAGTGTGAGACCATGCGTAGCCACTGGCCGCTGTAAAGACTTAACTTCACCCAAAGACAGGCCTGGCCTTTGTCCTCAGCAATTAAAGTGATCGATCTGTTTTGTTTTGTGTTGTGTGTTCCCAAGCTTGCTAAGGGGGCAGTGAGTTGCCTGTGGATTGGCAGGAAATGAAACACTGGCTTGGCTCTGCAAGAAGAGCCTGAGCCCACAGGATCAGGGCCGGGAGGGCCCTTGGAGCGTCCAGTCCACCCTCAGCACTGCCTGGGACCTCAGAGACCCTCCGTGCTCTCCTGTAGGTGTGTAGGGGGCGGCCACGCGGAAACGCACAGTCGGTGGCTCCCTGCCCAGAAGTTCTCAGAGTCGGGAACAGACCCATAGTGGCCCTCCGGGATCCTGGGCCTGGGTCTGGGGTCACCTGGCTGGGCACTGAGTGCCGGGGCCGGGGGGGTCCGCTCTCTATTCGCCTGCTGAGGCTGCCGCTCCCACCACCTCCTGCACCTGTACTCTGGGCGCTGAGGGTCGCGGGCCCACCCGCCGCCTCCACAGTCCACGCCGCAGCGGGCTCTGTGTCTCCTTGCCCGGCTCTGAGGAGGCTGTGGCTCAGGTCCTGAGCTGTGGGGCGTGTTTCCACCTCCATCTCTCACGCCCACATCCATCCATGAGGGACCCTCTCCCCACCTGCACTGCTCGCAACCCCTTGGGGGGCTTCCTGTGTGGACAAGGGTCAGAGGACAGGCCTGACTGCGAACCGCGTCTGGGAGCTTGGATTTGGGGAGGGTCCCTCACTCAGCTGATAAGGGGTCCCTGGCCTGAGCTGTCTGCACAAGCAACGTGGTCCCTGCTGACACCTGCCTCCTCTGGGGTCTGGAATCTCGGCACATGCCAGGCTGAGGCGCCCACCCAACCAGCCCCCAGGAAAACCCCTGGCCTGGGTCTCTCATGACTCCCCCGTGGACGGCACCTCCCACGTGCCATTACAGTCCGTGCTGGCTCCACTGCGACAGGACCCTGGACTCGTGCGCCGTCTCCCCGAACCCCTCCCCACAAGCCCTTTCCCTTGGCAGATTCTGCCCCGTCCGTCTGCTGTAATAAATCTTAGCAGTGAGTCCTCCCAGGGAGTCAGCAAACGTGTCTGCTCTGTCTGCCACTCTCCCTGCCCCTCCAGCTGGGTCTGCTGTGTGGGCCAGGGAAGCCAGAGTGAGCTCTGTAATATGAAGCTGATCACCCACTGCCCTGCTCAGAGGCCTGGCTCTTCCGTCCTTCTCCTCCGCTCCCTGCTCCCTTCTTCACCTGCCCAGGACCACAGCCCCCGTCCCCGCTGCCCCAGCCCCGCCCCATCCCTGCCTACGGCCCTGCCGCACCCCCAGCTCTGGGCAGCCCCGCCCCGCCCCACCCCTGCCTACAGCCCTGCCACCCCCAGCTCCGGGCAGCCCCGCCCCGCCCCACCCCTGCCTACGGCCCTGCCACACCCCCAGCTCCTGCCCTTCACCTGCGGGGTTCCTGCCTAGCACATGCTCTCTGGGCCCTCCGCTGGCTCACTGTGCCTGGTCTCCGCTCAAAGGTCACCTTGGGACCTAGCCTTCCCTGACCACTCACCCATCTCCCTCCCACTTAGGCATGACACACTCCACGCCTGGACCTTCTGGGGCCTTGGACAGGCTCTCAGCAGCCAGCTGACTGAAGACCGAGCGTGTAGAACAGGTCAGAGTGTGACAGGCGATGTCAGGGCCGAGCTAACAAGATAGCCCTGCAGGCTTGTGACGTGTCGTCTGGCTTGTGGAACACGTTTCCCCAGAGCACAGGCACCTCTGGCTGAGGGCCCAGGCCAGCCAAACGCAGTACTGTCCTGAGGGTCCCAGGGAGCCGCCACATGGCAGAGTCGTATTTGTGTGTGGGCTCGAGGACCACCCCTTCCCCAATTGGGCGACTGGGTTCCAGGCGGGGAGGAGCAGGGATGGGGGATGGCGACGGGATCCCAGGTGCCCCCCAGGGGAGGAGAGGCAGTGTGGGCCCTGGCCAGCTGCGGCCAGCTACTTCTGGGTTTCCTTTGTATAGAAGAGAAATTCCTGTAAGCCACGGACTCCCTAAGCCAGAAAAGACATCCTTACACCCACTCAATGAGAAATGAGAAGAAATGAGAAATTTGATTCTCATCAAATTTCTCAAGAAATGAGAAGTTTGATTTTCCATAAATTTTCATGAGTATATTCACAGCTGGTGGCCGCCAAGGTGGCCCAACGGCCCTTGGGTATTGGGACCCTCGGTGGTGCCTCCCGTGGCCCAGTGACGGGCCCTCACCACGCAGTGTGCCGAAGCATCAGCACAGTGCTCTCCAGGGAAGGTCACGGGAGGCGGGCCTCCCTCCGGAGGGCCTCTGGCCCTCTGATCCGCAGCCTGTTGGGGGGTCCACGGGCCGGGCAGCCGAGGCCGCCTGCCGACAGCCATGAGAATGAGCGTGCAAGTGGGTGGCTCCGCTTTCCCGCCCCGACAAGCCTTCAGGGGAGACCACAGCTGCCCCCACCCGGCTCCTGTCTTGCCCTCGTAAGCCCCAGCACTGGGGTCATTTGTTACAATGACAGGTAATTAATACAAGGTAATGGAGTTACTTCTATGTTGTTTGCTTGCTAATGAGGACTCTTCTCTTTTTCTTACGAACTGGAGGCGGTCTCCTTTGGGTTCTGGTGCTCCCGGGTTGCACCCGACACCAGCCCCAGCTGGGCCACCTCCCCCTCCGTCTGTCCCCTCCGGCTGCTCTGGGCTGGGCAAAAACCGAGGGGACGGGGGCTCGTGGCCTTGTGAGTAACCAGGTCTGTTTTACGGTCCCCTAGTGCGTCCTCAGCCCAGGCCCCGAGTCGCCCTGACCTGGGCTGAGGGGCTGTGAGCAGATGCCCTCCCCCCGCCGCCCTCCTTCTGCTCACCCTAGACTCACCCGAGCAGTTTCTGGAGCTTCCCGGTCAGCGTGGAGAAGGCCACGCTCAACTCGGTGAGCTGCGTCATCCGGCTGAGCTCCCGGGCGATGGAGGTGAGCAGGGCGTCCTCGCCGTCAGGGGCGGGGGTGCTGGTAGGCGGCGCGTCGAAGGCCTTGGCGGGCAGGGTGAGCGACACCAGCCGGGGGAAGCCCAGCTGGGCCAGCAGCTGCTGCACGTGGCCGGCGTGCAGACGCACGTTGTGCACCACCTCCAGCCGGCGCAGCTCGCCCGGCCCCGCCAGACGCAGCACGTGCAGCAGCTGCCCGGGGCCCAGGCTGTCGGCCCGGAAGGAGAGGCAGCGCACGCGCAGTGGGGCAGGACCATCTGGCCCCAGGGCCCGCACCACCAAGTCGAAGTTACCCCCGGTGACGAAGATATCGGCGAGGACCTCTACGGGGCGCCGGGCCGCACGGGGCTCCGCCTGCAGCTCACAGCAGGTCCTGGCCAGCAGCTTGGTGCGGCCCCACCTGCCCAGCGCCCTCCCACAGGGACAGCCCTGCACCTGCACGTCTCGGATGCCCGTGAGGTCGGCCACCCGCAGACGCCGCCGGCCCCCGCCCCAGAGCGTGTGGTCCGCGAGGCCGCGCACGCAGGCCTCCAGGCAGGCCCTGCAGGCCCGGTCCCGCAGGTCCCCGGGGTGGTCTGCGCTGGGGCCCAGCAGAGCACCCAGCCGGAACTCCTCTAGCGGCCAGCGCTCCAGCAGAACGCGGATCACCTCCGCCTGCTCCAGCAAGTAGCTGGCTTTGAAGAGTAGCGGGTAGAGGTTGTGGGCCACCCCGTCCAGGCTCTGCCGGGCCGCCTGGGGGTGGGACGCCAAGGCCTCAGCAGAAATGAAGCGTAGTGACTGCATCATGCCCACCTGCAGCGGCTGGAGCCAGGACAGCGCTCTCCCCTGTGCTTCTCCCGAAGACGCGTCCCCTTCTCACCTATTTTTAGTTGCAGCTGCTGTGAGCAGCTTGCCTTGGACTGCGGTGAGCCAGCCCTCTGGTCATCTGACGGCTATTTTCGTCCTGGGTGCCTGTATGGCTTTGGCTGTGGAGGCGTCTGGTGGTGGCCGGCTTGTCCTGCTGGCGCTCAGCTGAGGAAAGCAGAGGTGCCTGAGTGCTTGGCTAGGGGGAGGGGGCTGGGCCCCTGGAATTACCGCCGTGTCCACTGCAGGGGTGGCCTGTCCGGGGGGTACCTCACCCCTCCATGGCGTGGGTCTGCCCCGACCCTGGGCCATCCCACAGGCCGGGAACTAACAAACCTTTTCTTGGACTCCCTTTGCCCCACGTCCAGAGTTAGGGACGCGGCAGTGGGCATGGGGTGGCACCTCTGATAACTGTTTCCTGACTTCAAGAGAAGCTAAATAAAGGCCCCATGAGGCGCCCGCACACTGCTTGGCACCCCCCTTCCTTTATCGTCACTGAGGACCGCGGCCGAGGCTTCCCCACCGTCCATGGGAGGGAGCTTGGCGCCCTCCAGCTGCAGGCCTCCCTGGGCTGAGCCCCAGGACCCACGCAGTGGGCGGGGCTGCAGATGACGTGCGGGGAGTGGGGGGGGGGCCCAGGAGCCGGAAGCTCGCTCGCACGGCCTGGTGTCTGGTTCCTCGCTCTGGAGGGTGGCAGAGCATGTGCCCCAGACCACGCCGCTTTGGCTGAAGGAGTATTTTGAGCTAAGGGCGCTTGGCACCCCCGCACCCCGTTTCTTCCTGAACGGAGATGGAATTCCGGGCAAGCCACCCTCCCTGAACCGGGAGGGGAGACATTCTCATCACCGGATAGGGCGTCAGGATAGTTCACTGTCAAAGTTACTGTCCTGTGTGTTGTAGTTACTTTTCCACAATCAATCAATCACCTCCTCGCTCAACTTAGTCCAGAAACACTTAGGCCACTGGGGTCTTCGTTTCCTTATGACGGCTCCCATGTCATCAAAAACTTATATTCAGTAAATCTGCGTGCTTTTTTCTCATGAGTCTGTTCTTTGTTACAGAGCCCCAGAAGAGAACCCAAGATGGACAGAGAAAAATTCTTCCTCCCTCCAGCTCCAGCTCTGACGGGTATTCGATCATCTCTGAATGACTTGACCTCCGCCCCACCCCCATATCACCATCATTGGAGGCAGGGCTGGAGCACTTAGCCTGACAGGCTACCCGGACAAGCGCTGCTCTGGGAGGGACCTCAGTGGGACAGAGAGAGAGACCGAGACAGTAAGATAGGGAAAGACAGAGAGACAGAGACCCACAAAGACAGAGATCAAGAGAGGGAGGAGGGGAGAGGCAGACAGAGGCACTAGGAGGGAGAAAGAGTCAGGGGCCAGGGGACACGCTGGGCTGTGTGTAGGGCTGTGGATATGGACGTGGGTGCAGGGGGTGCAGGTGCCGCTCATGGGGACCCACACGGGCCGGACCCCCCAGACCCCCCAACCCTACACTCAGGTGGGACCCTCCGTCAGACACAGTCCGGCTTGCCGTTCCCTCAGAGCCTCAGCAGTGCCTCCCCTAGGGAGGGGGCGGCATCGTGCTCCAGGGGCCCCAGCGTTGCCAGGCAGGCCAGGTGTGAGCGGAGACGGCGGGAACCCCCCCTGCCCTCACCCCCGATGGGAGGCAAGGACGTGCACCAGGCAGACCCCAGAGGGCGCTCTGCTGCCCACGCCCTGCCCCCCTCAAAGTCGCAGGGGCTGCGCTCCCTAGGGGAGGCTTGTTGGTGACGTCCCTGACACAACAGAACCCCGTAGAAGAAGCACGACCATGTGGTAGAAAAAAATGTCCCATTTATTTATGTTCCTAAAGTTCGGAACAGTCAGCCCTGAAACAGGGTAACAAGGAAGAGAGTTTACAGCAGCCGGCAGATCACAAAGGCGAGGGCCGTGCCCCAGCCACCTGCTCCTGTTCTGGGTGGATGGTAGCTGATGTCGCCGCTGCCCCAGGATGGGGTCTGGGGGGAGCACCTGTGGCAGGAAGTGCGCTGAGTCCTGCATCTACCCAGGCTCTCCACCCTTGGGTGAGGGGGGGGCCCCCTCAGGGCCCCATCCACACGACAGGACCTCCCAGCACAGGCTGGATCAGAGCTTCCGGCCCAGCTGCTGTGCCCCCAACTCCACCTGGGGTCCACCTGGGACGCAGGGACCCTTGTCCCAGGTGGAGCCCAACTCGAGTGCCGCTGGCCACACACAGCTTGTTGAAAAGAAAACGAAACCGAGATTCCAGCTAAACTCAGGAAAGCTCCCCCTGTGTCCGGGACGCACCCCGTGGGGGCTGCACCTGGGGACTGCCGTCCATGGCCTGCATTGCCTGGAAGGCGGGGGAACACGCTCCCAGAGGGCCCCCTGCTCTGAGACACCCCACGTCCATCGTGGGACTCTGCTCGGGGGTCCACGTGATCCTACCCGGGCCTCTTGCAGCCTAGGAGTGTGGGAGCATCCAGGGCATCACAGGGCGTCTTTGTAGGCAGGACAGCGGGGGGCCCATGACGTGATGCCCAGGCCCCGAGGGGTGTGCTGACTGGTGGCCCCGTGCCTGGCAGAGGACGTGGTCAGGAGCCTTGGCTTGAGTGTCTCCTTCCCAGACCTCGTGACCTGCTGTGCACACGTCAGGGTCGAGGTTCCTCTGCTCTGAGGGGGGTTCTCCCTGAGGGGCCACATCTCACCCAGATGCGTCACAGCTGCCCAAAGAAGGACCTCTCTTACTCGGGTCCCCTCCTCCCCCAAGGTGCTCTCGGGCTCGGGACGTGCATCTTCTGAAGAAGCAGTTGGGGCCCAGCAAGGCCAGGGATAGGGCCCCAGAAACGAGTGCGTCCTCTAAGGCTGACACCCACAGGTCTGGGCGAGTGAGTGAGCAGTGTGCCGGCTGCAGCCTCAGCCGGCAGCCCTGGGCGTCCGAGTCCCAGGGGAAAGAGGTTCGGGCCCTGCAATGTGCCAGTTCAGTGTTCGCCGTTCTGACCCAGCACGTGAGTGTGAGTGTGCGTGTCTCCCCACGTGTCCCGCAAGCAGCGACGGTGTGAACGGGAGCACTTGGACAACTTCGCATGTGGTTTGTAGGAAACGGTCTACTTGACAGGCACAAGGAATCCACCTTTACCGGCAGACCTTCAATCAGATCTGGGCGCACGTTCGCAGCTGCAGGCCCTCAGTGCAGCCCAGCGCAGGAGCGGAGAGAGGGGCTGTGGGACAGGCGGGCCCCTGCCTGGGACGGTCTCCTGGCGCCCTTCACAGCCCCCCAAGACGCCCAGGCTCTGAGACCTCCGCGGAGGAAGTGGCCTCACAGATGAGGACCCTGCAGGGCCTCTTCCTAGAGACGGCGTGTGTCCCGCGGCTCCCACCCAGGGCGGTGCCGCGCACGGCGCGCGGGGTGTGTGGGGCGCGTGCGGGCTGTGGCGCACGCAGGGGACTCCCCCGCTGAGTCGGGCGTGGGGAGGGGTGACAGGGCCAGCTGCGCCGTCTGGCGAGCAGGGCGGGAGCCTCCTCTCGGGGGGGAGTCGGGGGGATGGGGGAGCAGCCAGGCCTGGCCCGCCGCCCCCTCCCGGCGTGCCGTTAACATCCGTGGTGCATCCGCGCTCTGGAAGCATCGGGACAAGGTGGAGACACGGTCGGGCAGCCTGGGTGGTGGCAGTGTGCCCAGCGCCTCAGGGATCACGGTGGAGCTTGTGGCCTTCCAGTCAAACCACCGTCCAGACGCCCGAGACGTGAGGGGTTTTGTCCTGGCAAAGGGATCAGGTCACTGTGAGTGACCCAGGGTGTGAGCACCAAGGACTGGTCCCTGGACTCTGGCTCAGCACACACTTAAAATCGGACCTCCCCTTCTGGTGCTGCTCAGGAGGGGGCCGGAGGCATCGCCCCAGAACCTGGGACGTGCCTGCAGAGAGGAGAGCTTTACGACCCCGTGTGGGTGAAGGCACTGAACCGGCAGGCCCGGCTGGTGACGAGTGGCTTCCTGTGGGATTGGTCCCCTCAGTCTCTCCTTTTCAGGGGATGATGTCTCTGTGTGTGCGTCCAGGGTTTCTGGGGTCTCCTGTGCTCCCTACTTGCGGGGCTAGGTGTCATGGCTCTCCTGACACCCCTGAAGGTAGAAACACACGTCTGCATCAATGCAGGGAAATACTGCGTCTTGCCCAGGACGCGATCCCGTCAGAATGCGGGACTGGGGGCCGAGCAAGCGTCCCAGGGAGGGCAGAGCCCCTGAGCCTGGTCCATCTGGGGCTGGGTTCAGAAACCTCCTTGGCCAACCAGTAGCCCTCCTTCACCCAGGACTGCAGGGGCTCTAACAAGGCCCGCCTGGAGTCGGGGCTCGGACGAGCCTGGAACCAGCACATGCCAGACGGCACAGGTGCAGCCTCCGCATGGCAGGCAGAGTGCGGCTGATGCTTCAGGAGGCCTGCAAACCTCTCTAAGTGACTCAGAGTCGCTGGAGACGGAGCCAGGCCTCTGGATCACAGGCAGCCCGCTGGGTGCCGGAGTGTGCGTGTGGGGTTGATTCACACACAGGATGGCCCACGAGGGGGGCTCTGTGTGGTCACCGGCGGCCCAGCATCTCTTGGGCGGCTACTGACCCCCCCACCCAGCACCTGGGCCTCACTCGTGGGGGCCTAGAGGAGGGGTACTCACGGCCGTGATGAACTGGTCCCCATCAGGCTGCTGCCGTGAGCCCTCCCGAGACACCCTGACAGTCCTCGTCAGACGACAGCTCCGCAAGCGGCAGGGACGGCCTGCGAGGCTGGGGCCGCTGTCCCCTGACGGGCGGTGGGAAGACTCGGAATTCCCGGTCTCTGCAGAGAGAAGCCCAGTGAGGACCGTCCTCCGGCCTGGCCGGCTGCCCCTCAGGCCTACTGTGCCCGGCACTCTGGCCCTGAGGCTTTTGCACAACGAGAATGACTTACAAGGCACAGATTTATAACCAGATGACCCGTGATGCCGGGCTAAAGCAGGAGGACGGCACTGCCGGAGGTCAGACACCACTTATGCTCATGAACAAGAGGTCTGTGACTTCGCTTTTCTGAAATCAGGAGGCCCAGTGCAGCCGGAAGGGGAAGACTGGGAGGGAGGTCGACCCCTCCCCCAGCAGGAAGCCTCACCCTGGGCGGTAAGAGTGAGCCCAAGCAGGGGACAACACAAAACGCGGCAAGAAGGGCCACGCGGCTTTGACAGAAAGCGGGACAGGACGGGACGGGAGGCGCGCTCCCAGGGGCGTGTCCTGTGCCACCCCAGACAGAGTCGCGGCCGCAGAGCCCAGGCCCGTGGGGTCACTCCCCAGGGTGGGGCCCCTGCCAGGGTGCAGCCACAACCTCGAGTGTGGCTGGCGGGTGGCTTCTGCGGGCCGTGCTGGGGATGGCAGACCTGAGCCCTCCGACACCCTTCCGCCTGGTCTTCCTGCCGGGAGAAGTCCCGCCTCCAGATCCTGGTCTGACTGAGGCTGCCACAGCCCAGATGGGGGCCACCCGCGGTCCCGGAGCCTGAGGGACGTGTCCAGGAGAGCGCGGCCGCTCTGGGCGGGCGATGGTGCGTGCTCCCCGTGGCCGCTGCCTGTTCTGAGCAGCTCCCGCCCAGCGCTTCGCGCAGAGGCACCTCTGCGGTGGTCGGGACGCCCTCAGGGGTGACTTCACGGTGGCAGTGGTGCATTTTGGGCTTTGGAGGGCACTTGGTTTGCTTTGTCTGGTTTCTCTTTTTGCTTGTTTTAAACTTGTTCCCTGTTCCCTTGTCTTGAGTGGAAATGGAATTTTTTTTCTTAAGTAAATGAAAATTTCTAATCTGGAAACCTTTGGCAGCGTACGAAATCGGGGAAACGATGAGCACGTACGCCGGCCCCAGGCACTCATGCACTCTCACGCACACACGCACTCACGCACTCTCGCACTCATGCACTCACTCACGCAGGGAAGGTCGGCCCCGCCTCCTGCTTCAGCTCACCCTGCTCCGTGCAGGTGCGCACGCCGCACGGACAGGGGTAGCGGGCGGGACTTGTGGGCGCGGGCGGGGGGCAGCGGCCCCCGGGCAGAGGAGGACCGGCTGCTGGAGGAGGACGTGCTGCTGTCTGAGAGGGTGGAGTGCAGTCTCTTGAGGGGGGCGGTGTGGTCACAGGAGGGCACAGCTGTGGACGCTCGGGTCCGTGCCTCTGGACGGGGACAGAAAACGAGGCTTTTGGCCTCTGCTGTAGAGGTGCAGCCTAGATTCAAGAACAAGATGGCCAGCCAGAAAACTACTAGGTTCCTTCCCCCGCGGTCACATCGGGCCTCACGGGGCCGCCACCCGTCCAGCCCGACGTGTTGGTCCGTGGGGCCCGGCGCACTGCGGCGCCTGCGTCTGAGCTGGCGGGGCCGAGCGGGAGCTGGGGCTGTGGCCGCTAACCTGTTCCCTTCCCGGTGTAACTGATGGCCCGGTCGCTTATGGCCGCGTTGCTGGGCTTGACGTCCATGGATGGCTTGCTGCCTATCCCAGTGGACACCATCTCCTGTGTCCTGAGTTCTAAGACAGGAGCGTGTGGGGGAGTTTTCTAAGCAGCTCCCTGGGTTTAATTCCACCCTGAGTGTCTCTGGGGGACTGGACAGGCTGAGGTGCCCGTTCCGGCCTCTCTCAGGGAGCCCAAGGGGGTGAAGCAGGAAAAAGGAAGACGTGGGACCATAGAAACTGGGTGTCCAACCGGGAGGGGCAGGTCTCCGTCTGCGGATGAAGGGACATCCACTTGAAGTGGGACAGAGGCCTCCAGGCAGGGCATGGCTCCGGGAAAGACAAACTGACAGGTATCCGCCACGCTTGAAACTGAGAGGGGATCCAAGCACAGGGTGAGGGCCTGAGCACGAATGCATGCTCGGGAAACCACGCAAAGAGAGAGGGTGGCGATTCCAGCGGGGGCGCCCAGAGGGAGGGGACACCAGGCCTCGGGTTCGTGCTGCCCCTACCGGGCGCCCCGAGCAAGGCTGCTGCATGCGTGTGCACACGTGGGTGCATGTGTCTCTGGGAACATGTGTGTCTGTGCATGTCTGTGCATGTCTGTGTGCCTGTGTCTGTGTGCATGGGGGCGTCCATACTTAGAAGGACGTGGCAATGAGGAGGCCGTGGGGCATCGCTGGTGACAGGTCAGGGCCCTGGCCAGGGTGGTAGCCTCCGAGTGCCAAGTGGTCGTGTTTGGATGTCAGGGTGTTAGCATATTAGGGTTTCTCAGGCCCAGCGGGGTGGTCAGAGCCGCCAGAGGAGGGCCAGCCTGGAGGGGTTGCGATGAAGATGGCATGTGTGGCAGCCAGCCTGGATGAACTGCCACTCTGAAGTAGACAGAGGTGTCCCAGTGATGAACTCAGGGGAGAGGAGGGACTGGGGGCAGACATGAAGGAGGAGGGAACGAGGTGGGGGGTCTTACCTGTGGGGAGACCACAGGCTGGCCATCGGCGCAGCGTCCAGGAGGCCGGGGCCTTGACCACAGGGAGAGCAGGAGGCTGACGCCACGGGTCTGAGGGCGTCTGGGAGCTGGGGCTGAGACCTCTCTCGGAGCGTGGGGGCCGGGGTCTTGCTTGTTGTTTTAAGGAGAAGTAAGTGTTCGGTGCTGATGGGCGGTGCTAAGGAGCCCCTCGGACCGACCACGAGCCCTGCGCCCAGCCCGAGCCCAGCCCGAGCTGGCCCTGCACGCCGAGCGCCCTCCAGCCGCTCTGCCCACCTCGGCTCCGCAGAGCCTGCCACCACAGGACCTTCCCTATCACGTCCGTCCAGGAGGTCTTGACCTCCGCGGAGCTCGCCTGGCGAATGTAGGTGTCCTGGGATTTCCGCCGCCTGCGGAACCAGATCTCAAACCTCAAGCCACTGTCCCCGACGTTCTCCGTCATCCTGATCTGTGCCATCTGCAGCCACGAGCACCGCGAGGGACCTCAGATCCTGCCCTTTGGACAACTGACCGCTCTCTGGCTGACGCTTGACCCCAGCGCCTCCGTGCCGGAGGTCCCCTCACCCAGACACCGAGTGGTGTGGACGAGGCTGGGCCGGGAGCCCGTCGCCCCTGCCCCCCCGTTCCCCCTCGCCCCCACCCCCGCCATCCACACTGGCTCCCTTGTGAGGGCTCAGTGCCCCCCCCCAGAAGGGCTCCCTGGCGCGTCATCACAGGACCCCTCCGATGAGCTCGCTGGCAGGGAAGGGGTTGTGGTGGGGCCTCTCCCGGGAGACTTCGCCCCCAGGGCCTGTCTGGGGGGAGGGGTGAGGCCCTGAGACCGCCCAGGGGAAGGCTGCCTCTGTGCTCTGCCCACCTTCACCCAAACCTGAAATGGAGTCACCGACGAGGAGACATTTGTTTTCTAGCCCCTGGACTGGCACGTGGAACACGAAGGACAAATGGCTCCTTGCGGCTTCTAGAGGCCCCAGGCTCCAAAATTCAGCCTAAGAGCCGCAATAGCAAATAACCTGGCGTTCCCTCCGGCCCCCAGCGCCCTCCCTGACGCGGTACCTTGAAGGACTGCTCGTACGCGTACACGTCGTGGCCTCCGTCCACCTTCTGGGTCTTGCTGAACAGGATGAGGTCTTCAAACAGGAACACACGCCTCAGGTGCTTCTTCCCTCGGCAGCAAACGAGGAACTCGTCCTGGCATATCAGCCGCCCCTGTTCCTTCAGATCCACCTGCAGGCAGGCTGGCCTCTCTCAGGGGGACGGGGCATGACCTGATCCCAGCCCTGCCCTCGCGCCCCTGTAACGAAGCTTCCACAAGGCGACGGCTGCGTGAGGGTCAACTGCGCCCAGCCAGGCCGCCCCTTCATGGGAGGTGCCCCCCTGCCTCCCGTGGACGGCCCTGTCCTGGGTGACGCCTGGGCTGTCCCAAATCGCTGGGCTGAGCTCACTGGACAGAGGGCTCGGGGGCCTTCGGGTCTGCGGTGGCCGCCTGGGGCCGATCTGTCGTCTTGGAACTCTTACTAACGCTGCTCTAACAAGGCGACCGCGTCTTCACTTGGGACGGGGAATTCGGGGCGGTCCTGCCTGACCGGGAGGTCCGCTCTTCCTCCTGGCCCTGGGCGCTGGCCCCACCATGGCCCCCACAGGGGGCGAATCGGTAGGCTCAGGCCCACAGCCTAAGGCCAAGCTCAGTTTTTCCCATATCCAGTTATTTCAGAGTAGCCCCAAACACCGACGTTTAACATTGAGAGCCCGCCTGCCTCTCCTCCCGTGGCTCCCGCCCCAGCAGCCTCTCCCGGGCGTTCCCTTCCCTCTGGGCGGGGGTCTGGGGGGTCTCAAGTGTGGGCGCCTCCCCGCAGGCCTGTCCTATGGCCCTCAGCTCGCCCAGCGCCTGCCCAGCGCCTGCTCACGGGCGGGGCAGCCGCCAGCCTCCTGGACCAGGGCCCGGAGCAGCAGTGCGTACTTGCCCACGCGCTGCACGGGCTTCAGCAAGTAGGAGGCCAGGTCCATCTTGTCACCCAGCTCCTGCTGCTTGTTCTGCAAGGCCGGGCGATAGGGTCAGCCCGGGCCAGGCCAGGCAGCAAGGCTCACGGGCGGGACGACGACCTTGAAGAAGGCGTTGCCGTGGCTGCAGAGCAGGGCGTCCGCCCGGGCTTGTTCTTGCTGTACAGCGCGTTCCTGCCAAGCTGCTCCTCCTGCGAAGGGAGGGCTGGGGTCAGAGGCCGCCCAGCTCCGCAGGGTCTCGCCGCAGTCGGGAGCGGGCACTCGGCTCCCCGGACGTGGTGGGAGCCCTAGACTCAGTCTCAAAATACCAGTTTTCAGGGAAGAGGCAAGAGGGGTGCTCAGGGGGTGGGCGCGAGGGAGGGTTTGAAATATTCATTAACAGTCAAGAACCAACTTTGGCTAAACATTTAAAATTCTCAAGATCACTGTCAACATGAAACAACACGGAAGCTGCACACAATGGCTAAAAGCATTTTTTAAGAAATAGCTGAAAAGACACAACATGTGGGACGTGCTCCAGCACCGGTGCTTTTGTCATATTCATAGTTAACAATGCTGAACCAGGACTGTCACCTGCCCCCAGCACAGACGCTGCCCCGGTGCCCCAAACTGTGTTTCGTAACTAACTACTTGTTGAAAGAACCTTCTTTTCAGAGTAAATTAAGAATTTTATAAAGACTCAATATTCATGGTTGAGAAGAGACTTATCAAAACCTCAGGTCTCCTCGGAATGATCTATACATCCATGCGGCTCTCAGAGCTGGTCAGGAGGGTCTGGCGCTCCTCTGGAAGGGGAGCTGGGCAGGCTCGCAGGAAGACCGTGACGGGGACCAGGTGGGCTTCCTACGTGCAGGGAGCAAACCGATTTTGGACGCTGCTTTGCGC
Organism: Tursiops truncatus; assembly: GCF_011762595.2. Classification (NCBI taxonomy): domain Eukaryota; kingdom Metazoa; phylum Chordata; class Mammalia; order Artiodactyla; family Delphinidae; genus Tursiops; species Tursiops truncatus. The sequence continues at coordinate 108,103 of NC_047036.1, read as the reverse complement.
CAGCTAGCTGTGAGGGGTGGGTTGTGGACAGATTAGGTGTGATGACACAGGTGCAGCCCCAGTGCTGAGGGGCTCTCGACCAGGGTGCCGTCTGCTGACCCTGAGGCCCAAGTGTCCAGAGCCAGGTCATAACTGGCAGGGACGTATCTCCTGACCCGGACACAAGGGATCCACTCGCCTGAAACGTGGGCCGCTCCCAGCACGAGTGGGGCTGGCCTCACCCTGTTCACACAGTGGGCTGGGGACTCACATATCTCAGGAACGCGTGGCCCACGGCCCAGGGGCGGTGCCGGCAGTGCTCCAGCCCCGGGAGGAAGCGCCCGTGGTGGAAGGCGTAGAGAGTCTCCCAGTTCCCGAAAATGACGCTGCGCTTCCCTCGGAGGTCCTGGGGCAGGTCCGTCCTTTCCATTTCTGGAAAATAGTTGTCGATGACATATCCTGAGGACCTAACATACTGCCTCTCCGTGGAGATCATCTCGGCCATCACGTGCTGCGTCGGCTGCTGAAAGACAGAGAGCCGAGGGGACGCTCAGGCCTCGCGTCATCAGCGTTATTCCTGCCTCGGAGGAAACCAGAGACTGAAACTCCAGAGTGATGAACGCGGTATGCACAGACGGGAGGCGCACAAAAGCACTGTCTCCCGTGGTTTCCCGTCTTTGGGGACGAGTAATTTGCAGGCGCTTCGCACCTGAGCTGTCCTCTCACCGGTACTGGAGGCGCTCCTCTGGCGTAGCGGGGCGCAGGGAGGTCACAGCAGAAGGAAAGCTGTGGCGACGTTTCCACGCTGCCGACCACGGCCTTTTCAGAAGAGAGATCCCTTCGGGAACTGGAAAGGAGAGATTCGCAGGCTCCCTAACTCCAACCCTGAATCCAGACGGCTTGATTCCAGCACCGTCTTAGCGGGCAGCTCTGGCAGGAAGAAGATTCGCACGCCCGCAGCAGGGAGCCCTCTGCCAGGAAGGCTGTGCTGGGGATTTGCGGGAAAACCGGTTTCTGGCGCACACCGGCGGCTAACCTACCACAAGGCGTCCCTGAAAAGCCAGCTTTACTCAGGGACCTCTGACCCAGATGCACAGAAGCCGCTGCAGCAGAGGACGGAGAGTAGGCCTGGGGGCCAGTGTGCTGCGGAGCTGGACAGTAGGCGGAGGGGCCTGTCTGGGCTGGAGGTCCCCACGCACACTACGCCTTTCTTCCCTATTTGAGAGCATCCCACCAGCCGCCTTCTGAAACTACTCCATCCTAATGACACCAGTGGGGGTTGGTAGAGTTTTTCCTGCCATTATCTGTCTTTACTTTTTGTTTTTAATTGGAAGAAAAGCAGCTAACCATAGGAAATGCACCGTGGTCAGAATGCTGTGAGTTCATCCTGTTTGCAGCAGACCCTGGACGGCCCCTCTCACGCCTGCAGCACGGATTTTACAGGTGCTTCTTGTTTCTGGGAAGACGGCGCCTTCTGCTGGTGGGGGCCCTGGAGCCCTTGGCGGTGGCAGTGCCGACAAACACAGCTGCTGCCACGCGAGGTGCCCTTGTCACACCCACGCACGGCCGCTGAGTCACCTCCTGTAGACACTCGCCGAAAACAAGTGTTCTTCTTTAATATCCAGAAAAAAAATACACACTAGCATGGTCTGGGCATCTGGACCAAGTAAAAATGGAAATTGACTCATAAAGGATGGAAAGTTCTGGGGAAATGACTGCTGGCCAAGCGGCAGGAGCTCCCTCCAGACAGCTGGGTTTCCGGGAAGACGGGGCGGTCCGCGCAAAGCTCCCGCCCTGGCCCCGGCATGTGGGAGGACTCGCTCCCTTGAAGGTTGTGTGCGAGGTCCCCACCGCCAGGCCTGGGCTTGGTGGGTCTGAGGCCCGTGAATGGCGGGAGGGGGACCCATCCCCAGCGGCAAAGGCAGGACAGCTTCGCCAACCTGCTCCCTCCCAGACCCAGGACGTGCACTCTGGGTGGCCAGGCGGCTCCCGGTGAGTGGACCACGCCTACCCCTGCCTTCTGCTGCCCAGACACCTTCAAAATGAGCTGGAAGGCCATCCACAGACACGCAGCTCTCCCTGCGCCTGCCCACACCCCACAAGGTCCACCTTTAACAAGGTCGTTGAAGGTTGTTTCAGAAGAGCATTTTGTAACCGTCTCAGTTCAGATTCGAGCTGCTCTCTGGAGGAAACACACGTGGACCCATCCGATGAGCAAAGGACACCAGGGGATGCCCCTCCAGCCAGGGCTCACTGCAAACAGGGACAAACAACCCAGAGGCTGGGAGGCCAGGCTGGCGTCACGGACTGTCACTGGCGTGGGCGGGGTCCTTGACCACTTTTTATCCAGACAGTTAACAAGAAGTATCTTTTTGCAAACATCTTCCTAAACATTTAACAAAATAAACGGACATCTTCATTTGGGCAACAGATAAACGGGCACACACCTCTCACCTCAATACTTAGAGACTTTTTTTAAAAGCAATTTTTAAAGTAATTTCTTCACGTTGTGGGCTTGGTTTGCTTATTGTAATTTTCTAGAAATGGGTTCTAAACAACTAGAGTTGGTTGTTTAACCATCAGAGCGGGGGTGCTAGGTCACTACACGCCCCGAAAAAGGAGGCGGCTGTCAGAGATTCTGTTCTGAGCACAGGGAGATCACTAACGTCTTGTTTAAAATCAGACGTGAGTGCTTCAGCCTGGACCTGACGCGGAAGGCCCGGGGGGCGTCCGTGGGTTTCCCACGCTGGGGAAGGGCATTTCACGGCTCTGGGTCTCTAGACCCCACTGACCACTAGGCCCACAGGTTGAGGGCATCTGCCTCACCTTCCAGCTTGCCCTTCCCATCCTCCTCGGAGGGGTGGGTCCTGGAGGGAGAGGACAGACTCCGGTTCCGAGGGAGCCGAGGGCTCTCGGCACGTGGCCTCAGCGGGGGCCGCTTCTCTGAGGCCACAGCAGTGCCGATCACCTCCAGGCCTCTGATGAAGACCCCAGTGTGGCCCAGCCGGAGGGAGTCGCTGGGGCCACTGTCAAGCTGAGGAGTCGCGAAGCTTTGTGCTTTCTTCCTAATCTTCTGCGGGGGGTGCTTCCTGGGGTGGGCGGGGAGCAGGTGCCGCTGCTGTCCTGTGTGTGCACACCTGGGCGCAGGTGCTCGCCCTGCCCACACGCAGCAGCTTGTCCGGCGAGGCCGGGCAGCAGTCAGGCCCACTCCCCAGCTCGGCCCTCGGGGTCAGCAGGAGGGGTCCAGGAAGGCTCAAGGGGCTGCCCCTCGGGTCCCTGGGCAAGCTCGTGCTTCAGGGGGCTCCAGCCCAGAGGCAGGGTGCCGGGGCCCGGGGCCTCTTCTCCAAGGGCCTCTTGCCAGTGGCGTCGGGTCTGCCGGCTCTGCAGCCACAAGGTTTGGCCCCGTGGCAGCGCCCACTGGCCGCCGGGGCCCACCACCACCACGCTCGCCCTGGGGAAGCTCTGCACGGCCTGCCGGCGACACCGCTTCAGATCCTCGGTGACCAGCTCTGGGTCCGGGCGCTCTAGGCACTGACTGCACCGCAGCGTCCGCCCGCTCACCTGCCCGGCACAGGAGGGCACCGGTCAGTGCAGTGAAGGACGGTCACGGCCAAGGCGGCCTGGTAAACTCAGGTCACGCTCTGCCTGCTGACCAGGTCGCCCAAAGTGAGGACCAGGGTGAGCCAGAGGCCAGAGTGAGAGGAAGGCCCTGTGCTCGCGGTGGCAACTGCCGGCCGGACTCGACCGTGGGCATCAGGGCTGGAGAGGCCGTGAGACGGTCCGCCTGGTGTGCGACCCATGGGCCAGGGACCTCGGGCCGAGAGTTCCAGGCCTGCCCTGGCCTCTTGGGTTCTGTGCTCCTGAGGAGTCTGGCCCTGGCGCCCTAACGGCAGGCATTCTAGGGCGCTAGCGAGAGTGCGGGTGCGGCTGTGCTGCAATCGTTCTGGGATCTTTGACAGTAAGTGGACTTTTATAACTGAGCCGGTAAACAGAAAGAACAGTTCACGAGTCCTCGTGGCCTGTCTGTCCGGTACAATAAATAAACCCCTCACAGGTCTACGGAGAGCCTGGCGGGGGGGCGCCCACCTCGCAGCGAATGTCCGCAGCAAGGACTGGGCAACGTGTGCACACCCTGGGAGGGACTGGGCCGGGGCTCTTACCGTCTCGCAGAACTTGGACCCGAGGGCCTGCCTGGCCAGCTCGCCCTCCCTCCGCTCAGCCAGGCCGGCCTTGGCGCTCAGACTCCTTCTGAAGTCCTGGGTCCCTTCCTCCGCACCTTGCAAGTCCTCTTCCATCAGCCGTAGCCCTTTCGGACGATATTGCTGCGGCCCAAGGAGCAAAGAATCAGAACAAGCCCCAGCAGTGCCCTGGGTGTCCCTGCATGTGTCCTGGTGGGCACCCACCGTCAGCCTGTCCGGGAGAGCCTGGGACGCCTGCCACTGCTTTGCATTCCCCAGAGACAGCAGCTCCAAAGGCCCGAGGAATTTCTCTCTTTCTTTTTCAAACCATGATGTGATCTACGTAGGAAAAGAAGGTTTTACTTTTAAATGTGCTAAGGAGTCCGGCCCTAAGACTTCGGAGGACAAAGGAGGTGTCAGATGCCGCCTCGGGGCCGGTGCATCTGATTCCTACAGCCACACGCCTCGTCTGAACGGCGTCTCCTGAGCGCATCCGAAGGCTACTCGGCCTCAGTCTGAACCACGGTTCTCACTTGTGACTTTTCAATCTGTGAGTGGGAGTGACGCTTGGGTTGGAGAGGGACTGGGATGACCACAGACCTCCACGGCTCACGTTTATAACTTTTAATTGTTTGGAGGTGGAAATTAAGATCATTGAAAAATGGATCCAGAAGTTTCAGTTTCAAAACTTGTTACTATGCTACACAAACTCCAGAAACATTCCTCAGGCTGGTGGCACCTGGGAGGGATGGAGGGGCGATGGCAGGCCTGCCTGCACCTACACAGTCCGATGTGGTCACGGTCATCACTTTAGAGACGCAGTTCCCATGGCAACAGCACTACGCTCACTGCGGGCACGTCAGAGGCAAACCCTCACAGGGCAATGCAGGGGCATCCGGTCGTTAGACACCCAGGAAGAGGTTTGCTATTAAAAAATGGAGCGATTGGGCTGGATCTATCAGGACAATAATTGTATTTAATGAACTCAGATGTATGAGCAGAGGAGAGAGACCAGAGTACATGCTCTTTGTGGACAGAGTCATGGAAAAAAACCATCAAACCTAGATTTTTGCAAGGAAGCACCTGCAGTCCTAGAACTGCCAGGTAGAGAAGAGGAAACGGTCAGCAGGGCAGAGGCGCCTCAGAGGTGGAGTCCCACTTCCGACCTCGAGAAAAAATAAATTCCAGTCGGTTTGAAAATTAAATGGAGAAATTCAAACCATGAAAGTCTTATAATGGAATACATTAGTCATTCTGTAACCGAAAGACAGGAAAAGCCACATAAATCATAAGCAAAGTTAAAGGACAAATTACAAGTATCTGCAACACAATCAAAGGATTAGAAGTGACATAATGAAACTATTACAAACTGTAGGGAAATTGGCCAAGTACACGAAAAAGCAATTTATTAGGGAAGTAAAAATAACCAATAAATGTAGGAAGAAAAGGTTCAACTGCAGCATAAAAGATCCGAATGCAGACAATGATGAGACACTTTATCGTCACCTGTCAGATGGCAAACGAGAAAGCCGGCCTCGAAGGCTGCCGAGAGCCCAGGCTGGGCCAGCTGTCTGGAAGGCTGCTGGAAGATTCTGAAAACCTCAGGAGGTGCGCCCTGACCCTCCAATCCAGCCTAGGAATTTGCAAACAATCACCAAGTGTGAAGGATGTGCAGGTGGCGATGTGAAGGATGTGCAGGTGGCGATGTCTGTAATAGCGAACAGCAGGGCAGAGCCCCGGGGACTCCCACCGGCGTGCGTGCCCACGCAGCCCCACCTCAGGGCCCGCCAGAGGAGCGCATGAGGCAGGATCTCACTGTGGTTAAAACCTAGGTCCTCTCTAGTTCTTCCACAGTGTGCGTGCAATTGCTTAGGAAAAAAAAGCAACTTAACACACTATATAGGATGATCCCATTTTTAGGTTAAAGTGCATTTAGTTTTGGGTGAAGACGGCAGGCTAAAACTTATCTAACTTTGATCCCTCCTGGAACACTGCTAAAGCTTCAGTAACCTCTTTCAAGGCATAAAGGATGGGGACAACAGACAGGCTGGGAAGGAGCGACACTGTGGGGGCCCTGGGCATCCTGCGCAGGTGGCGCAGCTGACGAGGAGGTGAGGGAGACCTGGAGCTGCGAGAGTGGGGGCCCCAGTGCACGCGCCGTCCACCCCGCAGCGCCCGGGTGCTCTCTGCACAGGGGGAGGCAGGCAGAGGCCACGGGAACACGGAGTCTCACCTCCTCCCTGACGTGCAGCCAGGCCCTCCCCTCGGGGGTCGGAGGCCGCATCTCTGGAGGAGCCCACGAGCCCAGGAGGTGGGCCCAGCAGGGGCCTCCAGCGGCCCCGCCCCACTCGGCAGCTGGGCAGGCAACCTAGGATCACCAGGAGAGCCTCCAGCATGAAAAAGAGAAGCCAGGACAGGCCTGCAGAAGCCCCCTCGGAGGGGAGAGAGGCTGGGCAGACACCACGACCAGTATTTCAGCCAAGAGTAAGTCAGGTGCTGTGAAGAAGGTCCATTGAGAGGAATAAACAAACAAAACCCCCATGGAAGTTAACAACGTTAGAGCAGAGGCAGAAACACACAAGTGGGGTTAGAAGATAAAGTCGATAAAATCTACTCTGAAAGTAGAGGAAAAGGCCAGCGACATGGAAAATGGAAAAGGAAGAAAACGAGCGGACCAGCAGGAAGCGTGGAATTTGGGAAACGGGGGTGCTCATCAAGAAACCCCAGAATCCCCAGAGCCTAGGGAGGCAAAGGAGGAGCCTCTGCTCACCAGGCGGAGGCGGCCTGAGGACCAGAGGTGGACGAGGTTCCCGGGAGAAAGCAGGGCCCAGCCCGAGGCCGACAGTGCAGCAGAACAGACTCTCCACCGCAACCCGTGAGGCTAAATGACCAGTACGGTGCCTCTGTTCCGGCGGGAAAATAAACTACTGAGAACTGTGAAGGAGAAGAGACAGCATCGGATGCGCAGGTCTTAGAGTTTCCCTCCTTCCTCTGGGAAGTCCTGGAGGGCATTTTATAATAAAATACATAATATATAAGAAACAGTAGACCCCATAGGATGGAGGAGGCCCCAGAGGCCAGGGAATCGACCCTACGGGTAGACGGGGGACCCCACAGGATGGAGGAGCCCCAGGCAGGGCCCACCCCCAGGCTGGGGTGTCTCGAGTCAGCCATGCTCCAGGCTGCCACCACCGGGCCCAGGTGAGCTGGTCAGCCCCTTGTCTGTGCTTCCCTGCAGCCTGGATCAGCTGGGTCACCATCTCCCACCACCCAGGCCCCCCACTGGCCCGTGGCTGGGCGCTAGGGCTGTTTGTGGGGAGACCAGGGAGGGAAAATACACAGTGTGCAACCCCACTGTGACTGCTGGCTGTCCTGGGGACCAGCCTGGGGTGCCCTGGGGGTGGCGCCCCTCCCACCCTGACTGCCCCACGGTGACCAGACATTGGAGGACGCAGGGCCAGCTGAGGGTCCAGAGAGTCTCCAGCCACTCTTCACTGCCCCTATGCTGCTGGCTGGGCGGGGGGCCCTGGCTTCACATTCACTAACCAGGAAACAATGGCTGATAAAATAATAAGGATTTTACTTGAAAAACATAAGCTTTTGGAAATCGTTATATGCATATGAATATAAAGAAGATCTGGATTCAAATAGTGAGTGTTACACTGGTTATGTCAGGTAGCCCAGTGCCATACCTCCTGGAGCCCTGACTGTCACCTCCCCCTGGAGCCCTGACTGGTCACCTCTCCCAGGACACTGACCTGGTAGCCTCCCCACTGGAGCACTGACTGTCACCTCCCCCTAGTGCCTTGACTGGTCTCCTCCTCCTGGAGCCCTGTCACCTCCCCATGGAGCCCTGGCTGGTCACCTCCCCCTGGAGCCCTGACTGTCACTTCCCCCTGGCTCCCTGACTGGTCACCTCCCCCTGGAGCCCTGACTGTCACTTCCCCCTGGCTCCCTGACTGGTCACCTCCCCCTGGAGCCCTGACTGGTCACCTCCCCCTGGAGCCCTGTCACCTCCCCCTGGCTCCCTGACTGGTCACCTCTCCTGGACACTGACCTGGTCGCCTCCCCCCTGGAGCTCTGACTGGTCACCTCCCCCTGGAGCCCTGACTGTCACCTGCCCCTGGCTCCCTGACTGGTCACCTCCCCCTGGAGCCCTGAATGTTCACCTCCCCCTGGAGCCCTGACTGGTCACCTCCCCCTGGCTCCCTGACTGGTCACCTCCCCCTGGAGCCCTGAATGGTCACCTCCCCCTGGAGCCCTGACTGGTCACCTCTCCCGGACACTGACCTGGTCACCTCCCCCCTGGAGCCCTGACTGGTGTCCTCGCTCCTGGAGCTCCTCCAGTGCCTGCAGACACCTGTTGGAGGCGAGGACCAGCCTGTGGACCTCTTCGTCTACTTGGTCGTACAGCCTGCAGGCAGCCTCGATGGTGTCCCTGGAAAGAGAAGGCAGCTGTCGGAGTGTCTGTTCACAGCAAGCCCCGAGTCGGTGACACCTGGTTACAAACACCAGCTGCACTCTGTACACCTGACAAAAACGGAAGCCCCCGAGGAGGCCCACAGCCTGAGCAGAGCATAAACACGCCTGTGAGCTGCAACACCCTGCCAGCCACAGGTGCGGGCACCCCGGAGGTGGCAGGGAAATGTGGGTGGGTGGACCCGGTGCCCGGGAGGCAACAGGCAAGGAAGCATTTGGTTAGGACGGATGCTGAATCCCAGGAAGTGACCCTTCTCCACTTGAGCCTTCCAAGGAATCTGCTAGGCTTCCTTCAGTTACAAAGGGAATTAATCTCTGGTCAGTCACAGTGTGTCCGTCAGAGGAATGGAGGTTTGAACTCCTTGGAGACACTGCAGGTGATGAAGACGGGCTTCCCGTGACTGGGCAGAGCACTGGGAATCGCCCCGGCTGGGCTGCGGTCCAGCGCTGCCCCAGCGGGACACTCACTGGTAGTCTTGGCCGGCGCCGTGCTCCTCCCTCCTCAGCCGTGCCAGCACGGTGCCGCCTTCCAGCCGGAGGGCCACCAGCCGCGCGTCTTCCAGGACATGCTTCATCATCGCCCTGTGCTTGCCGATCGACTCTGCGACCTCCTGCCCGGGGTAGGAGAAACGTGCTTGGAAGCCCTCCTCCAGTCCTCCCAGCCTAGCGCCAATGGACGCGTCAGTGTGACCCACGCCCTTGCTGTCAACCGAGCTACAAGTGGGTGGGCTTGGCACACCCCACACGCCGCCCAGTCCCCGTAGGAACGTAGCACAGCTCCAGATGCCCTTGCCCAAGGGAAGGGAGATCTGAGGGCAGAAAGCAAGAGGGAAGCTTAAAGGCGGCAGCAGGAGGAGATGCTGGCATTTAGACGAGGCCGTGGATTTCACCGCGCACCCTGGGACCGGGAGGCATCTCCAGGGCCCTGGTTCCTAGGCTGTCGAGGTCCCTCCAGCCAGTCCACCTCTGTGTCTCCTGACAGCAAATCACTTGTGCCTCGGTGGCATGTCAGCAAATGTAGTGGTGATGTTTCTTTTCTGGGCAGAGTGGGATTTTTTTGGTCACAAGGGAAGTTTTTTGCTAATTGAAAGGGATCTATGAATGAAAAAGGGCTTGAAAATTTTTGCTGAGGATGATGGTTTTGACCCAACTGTTGTGTTCCCACCTATCTGTCAAATAAAATAAAATACACGAGAACCTACCTGTGCTGTGCTTGGGGTCCTGTGGGTGTTCAGGGAGTGGACTGAATTTTGTAGGAAAACAATGGCTTCCTCGCAGTTTGAGGTGAAGGGCTCCAGCTTCTATTGAGGTTTGAGAGCCAGGAGACATAAAGACAGGTTCTGTTAGATGTTGAAACAAGCAGCTGTGAGTTCCCACATTTAAGCCCATCTCAGGTTGCAAAGCCTGCCGTGCGGCCGCCCGGTGTCCTCTGCACATCAATAGAAGTTCCTCCCCTGCCCAGGGAGGGGTTTCAGTGGCATTCTCAAGGGTGCCATGGTGTGGCTGTCCAGAAACAGACTGTTGATGGCGACTATGACAGGTGTGACACTTGGTGGGGGGATGCCCTTTTCTGATTTAAGTAAAAAATCCATCTAAGGAGAAGCCCAGGAGACTGGCATGTGCAGCAGCTGTGAGTTGCACCTTACCCGACGGAAGCAGATCCAGGCACTGTGGCTGTAGGGAAAGGAGCCCTCGAGGTCTGCAGTCAGCTGGGAGCTGTCGACAAATTTGTGCAGGGCCTTCAGGGAACCCACCAGCTCACACTGCCAAGGAAGGCATTCACTGGTCATGGCCATGGACGCAGCTCTCGGGAAAAACCACTAGAATGGCTCACTCCTGGGAAAACTGCTGGGTTACTCGGTTGAGAGGATTGAGAAGCAACTTTAGGGTTCAGCTATCCTGCCTGCTGGTGGCATTACTGGAGTATATGTGGGTGGACACAGGAATCTAACTGAGACGTGAAAGGAGAGACAGCAAAGAGAAATAGAGGAAAGACCAAAAGAATGGAAAAGTTGGGGAAGAACAGACGGCAAGATGTTAACAGGAAAAGGGAAAGGGCAGGACGAGGAAGGGAAAAGTGAGAGGATGAATCAAGGATGAGCTACTTCTGGTTTGGCAGAGTTGAACCTCCCCAGACAAAACCAGACTCTGGATAAAGTATAGTGACAGCCATCCGAAAGCTCTGGAGGGTGAACAAAGCCACCATGGAGGCAACTGAAACTGGGTAAAGGGACTGGCATGGGGTGGCTCCCTGTTTCTGTGGCTTTGGCCTGAAGGCAGGCTGCCAATATGGTGAGGCTGGAGTGGCTGAAGCTCTGATAGAAAATGGGCATCTTTCTGGCCTAAACAGCCAGAGGATAGAGCTGGGGCAGAACGTGAAGGTCAATATCCACCCCACGGAGAAAGCTGGGGAAAGGGAGCTCCAGTTGTGTGCAATTGGACCTGCTCAGTCTAATCAAGTTAAATGCATGCTAAAACAGCATTCTGTGAAGGTTTATAATAGAGTCCAGAGTCTCTACAACAGAATATTCACAATGTTCAAAAGATAATCCAAAATTACTTGACACACAAAGAATCAGGAAAATGTGACTATTCTGAAGCTTCAGGAAAAGACAATCAACAGAGATCAACCCAGGAAAGACCACAGATGTTGTAATTAATTACGACAGGACTTTAAAACAGCTATTATAACTATGTCAATGATGTAAAGGAAAAGATGCTTGCAATTAATGAGACAATAGGAAATCTCAGCAGAAACATAGAAAATCTATTTTAAAACCCACTGAAAATTTTATAGCTGAAAAACACAATATCTGAACTAAAAAACTCACTGGATGGGCTTAATAGCTGAATGGAGTCAGTGACCTTGAAGATAGGTCAAGAGAAACAATCTGATCTGAAGAAAAGAGAAGAAAAAAAGTGAAAAAACCTCCCAGATTCTCAAAGACTTATGGGACAATATCACTACTGTATGTGTAACTGAAATCAAGAAAGAGAGGAGAGAATGAGCAGAAAAGACTCTTAAGAAATAATGATTGAAAACTTCCTAAATTTGGTGATAAACATAAACGTAAATGTTCAAGAAGTTCAGCCAAACTTAACAGGATAAATAAGGAGAAAACCATGCCGAGTCACGTTATAGTCAATTTGCTAAAAAAGAAGGAGAAAATCTTAGACGTGGCCAGAGAAAAATGACACATTTCCTATAGATGAACTTTTTTACCATGAACTTTTCATCAGAAACTAGGAAGGCCAGAAGACACCAGAACAACATCTTTAAAGTGCGGAAAAAACAAACAAACTACTGTCAAGCCAGAGTTCTATATCTGGCGAAAATATCCTTCAAGAATGAAGGCTGGGAACTCCCTGGCGGTCCAGTGGTTAGGACTCTGTGCTTCCACTGCAGGGGGCACAGGTTCGATTCCTGGTCAGGAACTAAGATCCCGCAAGCCACGTGGCATGGCCAAAAATAAGTAAAGAAAAATAAAGAAAAACAGAAAAGAAATCTGAGGGGAAGAGAGAACATTTTAAAAAAATGAATGAAGGCAAGGTAAAGACATTTTCAGATAAAAGAGAAAGAAGCAAGAAGAGAAGGAAAGAAAACAAATGAGGTGGAGAAGAAAAACCAGATTTTTAAAAGTTTTCTAATGTTATGCTCTGCAGGGGTCCTGCAAGAATTCAAGGCATTGGAGACAGGTTTCCAGGCTCCTGTACGGAAGCAACTACATCTTACAGAAATTCTTTCGTGCGTTATCTCATCTAGGTGCCCTAATATTTAATTTTATGCATCACTCAGGGTCTATCTGTCAGAGTCATCAGTCAGTCTAAAACCATTACCTGAATTGTTGCATCCTTGTCAGGCCTAAATGCTGATTCTTTATCCACCAGCAGCAAAATACTATGAATTAAGGGAGGAGATGTGTTCTGAAATAAGAAATACTGATTAGCTTTCTAATTTTTCACTTCATTGAGTTAATAAAATTGTCCAATTTTTATTGGTTCTACTTTGATATGTTCCAAAAGTTCCTAAAATGCATAAAATGTAGTTGCCTTTGCTGTGAATATAAATTATTTGCCCTTATGAATTTTAAGGTAGTCAGGTTTATTGATTATAATTAACATAGGATAAATTCACCCTTTTTTGTGTACAGTTCTCTAAGCTGTGACATGCCTTATGGTCGTGTAACCACCACCTCAATGAAGAAATAAGACGGTTGAGCATCCCGCACATTTCTTCATGTGCCTCGTAGTCCAGCTCCGCAGTCCCTGGCAATCCCCCATCTGTTTTCTGTCTCCGTAAACTGCCTTTCCATATATCATATGAGCGGACTCATGCAGTGCAGTATCGGCTTCTCTCACTTAGCACACTGCCCTGAGACGCATCCCCATTGCTGGGAGGTCAGTAGCTCACGCCTCTCACTGCTCATCATGTTACCTCGACTGCAGGCACCACAGTCTTGTCGTTCACTCAGCAGATGAAGGACATGTGTGTTGTTTCCAGTTTCTGGCCATCATAAACAAAGCCTGTAGACACTGTGTTTTCATTTCTTTTGTGTAACTAGCCAGCCATTGGTTTGCCAGGTGCTATGGTTAAGTGTATGTTTAGCTTGTGACTAACAGCCAAATAGTCTTCCCGAGTGGCTACACTGTCCTGCATCCCACCAGCAACACCCCGGTCTTGTTCTTGTCAAGTTTGTGGTTGTAGTTGTATGTGTGATCTCATTTTGGTTTTAATTTGCATTTCTCCAGTGACTAAAGACGTTGAACATATATATATTTTTTTCTTTAGCGGTACGTGGGCCTCTCACTGCTGTGGCCTCTCCCGTTGCGGAGCACAGGCTCCGGACGCGCAGGCTCAGCAGCCATGGCTCACGGGCCCAGCCGCTCCGCGGCATGTGGGATCTTCCCGGATCCAGGCACGAACTCGCGTCCACTGCATCGGCAGGCGGACTCCCAACCACTGCGCCACCAGGGAAGCCCTGACCATATTTTCATGTGCCTATTTCCCGTTCATCAATTGTTTTTGGTAAAGTCTGTTCAAATATTTTGCCCATATTTTACTGGACTTTTTTTCTCTTTCTATTGAGTTCTGAGACTTTATATATTCTAGATACAAGTCTTTTTCAGATATGTGTTTTGCAAACATTTTATCACAGTCTTGGCTTTGTATTTTCATTTTAGTAACAATGTCTTCTGAGGAGAAGTTTTAAATTTGGATGAAGTTCAATTTATCATTTTCTTCTTTTACGGATTATGCTGTTGGGGTCAGAGCTAAGAAATAGTTGACTAAACCAAGGTCATGAAGATTTTCTGTTTTCTTCTGGTGGTTTTGCAGTTTTAGATTTTACATGTAGGTCTAAGATCCATTTTCAGTTAATTTTTATATATCATATGAAGTATGTGTTGAAGATTTCTTTTTTCTCTTTTCTTTTGCATACAGATGTCCAATTGTTCCAACTCTATTGGTTGAAAAAAATCTTATTTTTAGAGAGTGTTTATGACTTTAATCAAACTCCTGTTTCTGTCTGCTAGATTATACTGAGGCCAGATCATTCCGCAATAAGATGCTTTTATTTACCCAGTGTTTCTTCATTCATATTCCCTAAGGCTTTACTTTTTAATACTTTCTTATAAACAAATTTTAGGCTTTTTTGTAATCCCCTAGTTTGAAATGAATTTACTGGATGAGCCTCAGGACTAACTGATATCTTATCTATTTTAAGTTCATCCTATGTACTTATATTTTTGTTAAGTGGCTTCTTGTGGATGACACTTTGTAAATATTTGTTGAATGAATAAGCCATAGAAAAGCCACAGAAAAGAACAATCTTGTTTTCCTATTTTAGAGCCATATTCTATTTCTCTTACTCAGTTTAGCTAAAATTTTGAGTTATCCTGCATTAAAACTACAAACAGTTTGGAAAAGTGTTTTATATTTCTTATATATTCCTATTTGAGTGAATTTTTACTATTAGGATTTGTTACTATTCCAAAGAGAATTAATGTTAATTCTCAGATAAGAGAGAACAGTTAATGATTTATGACAATTACCATGTTAATAAGGTAATAGTTACCTGCTGTGAGTGGGGTAAGGGATGCGCAAAGTCTCAGGAGTTTCTTCCACCAAGGGAAAAAAGTCACTATTCCCTTTTCAAAATGGAAAGCTTTTTATGGTATCTGAACTTTAATAATTTAACAAATTTGAAGTATACTTACTTGAGGTAGATATGAAGAACAGCTGAGATTTTTTGCCCTTTGTAAAAATATTTAAGTACTTTTATACATCCCTCAAAATTTAAATTGAAAATGGACACATGATCCTTAAATTCCAGCTCATTTCCATTCCTCTCATTTGCATCGGAAATCTTGCTGTCAGCTGAGCCAAAAACAGGGCAGAGGTCTGCAGGCCAGCTTTCTCTGCAAGGCCCTCAGGGCTGTCTGAAAGCCAGCTTTGTGGAACAGTTATGTCCAGACATGGAAAAGAATCGGATCTCCTCTCGTAACCCCATCATGAAGCTCCTTAGACTATTAGCGTGTCATAAAAGGTCCCAGACGTAGCTGACGTTTCCCCAGGTCCTAGCTTCTGCTCTGGGAGTTGCGTGGGTGGTCAGGGACCACCTCTCTCAGGCCTGACTCCCGCATGGGACCCGAGTGGCCCAGGATTTAAGGGAAGTCTGAACAAAAAGAAATGCTGGGGAAACCGGTAAGTGGCCAGGTCCGATCTGCCTAGATCTCAGGTCAACAGCTAGGGTGGGGAAGCGCGGCAGACTTTCTGCGAAGGGCTCGCTCGTCTCCGCCTGAGGCTGGAGCCCTGATTTCCACGGGCTCTTCATGGTTGATGATATTCACGTTCCCATCGGATGCCAAAGGAGCAGAGCTGCCAGTCCTCCCGCTTTAGGAAACGCCCGCAGAGTGTGCAGACGTGCATCTGCGTCTTCCTGGCTGTCTGGCCCTGCTCTGCTCCGTCCCGCACACAACACACACGCGGTACAGCACGCGGCACGGCATACAGCACGCTGTGCCCACCTCTCCCCTCGCCTGGAAGTTCGGAGCCTCTCCCCAGGCCGCTCCGGCCTGGCCTCCCCCGAGCCCCGCCCCGTGCAGAGCCTGTCTGCTGGGCCCCTCTTTGCGTTCCCCAGACTCTGCTCTCCAGCTGGTCAGACTTGCTCCAACCTCACTCACTAAATCTTTCCTTGAAAGAACTTCTGTTCGGCGTCCCTAAAATGCAGGCGCCTGGGTGAGAACAGTGACCAGTGCTGTACCATTAGAGATGGAACAGAGGAAACGGTGCTCAGGAGCCGCCGGAGCAGCTGCAGCTCCAGGTGCCTCTGAGAGCCCGGACCCCAGCACAGCGCTTGGCACACAGGAGCCCTGTGTGCACACATCTGAGGGAGACTGAATGTTCTCAGGCTCCCATCTGGCCCTGGGTCCCTGAAACATGCAGTGGTGCCTCTCTCCCTGTTCCAGGGACTCCCTGGATTCTACTCATGACCTGGAATCCAGGCTTGGGGCTTCCTGAGGCCACCGCTAGACCACCGGCCTTGACCCCGTCCCAGAGGGCTCCGGGACTCCTGGCCGCCCAATGACCAGGGCCCGCACCCCACAGTGAGTGGCGGCCGCCCCTGCAGGCCTCCATTCCTGTCTGGGAGGGTGACTAACTACCCTGCACCCGGATTTAGTCGGACAGGAGACACGGAGACGGTGTGAAGGGACGTCATCACCGTTCCTGCTGAGTCAGAGCACAAAGCAGAACGTCTGCACGGCTGACCCTGGCCAGCTGGACTTGAAGGTCTGCAGCGAGGCCGGGAGGGGGCAGAAGCAGGAACCTGCTTTGCTCCTTCCACCTCTAAGCACAGGCCCCTCCCCACGTCTCCAGATTCACACGAGGGAGGTGGCGGCCGCCGACCCCCTGTGCCTGGAGAAGCTCAGCGCCCCAGGACGGGACCCACCTGCTCACCTGCAGGGCTGCCAGGGCCTGGGAGAGGGCGGGGGCGGCCAGGCTCTTGCGTGCGTCCACCAGGATGACCAGCCCCAGCTCCCGCACCTCCTTCCTGGAGAAAGAAAGACAGGACGTGTTAAATCTTGTCCAGAGCGAGCTTCCCTGTCTCTCCACGAGACGCGTCCCCACCGAGATGCTCTTGGCTCTGCGAGTTCGGGACTCTTGGCTTGATACACATCCGCCTTCCGCTTCCTGAGGAATCAGCTGCTTCTCAGTTGGAGGTAGGGCAAGCGGGACTCACTGTGGTGGACCAGCGGTGGGGAGGTCTGCTTTCTCTCTCCTGCCCACCGACATCCACGCAGGTGCAGCTCTGGGTGAGTGAAGCAGGGCCTTCATCCAGGAGCCAGAGGTTCCTGGGAGTCTTTGTACTCGTTTGTGTGTTTGGGTTGATGCAGGGCTGCAGAGCATCCCCTGAAACTAAAAATCTCGCCACGTGCTTTTGAAAACCCCGTTGTCTGCATTGTGTGATCAGAAGCTTCAGTTCCAGATTCAATAGGAAAGAATAATAGGCCGGGACAAGTTGGTATATTCATTCTTCAGAACTTTCAGTGTCCCCGGGAACCGCCTTCCACTGTAGCTTCCGGTGTCAGCGGGTGTTCTAACTCAGCTGCCTGTCTGGACGCTGATCTCTAGATGCACACGCAGCAGCGCTGAGCCCGGGCCCTGATGCCTGCTTACACAACGCTGCAGAGCTGCACAGCTTTAGTGCCATGTTCCTGTTCGCCCCCCGGTCAGGTGTGTTCCATTTGGGGTAAAACTGCTAAAGAGCATTTGAAGGGTGTTTCTTGGGGAGGCCAGGTACGAGGACAGAAGTGGGGCTGCGGAGGCCAAGCTGACGCGTCTGGTGCTGGCGGCTCCTCAAGGCCCAGGTGGGAGCAGGCAGGTGGACGCTATGTCTCTGCCCAGGGACTTCTCGGTGCCCACCTGCTTGGCCACACGGGTCCTGGTCAGTGCTGTCAGGAGCTGGGCGAGATGCTGCCTTTCGCCGGAGGGTCTCGTGTCCACCCTGCCGGTCAGACCGGAGGCCTCCAGCAGGGACGGCTGGATCTCGCTCTGTCGTCGTGGGCCTCCCTTCTCTGGCGCCCCCGGCCCTGGGGTTTCCCTTCATCTGCCAAGTCAGTCGTGGCCCCAGAGCCCGGCAAGTGGCCTCACCAGGACCACAGGGGCAGTCGTGCTCAGTGACTCACAGGCTCTCCTCTACGACGTCACCCACTTGGCGGCTGGCAGGACAGCCCCGCCCTTCCTGGGGGCTGTTCCCGGGGTCAGACGGCCGCTGGACCCTGGTCCTGAGTGGCTGAGACGGACCCCTTTGCTCATTCCTGCATCCACATTGGTACCAACTGGAACCCCAGAGCAGATCCCCTCCCCTTCTGCCTGCCCCTGCTCTGGATCCCCTGACGCCTCTGCTTCGCCCTCACTCCCAGCGGCAGGCAGCCTCCAGGCCCCCCAGTCTGGCCCCTTGGGGTCCCTGATCCACCCCAGGCCGCTGTGCAGACCTGCCTGGATGTCTCGGTCTGCATTTCTGCGGAAGCCTCCGAACTGTCTTCCTGAAGCTGCAGGCCGCTCGGCCTGCCACACGCCATGGTCTTCGGCCCAGGGGGGCCTGCTGTCTTCACAGCGTCTTCCGTCCTCACAAAGTGCCCGACGGCTCCAGGCCTTGTGTGTGCTCTTGCTTCCCCTCTTGTCTGCAAACCCTCTCCCTCCTCCAGGACACAGTATGTCTGGGAAGTCCCTCTCGGCACTGTGGGCTTGTCTCACCATGGGAGCTGCGACAATTCGGGTTCACCTGTGTGTCTCCATCAGGGCAGGAACTTCTGCTGTTCCCTTTTGTATTCCCAGGTAAGTGTGGATGGCAGGATGGATGGGTGGATTCCTGCATGGCGCAGGAGGGTGCATGGATAACAGCCAAGATCCTTTCCGAGTTTAAGGTTCTGTGTATCTAAGAGTTTGATGGTAGTCCTTTCACGACGCCAACTCATAGGAATGCGGGGCTCCTTGTAACGCACCTGCAGGAACCGACGATGAGACTCTCCCGGGCGCTCCCCCCAAAGGTGCGGCATCTCAGGTGCCTCTTCCCAAGAGCTGAGG
Organism: Tursiops truncatus; assembly: GCF_011762595.2. NCBI lineage: Eukaryota > Metazoa > Chordata > Mammalia > Artiodactyla > Delphinidae > Tursiops > Tursiops truncatus. The sequence continues at coordinate 89,380 of NC_047036.1, read as the reverse complement.
GCAGTGGCTTCTCCCGGTGCCGCTCTCTATCAGGACGTTCACGGTTACAGCCCTTGTTGGGGAATAACCAGACAAACCTTCGGGCTCCAGAACAAGCTCCCCTAAGTCTTCAGAAACATTCTTCTCCCAGGTCTTCATGTGCAGGTGAGCAGCGGCGCACTGTCTGCACCGTCTGTGGCAAAGTGGAAAAAGCAGGGGTCTGGACGTCCAGCTCAGCCCCGGTCCCACAGGCTCCACAGCAGTCTCACTCCTTTCTCTCGGGGGGCCCTGGTCAACCAGGACCTCCCTGCAGTGGTCAAAGGAAAGCTTCTGGTAAATAGAAAATGTCATTATTCTAGGGCTTTGAAGGTGTTTACCTGAGGCTTACAGAGTATGAACTAGTGCAAGGATGAAAGTAATTTTTTTCAGAGTCGTTTCCTTATGTTTTGAAATCTCTGCTGAAAGATAAGTTTGAAATCCTAGGCTCAGCGCAGTGAAAGTAGGCCCTGCAGGTAACTGCGAGCCTCGCTCTGCGAAGGAGCCTGGGGGGATGCAGCATTTTAAGTCCTTTCCTGCCTGTGTGTCCCCACACTGACTGTACCCGTGCTACTTCAGAAAAAATTTCAACAGAAAGTCAATACCCCACAAACAAGCATGAGGTCACGGGTGGGAACGCTCCCACGTACCAGGAACGCTCCCACGTCACGCGAGGGCACACCAGGTAGCATGTTCCCACACGTGCGCACACGTGGCCATGAGTCACCCAGCACGCTCTCACGTGAGGTCATGTGACTTCACTCTAGGGACTGCAGAGAGATTATTTCTAGCCCCTCTAGCACACCCATGAGACATCCCTGCATCACGGCACACTACCGACTCCAGCCAAGGGCAGGGCTGGGACTCGGGGCCGGGATTCAAACCTGGGCCGTTGACCTTAGGACTGAGCCCTGGGGCTACGTCCACCCGGCACCGTGGAGGCTCTTGGTCTGATGGCCGTGAGGCAGCCCGAAGCCCGTCTGCACCTGTTGGGGGTTAGGGGCCCCAAACAATGCGCGTGACTCCGGTTCTCCATCCGCCCCCATCTCTGTCCTTGGTCCGTGGAGAGCCCTGGGGAGGGTCACCCAAGCGTGTCTGCTTCCTTGTGTAGGGCGCAGGAGGCAAGGTCCCCTGGAATTCCACACCAGGAAGGTGCGGCTCTGGAGGGGCTGGTGCACTTTCTTCCTGGCGCGTGTGCTGCTGGCTGCCCGGAGGCCCAGCGATGCCACAAGGCCTAGTTCGTGGTCAGTCTTTCCTGCTTTCTGGCACCAGGTACCTCCTATTTGTACAATTTCTTCACCCGGTTATACTAAATATTCTGTTTCTATCAGCTCGTGTCTTTAATCAAGGTCACTTCAAATCTTTTTTAGAAAGACGTGGAGCATAAAACATGTAGACAAATAATGCCTAAAGCCAGTACTGCGCAAGGAAGAGCAACGCAGAACTCAGGCCTGCATTCGGAGGACAGGGGTCCAGGTGCACGGGAGGGACGGGGTGCGTGGGGGGCGGCACGTGAGAGCCCGGCACGAGGGCCCGGAAGGAGGGGGAGGTGGGAGACGGGACCTGCCGCAGTGACGCGCCAGACGGCAGAGCCCGGGAGCCACCCGAGATTACACCTCAGCTGGGTTTATCCTCAAAGGGTCTGAAAACTGGAGGCTGGCTCAGTCCCACCTGGGGATGGTGTGGAGGTACTTCAGCAGACGGGTTAGCTCGGCACTGGACATGTGTTCGCTGGACCAGAGTGGGCCCCTTGTACAGACCTGCACCACCGCTCTTCCCTGACGGTCTCGGGTTCCTGCAGAAACAGAGGTGCTGGAGGAGGTCACTGAGAGGATGCGACCGCTAGCCGACCCCCGAGCTGGACCCAGGCCCCTGTGCTCCTCCGCCCTCCTCGTTCCCGGAACCTGCCTCAAGACGCACCTTGGAGATAACGGTGTGGCATCGAGACCGACTGGAGAGTAACATGACTGAGCCCAGTTAAGGCCTCCCTCCAGGTGAACTTTAAGACTCTGGCGGGCGGGGCGGAGATCTTGAGGCCGCCCATACAAGCCTAGTGTACAAGTTACCTGCCACCTGCCAATGTGGAGCGTGGCCTCTTTCTTCGGTCTCTCTCTGCCCTCTGTGGGCAATTCCAGATTCCACCCGGGAAGGTCCCAGAGGCTGTGAACTAACAAGGGGCCATCGTGAAAGGGGGCAGCCCCCACAGGGACACCCGCGGCTTCAAGCTCGAGGAGATGGAGCCAGGATCTGCAAACACTATCTGAGTTACCGGCTTAGATGTGAGATCTGCTGGGAGGGTAGAGCCCGGCATTCACCTGGGCAGATGACAGCCAAGCTCACCTGGGAGGGTGAGGCCCACTGCCATGCTCTGACTGTTTGTAACCCCCCAAATTCATATGCTGAAATCTTAATACCTGATTTGATGGAATTTGGAAGTGAGGCCTGTGGGAGGGGCTTTGGTCCTGAGGGTGGAGCCCACATGAATGGGATTAATGCCCTTATAAAAGAGACCCCTTGCCCACCTGCCATGTGAGGACACGGTGAAAAGGTGCTGACTGTGAACCAGGAAGGGGCCCTCACCGGCACCCACCACGCTGCGCCTTGACCGTGGACATCCAGCCTCTAGGGCCGTGGTAAGTGAAGTTGTGTTGTTGAGAAGCCGCTGGCCTGTGGTGTGTTGTTAGCAAGACAGCCACGCTCACCTGGGAGGGTGACCGCCCCGGACTGCAGTAGCTCCTGGTTGAGTTCCAGCTCCTGCCTGGGCGCCCGGCTGGGCAGGTCTCCTGCGCCAGGTGCCCACGCTTCACCCTCGGGGCACAGCGGCTCAGCAAGCAGGTCCGAACACCGGCTGGGGCTGCTTCCTCGGACGCTGCTGCCCTCTGCAGAGACATCAGCTGCACAAAGCAAAGAGACCTGGTCAACGATAACGTGCTTCTCTGGCCTGAAGGCAGCTACAAATGCAAGGAGAAAACAGGAGACCTGTGAACTTGTCCCATTTCTGGTGGGAAAGGTCAGTGAGCACATCTGCAGGTCAGGCTTTTCCTGAGGAGTAATGAATAAATCACATAACTAAACGGGTTCTCAGATCCTGACAACCAGAAAACACCCAAGGGAGAAACATTTTATACCGAATGATGTCACGGATCGTGACCGCAACCTCCTGCATCACCCCAGAGATTGAGGCCTCGAGCTCACACATAACCTCAGAGGGGGCGTCCTCACCCTCCACGCTGCGTAAAAGAAGGGATTCTCCCTCGGCCATCATGTCAGAAGGGGGCCTCGCTTTCACTCGTCCCCTCAGAGAAAGGGTCCTCGCTTCATACGTCAACTCAGAGAGGAGGCTTCACCCTCACACAGCCGCTCAGTGAGAGGAGCCTCGACCTCAGGAATCACCTCAGACAGGTGGTCGCTGCCTCACAGAGGGAGGCACCACCCTCTGTGGTCGCTGCCTCCACAGAGGGAGGCACCACCCTCATGCATCTCCTCAGTGTGGGGGTCTGGCCATATACGTGCCTCAGAGAGAGCTTCCTCGCCTCACACACCTCTTGGGAAACGGGATCTTCACGCACGTATCACCTCTGAGACGGGGGCCTCATCCTCCAAACACACCACTTCAATGAGAAAGGTTTCTTTTCGCCCTCACACATCTCCTCAGAGAGTGGGTCCTCGAGTCACTTGTCACAAAAGGGAATGGGGCCTTGCCCTCCAGTGTCACCTCATAGAGGGGTGCCTGGACCTCAAGAATCACCTCAGAGGGGGGGGGGGGTTGCACCCTCACACAACACGTCAGAGAGGGGTTCCTCATCCTTAAGAATGATCTCAGAGAGGGTGTTTCACCCTCACAAATCTCCTCAGACAAGTTCTCACCTCACACATCTGCTAAGACACAGGGTCCTCGCTGTCACACGTCACCTCAGAGAGGGGGGCCTTGTCCTCATGCATCATCGCGACTCCTTTTTGAGCATCACCTCAGGGAGAAGGGGCCACGTCCACCAGCATCACTCAGAGAGTGGGTTCCTGGCCCTCACACATCACCTCAGAGAGGGGGGCCTCACCCTCACACGTCACCTCAGAGAGGGGGGCCCCCTCCTTGAGAATCACCTCAGAGAGGGGGGCTTCACCCTCACACGTCACCTCAGAGAGGGGGGTCCCCTCCTTGAGAATCACCTCAGAGAGGGGGGCTTCACCCTCACACGTCACCTCGGAGAGGGGGGCTTCATCCTCACACGTCACCTCAGAGAGGGGGGCTTCACCCTCACACATCACCTCAGAGAGGGGGGCCTCACCCTCACACGTCACCTCAGAGAGGGGGGCCCCCTCCTTGAGAATCACCTCAGAGAGGGGGGCTTCACCCTCACACGTCACCTCGGAGAGGGGGGCTTCACCCTCACACATCACCTCAGAGAGGGGGGCCTCCTTTTTGAGCACCACCTCAGAGAAAGTGGGGCCTCAGCCTCACACATCTCCTCAGAGATGGGTCCTCGCTCTCGTGCATCTCCTCAGAGAGGGGGGCTTCACTCTCACACAAATGCGACCTTATTTGGAAAAGGCTCTTTGCAGAAGTGAACTAGTGAAGTTTAGGGTGGGCCCTAAATTGAATGATAGGTGTCTTTACAAGAGAAAGGAGAGGGAGCTTGGAGGCACAGTGAGACACAGGGTGAAGGGCAATGAATTTGGCCAAGGGATGCCTGGGGCTCCAGTAGCCAGAAGAGGCAGGAAGGACCCTCCCCTGGAGCCTCTGGAGGGAGTGGGACCCTGGGACACCTTGATCTTGGACTTTGGGACCAGAACCGTGAGGATAATTTTCTGTTGTTCAGAGCCACGAAGTCTGTGGTACCTTGCTGTGGCAGCCCCGGAAATGAATACATGTAAACATTTTCAACAGTTGATACGGACATGGAGACAGGCTTCTACTGAATCAAGTGACCAGACCAATTGTCACAGGTGGGAGAGGGGAGGAGGAGGAGGGGAGTGTGGGGGGGAGGAGTGGGGGTGGGAGGAGAGTGGGGGGGAGGAGAGTGGGGGAGGGGAGTGTGGGGGGAGGGGAGTGTGTGGGGGAGGGGAGGGTGAGGGGAGCGGGGGTGGACATTTACCTTCCTTTCCTGTGCAGCTGGGACTCTCCACTGTGCCTGGACAGCTGGAGCCTGTGGTTCTGGTCCCCACAGCTTGTCCTCCCAGGAGACCCCCAGGCCTGGTGCTGGCTAAGTGCTGGGAGGCCCGCCAGGTGTCACCTCGGGAGCTTCTGAGGGACCTATCCCAGGATCGAGACCTCCTGGGAAGGGTCCTCCCTGCAGCTCCTGGACCATTCTCTTGTCTCGGGATCTCCTGGGGGTCTCCCGCAGGGCCAGGGATCTCTTTCTGGGTAAGACTGGCCGCTGCCCCGGCCCCCCTGGCCCTGCGGCCGTGGGTCTGGGAGCCACAGGCCTCATCCCCGATGGATTCCTCAGAGCTGGAGCCCAGGGGCATAGGGTTCTGCAGGGCCTCCATGTAGGACTTCCTGAACCAGCGTCTGGCCTCCACACTGGCTGGGGTTCTGGGTGGCCGCCTCCTAGAGCTCGGGCTGCCCCCCTCTGCGTGGAAGGCGAGGGCCTTGGAGCCGTCCTTCTTGTCCATGGGGTCCAGCCTCCCTCCTGGTCCTTCAGGGCTCTCAGGACACTCCCAGGGGTCCTGCTCTGAGGGGCCAACCCCCCTGAGGCCTCCACTGGGACTCCCGGACAGGGTCCCGGGGCTTTCGCACTCAGCCCTTCTTGGGGAAGGAAGACGGCGGGGCTGGTTACTGCTGGGATGCCCACCGCAGTGGGGCAGGGTTGGGGTGTGCTTGGAAGGTGTGCCGCCCTGGGGAGCGGGGCTGGCCACGGTTGGTGCCGGGGCTGGAGCCTCCGAGGCGCTGTCGGGTGGCGGCTGCTGAGGCCCAGGACCGCTGGGGCAGCTGGGCAGGTTGGTTCCGGTGGTGGGGACAAAGACAGGGTCTGTGACGTTGTTCCAGGGGGTGCGGTAGACCACCGAGCCCGAGGTCAGCAAGCAGTTTTGCAAGGGGACACCGTTCTGCTCCCCGTTCACCAGTTCCAGGAACTCTCCCGTGAAGACACAGCCGTACATGGTCTCAGGGACAATGACTTCCTCCGAGCCTTGTCCAAGCCGGGAAAGGCGTTTCAAGACCAGTCTGGCGCGCTGCCTCCCCGCCGCCACAGTGATCTGCAGGTAGAAGTCCCCAGGCCTGAGCCTGACTCCGCGCAGGGGCGCCAGCTGCACCACCACCTTCTCGTGGATGCACAGTGGCCACCCTTCGTGCAGGAAGAGGAGGCCTGCGTACCTGGCCTGGGGCAAGAGAGGGATGCAGGGAGATTAGCGGCTGACGCGGAACCTGTCAGAGCCCCTGGCCTCTGTCCAGCAGGAGGGTGGGCGACTGGGCCCCCAGCGCCCCAGAACAACAAGGGCATCAGGACTGAAGAAAGGGCGTTAGAAACGCATTTCTACCGCTCTTCCTGGGTGGCTGGGGGAGGCGGGCAGCTGGGGATGGGGAGACACCGCAGGCACAGTCCCAACCCCAGGGGCTGTGGGGCGAGCCGCTCCCAGGGCCGGCCCCACCTGGGCAGGGCTGGGCTTTCACCCTCTCGCCCCTGCAGCCCTTGGTCTAAGCTCGCGGCACCCACGGGCAGCCCCCAGCCTCTGGAACTGCAGGGTGGGGACCATGGTGAGAGGGCACGGGTCTAGGGCCCCGATCTAGGGCCCCCACATCACGCCAGCTCCCACCCACAGCAGCCGTCCTTTCTGCTTATTTGAAGGGGTCACTGGAGTTTGCAACCAAGCTGTCGATGATGGGGTGAGTCCTTAACCACTTCTTTGAGAAGAACTTGCTCTAGAAAAAAGGTTTCGACTTCAGGATGGATGAGCCAGTGTCTCCGTGGGGCAGGAGGGTGTCAGGCTGTTAGGGAACAGCGGTGGGAGGCCCACCTGCCAGAGCTGCAGACACAGGTTCTGAAACGGGATCACATTCTCCTGTTTGGGTTTAGTTCCAGCATTTTTTTTTTTGCAGCTTTCCCTACTCCAGCGCTGACTTACTGCACAAACCCTAATTAAATAATACAGAAAATGAAAAAGAAGAGAGGGCTTCCCTGGTGGCACAGTGGTTGAGAGTCCGCCTGCCGATGCAGGGGACGCGGGTTCGTGCCCCGGTCCGGGAAGACCCCACATGCCGCGGAGCGGCTGGGCCCGTGAGCCATGTCCGCTGAGCCTGCATGTCCGGAGCCTGTGCTCCGCAACGGGAGAGGCCACAACAGACAGTGAGAGGCCCGTGTACCGCAAAAAAAAAAAAAAAAAAACTCATCCTAATATACCTCTAGAGACTTTTAACTTTTCTGTGCCCTTATCCACTGTTTATTATTATTAGTTATTTAAACTGCAATAGTAATGTAGACAGAATTTGGTATTCTTGTCAGCAGTCACCCTAAGCGAGCACTTCTGTTACTCAGTTACCATCCTCATGGCCACTTAACGATCCTCTATTGTCAGAACCAACAGTGCTTCTGTGGATTTCTATTGTAAATTAAAAATGCAAGGAACATGTTCATGATATCATTTTCATGATATTCTTTTAAATTATCATTTTCTGGGATTAGGATTACAGGATCAAAGGCTATGAATGTCTTTTATGATTCTTGACAGTATGACCAATTTGTCCTCAAGAGACATACTGTCAGCAGTGGGGTATCACAGTAAGGTATCACCGTGCCCACTGATTAGCAGCGTAAGGCTTTACATCAAGAAACTGTTTCCTGAATTAACACGTATGCTGTGGAATATTGTTGTTTTAATTCACATCACGTGACTGTGAAGCCAACGGTTTCCTGATGCTTGTTTTCTGTGAATTCTCATGTACTTTTGCTCTTTCTATGAATTGTGGTCCTATTTTTGCCTTAGTTACTGCGAGATTTTAAAAAAACATTTAACAGACAGTAATTTTTTTGCCCTCATCGTTAGCGGACACGTATCCACCACAGTTCTGAAAGGCAAACTCTCTACAGTTTTGATTGTAAATCTTTCTACTCCTCTGGAATCCAAATTCAACAGATGCTATAAATATAGTCATGTTCTGAATAGTTCCAGTTCTGAGAAAACTCCAGGTTGAAAAGGAGCTTTCTTTCTCCCATTTCAACGCCTTCTCTAAATGGTTGTTTGAGACTTCCCTGGTGGTCCAGTGGTTAGGGCTCCATGCTCTCACTGCTGAGGGCCCGGGTTCAGTCCCTGATCAGGGAACTAAGATCCTACAAGCCGGGCGGTGCAGCCAAAAAAAAAAAAACCCAAAAAGAACCCAAAACAAATCAGAAAAAGGTTGTTTGAGGTGTTTCAAGGAAGAGGTGTTAGAACCAAAGCTTTTTTATTCAAAAGGAGGTGGGTGGGCTTCACTGTTTAAGAGCTACAGTTCAGCTGCTAAAAACAAGTGCAGAGTCTTTCTTTATAAGGAGCTTTCACAAAGCGGTTCAGGAACCTGCATGTCACAAGATCACAGCAGGTTTTCAATCATCATAGACGCATCACATCAGTTATTACAATATTCCAAAAATCTCAGCATTCCTTTCCCGCTTGGGTGACTAAGAACAAAACAAAACAGAACTTTTCTGGTCCCTTGGAAAAGCCAGAACAGGGGCTTGGCTGTGGATTAAATGTGAAAACTACTGCTGAGCTTCCCTGGGCCCTTGACAGCTTCACACACTGCTGCTCTGTGCAGACCATCCACTGTCCGGGCTGTCCTGGGCAAGGGGGCAGGCGACCTTCCTGGGCCTGACTGGGCACAGCGGGACGAGCTTCCCTCTGCGTGTGTCCATGGAACACCGTCCCAACTATCTGCCTGTTGGGGTCCTGTCTCCCTGACCCTGTGGCAGAGGATGGTGCCCAGGTGGTCCGCTCAACAACGTATTACCAGGCTCCAGAAGCACCTGAACATATTTGTTCAAATTGCAGGAAGACTGACCAGCCTCCCAGATGGTGACTAGGTGTTCTTCAACGTGCCCTTGGCCTGAGCTCCGTGCATGGGGTCTGGCTGCCACACGCAGCTTGCTGCCTCCTCAGTGTCTGTATGTTTCAGCCAGGGCTGAGAATTACACACCCAGGTCCGGAGCAGTCAGTTAGGGCTGCCATAGGCTACAACATCACCTTTTATCTCCAACTTTTTAAGCTTTCCTTTCTATCTTGCTAATTGGGGGTGTTTCCAAAGTGAAGAAAGTAGAACAAGCAGAACTGCCCTGGATCCACACTCACGGGCCTTCAACAGCACAACACGCTGAGGTCACTGCATGTCCTCTTGTGCTTGTTTTATTTATTTATTTATTTGTGGCTGCGTTGGGTCTTCCTTGCTGCGTGTGGGCTTTCTCTAGTTGCGGCGAGCAGACTCCTCGTTGCGGTGGCTTCTCTTGTTGCGGAGCACGGGCTCTAGGCACATGGGCTTCAGTAGTTGTGGCACGTGGGCTCAGTAGTTGTGGCTCGCAGGCTCTAGAGCGCAGGCTCAGAAGTTGCGGCGCACAGGCTTAGCCACTCCGCGGCATGTGGGATATTCCCAGACCAGGGCTTGAACCCGTGTCCCCTGCATTGGCAGTTGGATTCTTAACCACTGCGCCACCAGGGAAGTCCCTTGTGCTTGTTTTTAAAATGTATGTTAAAAAACACAGGTATAAAAGAAACTTACAACCTTTTTTTGGCTTAATATTATATCACAATCTGTGTATACTAATCCATCATATTTATACATTATTGATTTAACCTTTCTCCTAAAATATATACCTGTTTTTTACTATTATAAGTAACACTGCAACACATATTATTGGGAATGAATCTGGACCTGCATTTTATTTTTGTTTGTTTGTTTGTTTGTTTGTTTCTGCAGTACACGGGCCTCTCACTGCTGTGGCCTCTCCCATTGCGGAGCACAGGCTCCGGACGCGCAGGCCCAGCGGCCATGGCTCACGGGCCCAGCCGCTCCGCGGCATGTGGGATCCTCCCGGACCGGGGCACGAACCCGTGTCCCCTGCGTGGCAGGCGGACTCTCAACCACTGCGCCACCAGGGAAGCCCTGGACCTGCATTTTAGATCACTTGCTGTGGCTAAACTTTCTGAGTCAAATTGTGCGTGACAATGTAAAGATTCTGCATTCATTAAAACAACTGCTTTCCAGAGAGGTCATCTCAATTTTCACCACGATGAGAAGAGCGTCACCTTGTCTATCGTACTGAACTCTCTCTGCTCTGAATACTAACCTGTCTATTTTTCTGCTCATTAGTAAGCAAAAATTTGTGTCTTGTCACTTGCTTTGCATTTCTCAGACCACATGGTATGTCTGTTTTGATTCTTTTACTTCCAGTCTTTGGATTGTCTTTGCATTTAAAGGGCAATTCTTATAACTAGCATTTAGTTGGTCTTGCCTTTTTTCCAGTCTGACAATCTCTGTATTTTAGTTGGAATGTTAAATTCACTTAATGACATTTAATATAATTATTGACATGGCTGGATTAAATCTATCATCTTGGCATAAAATTTCTATTTGCCCCACCTTTGTACCTTTGTTCTTCCTTTTATCTCCTCTTCTGTTTTTTAGATTCCATTTATTTCCTCTATTGAACTTTTAGTTATACCTATCTGTGTTATTTTTAGTGGTTGTTCTCAATATTACGATATGCATCTTTAACTTATCACAGTCTATCTTAAAGCAATAGTTTATTATTTTAAAACAATGTAAGAACCTTACAGCAGTAAGGTAAAATAATGACGTTTCCAGATAAATAAAAGAGTAGACTAGCACAGATGCTATGCAAGAAATGCTAAAGCTATAATTTCAAATTTATAACTTTAGCATTATAAAGCTATGATGCTAAATGCTATAATTCGATTTACTCCCTTCCGCAGTCTGTGCTTTTGCTGTCATATGTCTTATTGCTACATTTGTTATAAATCCCACAATATATTGCTTTAGGTGGTCAGTAATTTCTTGTGTGTGTGTGTGGTCGCTAATTTTTAGAAGAAATTCACACTTACAAATTTAACCTTTCTTTGTGCTCATTTTTCTGTAGATCTGAGCTTCTGCCTGATACCATATCCCTTCAGACTCTAGACCTCCCTTTAGCATTTCTTGCATAGCATCTGTGCGAGTCTACTCTTTTATTTATCTGGAAATGTCATTACTTTATCTTCCTGTTGAAAGATATTTTTTGCTGTATATAGAATTTTAAGTTGACTTTTCTTCCTTTAACTTTTTAAAGATATTTTTCCATTGTCTTCTGAAGTCCAATGCTTCTGATAAAAAGCCACCATCATTCTTATCGCTGCCCCTGTATGTTAAGATTTCCCCTTGATGATGGGTTTTCAGCATTTAATTACAATGTGTCTAAGTGTTGTTCTGTTGGTATTTATCCTGCTCCGGGTCTGATGAGCTTCCTGGATCTATGTGTTAGATCTGTGTTTTTTAACAAATTGTTAAATTATCCAACAATATTTCTTTAAATATTTTTTCGGCCCTATTTTCTCACTCCTCCCCTTCTGGGAATCCTCTTGCACATGTGTCTGACCTGATACTCCCGTAAGTTACTAACGCTTGCTCACCTTTTCCCCTCCTCTCTCTCCTCTCTGTGCTTCCATCTGCTTCGTTTCTTCAGGCATGTCTTCAAATCATGTATCCTATCTTTTGCTGCATCCAGTCTGCATTAGTCCCATCCAGTCAGTTTTTTTTTTTTTTATTGCAGATACAGTATTTTTAGTTCTAAGATTTCCATTTTGTCCTCATTTTACAGTTTCCAAATCGTTCCTGAAATTCTTCATCCACTTCATCCATATTTACTTGTAGATTATTTAATATGTTTATCATAGTTTTTAAAAAGTCGGCCTTCTAATTCCAAACCTGGGTAGTCTGTGAGTCTCTTTCTATTGACAATTTTTTCTCCTTTTTATGGGGTGATAATCTGGTGCCTTTGCACATTTTGTAATTTTTAAATTTTATGCCTGAACTTTTGCCTAAAGCTGATAGTTTTTAGAAAGAGGAAAGCTTTACTCTGTTAGACAGCTAGGATGAAGGGTTTATCAGTTTAAAGCACTTAGAAACAGAGCAAGTTGCGGGTGGGTTGTGGCTTTAAACTCTCCAGGAGTCCAGTGAGGTATCTCTTCACTTTTCAGCTCAGCCCCGACTCTCTTGGCCACCAAGAATAGCTTATAAAATTTACATTGCTTGAGGCTTGGTTCAACTTTCAGAAATTTCGGTTTACCAACTGTTTCAAGTGCTCCAGTGGTTGGGTTCACAACTCTCCATCCAGGGAGGCCTGGTACCAACTGCTGCTGGACTTCTGAACTGGGACATGTTAAAACTATGAGACGAAAATTTTAAGACCGTGAGACCATGAGACCACGAGACCATGAGAGTTGGAAATCACACTTTGAAACTGTGTGATTTTAAAGATTTTGATATATTTTGCTTTCTGGTCCCACCCCTCGGTCTCCACTTATTCTGTCAGAGAATTTCTAGGGTTAGTGGAGAGGATCATCGTTACATTCGAGGCTCCTCCAGACTCCAACCTGGTGCTCCAGCCCTGAGGTCTCCGAAGCCCGGTTCCTCCTGGTCTGAGCAGAGACGGTCCTTCTCTGGCAGCTCGTCGCCCGTCCTCCCTGAAGCCTCAGTGACTCGCCCCAGGGATGAACGTGTCTTCTGCTCTTTGCTCACTTAGGAAGGCACTGCCACTCCACGGTTAAGTTCTTTTAGCTCTTTGTGTATCCACAGGTCTTGGATGGCTTTAAAGGAAGGTGTAATTGTTTGGTTCATATCAGAATTTCTTGTTGTTTTGGCAAGAGTAAAGGTCTTTCATACACTTCTACATCCTAGATGGAAATACGACTCACCTGTTCATCAGCTCTGTTTTGCCAGTTTCCTTTGTGGTTCTCTGTTAGGAGTACCTTTACAAATTTCCAAATAGAAGGGTGTCTTTTAAAAACTTGATTTCTAGCTTTATTGCTTTGTGGTCTTAAGAAATCAATTCTTTGGTATTTGTTACCATGTTATTGCTAATGGTCAATTCTGGTCAAATTTGGTAAATGTATATGAATGCTTAAGAATGTATGTTCTTTAATATTCTCTAATTGTATACATTCTTGAGATAAATGTATATCTTCTAATGGTAAAACTTGGCTAGAATTTTATCAAACTTGGTTAAGTTTGGAGAAGGTTCCATCTGTGCTTAGGAACTATATGTATTCTAAAATTGCTGGGCTCAGCGCTCTGCGCATGCCCGTTAGCAGAGAGAGATACCGTGTTCAGATGTTTATCTTAAGTACTATGTGGCTGCTTTTCCTCTTTGCTTTGGAGGGAGGCGAAACCTCCCACTTGTAATTCCCTCAGTTTATGCTTCAAGCATTTCAGGCTGTGCTGTTAGTTTACACCTTCCTGGTTGTTAGCAGCATTATTATCGAATGGTCCTCTTCAGCCCTATCAATGCATCTGCCTTTTACTGTATTTAGTTTGTTATGAACATCGCTACATCCATGATCCTTGGTTAGAATTCTGCTGGCCTACCATTTTCAACCTGTTATTATATATGTTGTACTTTTATTTCCATGTTTTTATCTTGTTTATTCCCTTCTCCTTTTCTGATTTCCGTTTGATTTCATTTTTTAATCCCTTGCCCCTGCTTGCCCCTTGTAGAAACATTCTGTTTTATATCTTTCTGATTACTTTTCTTTTCTTTTTTTTTTTGCAGTACGCGGGCCTCTCACTGCTGTGGCCTCTCCCGTTGCGGAGCACAGGCTCCGGATGCGCAGGCCCAGCGGCCATGGCTCACGGGCCCAGCCGCTCCGCGGCATGTGGGATCCTCCCGGACCAGGGCACGAACCTGCGTCCCCTGCATCGGCAGGCGGACTCTCAACCACTGCGCCACCAGGGAAGCCCTCTGATTACTTTTCTTTAAACTTCTCCAAGCATTTTTTTGACACAAACCGTGATGAAACAAAGTTACAAATAAGTCAGCCAGTGATTTTAAGCCTGTCTGGTTTCTACAGAGGGATGGGAAAATAGTGGTCATCGAACTCTCAGGTTAACATAGAAACTTATCTTAAAATTAATATGATTAATAATGATCTCCAAGCCACATGCTTCGATGACACTTGGTAAATGAATAAAAAGTGCATTGAATTTACATTAACTAAAGTATTTTTATATTCACAGTTGTCAAGATAAGTTCATTTTCTCCGATGTCATACAGATGATCAAATTTTAATTTCTTAATTAAAAAGTAAAAAGCAATATAAATATGAAAATAGTAAGGCTGTCCCTAAATTTCATTTTATGCTTTTTAAATACTTATAAATATGCATCATATTAAAGAGTAACATTATTCATATGGCTTTTTCAGAAGATAAGCAGTTTGGAAGTGGAAAGGGTGATGACTTGTTAAAATGGAAGGAAAAAGAATATTAGAAGAAAGAAGACAAAACATTAGCTCAGAAAAGCTCTTCAAGACACGCCTTTGAAAGGGAGCAGGTGTTTTCAGATCCAACTTAACGCAGCTTGGCTGTGTGTGCTGCTTTTATCTCCTGACAGGCAAATTTCTCTGCTTCGTCCCTATCAATAAACACCCTTTACATGTGCAAAAGGTACACAATCATGAAGGAAATACCCTCTAGGCAGACTACTGCAAACCAAGAATTAAATCGAGGATATCCATGGTCATTTCTCTACCACACTCAGTTAAAAGACATTCAAAGAGTTTAAGAAATCAAAGTAGCCCAGTGGTAGTTTTTCCAAAAGCCCTAATTCAATATGAATGGAGCAGGAGAAGGTGCTGATTAATAAAGGTCTTACTTTTTAAGATCTCGCCACGAATCTCTGCAGCAGTTCACTGCAACACACCTGCAACGTGGCTGTCATTAGTTTTAACACGGCCTCAGAAACAACCTACAATAAAAATATCCTCCAAATAACTAAACACATAAGAGATTCACTCAGCAAGGTCTGTCTGTGTTACTGGAACTGCTCCTGTACGTCCTGAGATGACCACTCAGGAGGGGGACTCAGTCCCTTCGTACATAGACTGCAGCGAGAGTCCCCTGGGGCACCAGAGAGAAGCCTGCGGACGGTGGGCTCCATGCTCACTGGCAGGTTGAGAAGCCCTGTTTCTGGGACATAGGCCTTATTTCACCAATTATTTGGAACCAGGGAAAGGTGGAGCCAGAAGCCAAAGGGAGTAAGCGGAGCCAGTGCCCAAAGGACCAAGGGAACAGAGGAAAATGGGACGGTTTCCCCAGTCATGTGTTTAAATGCTACCAAAACAATGGCTGAGACTACAATTTATTTTTATTTTTTAATAATACCCTGCTTTCTTTCAGAAAGAAATCAACAAATGCTCACTTGAAGGATGTCCGCTTAGCCCCTGGATTAGTCTGAAACGCACAGAAGCACATCCTCCTCCTTTGCTTCCTTCACCAGTGTATTCCCCTGGATCTAAAATCCCTACGGCTCAGATGAGGTATTTTCCAGCTACCAGATTAAGACCCTGCCTGTCTCTTCTCCCTAGTCAAAAGTGAGCGGGCGGGCCTCACACGGGCCCCATCCCCGAGGAGGTACTCACACGGGCTCCATCCCCGAGGAGGTACTCACACGGGCTCCATCCCCGAGGAGGTACTCACACGGGCCTCCCGCTGCAGGTGCTGCAGGGCCCTCTTGGCTGGGATGAGGAAGTCCAGGAGGCAGCGCAGCCCGTCCCCACTGTAGAGCTTCTCGGCCACGCTGAGCAGCTGCCAGAGCACTGTGGCTGCCGTGGCCTCAGAAGGTGGGTAGAGGGCAGAGAGCGTGTTCTGTATGTAGGTGTCGAGGGATTTCAGGTCCTGAGGTGGAAGAGAGGTTTGCGAAATTTAATACATCTAATGAGACAGGTGCACTGGACTGGACACCTTCACAGGCTAGCACTGAGGTGTCCACTGTGAAGGCACCTGTTGTATGTCCGGGGACGTGAGTTATCTTTGTGAAACACAGGAGGTATGGGCGAATCCCCAGCACAGAGAAGAGTTCCTGTCGGGGAGGATCGGTTGGTCCTCACGTTGTCACAGAGCAGAAGCATCTGAGGAAGTGCTCATGTCTGTAACGGGTACACCTGACACCTGTGCCCACGAGGGGAACCCTATCTAATGCCTGTGAGTGACGGCTGTCATTGTTATCACGGGAGGCACCACCAAGTTTGGTCTGACATAAGTTCCATCCCATCAAATTCTGAAACATGCACCTTAAATGATGCTTTTTAGGATCTTCCGTGGAGCGTGGGGAATTTCTCAGGGGCTTTCCCCTTCCCCAGCACTCCTGGCTCTGCATAGGGAATGGGGGGCCCTTGTGGGGAGGACAGAGCTGGTCCATATGCCATTTTATACTCAGAAAAGAAGTTCATCCTAGGAAATACATTTTACTTGTACTGATGATTTTTTTAAATTTAAATAGAAACCATTAGGGCATCCTGCATCATAATCCCAGAATTGTGCTCATTCAGTCATTCCAAAAACAGCTATCATTGGTATCTGATTTCCCTTTAAATTTTGGTGCAACATGCTTTTATATAAAGACAGAGAGCTTTGAGTTTAAAAAATACTTAATTCTATTTTTAGATGTAACATTTCCTGAGGAATGCCATAAGGTTTATTTGTTTGGAGAGGAAATGCAAGGCCATAAATAACAGTTAAAAGCCAAAGAGGTTAAAATTGCATAATTGATTTTTAAAGGAACAATGATTACTGTCTGAGACTCCTCTGAATGGCTAATCATACTTTCCCAAGGAAACTGAAAATAAAGCAGTGCATCCTCTAAGTCTGCAGTAAATGAGGACTCGAAGAGAAGCCATCTGTGCTGCCCGAGAGCCGAGCGCCGGGAGCCGGGAGCCAGCAGCCGGGAGCCGGGACCCGGAGCCGGCAGCCGGGAGCCGAGGGCCGAGAGGCGGGAGGCGGGAGGCGGGAGGCGGGAGGCGGAAGCCGAAGCCGGAGCCGGAGCCGGAGCCGGCAGCCGGGAGCCGGGAACCGAGGGCCGGGAGGCGGGAGGTGGGAGGCGGGAGGCTGCAGCCGGAGCCAGAGCCGGCAGCCGGGAAGCGGGAGGCGGGAAGCGGGAGGCGGGAGGCGGGAGGTGGGAGCCGTGTGCTGCAGGGTCGGTTCTGAGGCTGGAAGCCCTCCACCTCCCCGTCAGCCTGGTGAGGCCCCCAGGCCCGCACAGGCCTTCCTGCCACGTCCTGTCCCCCGCCAGACAGGGCCACTCCCTTGTCAGTAGGAATTCTCTAAATACTGATTCTTCCCCAAAGTGCCACATGCTCTGGCTTCCAAGAACTCAAATCACACCTGCGCCACAGACAAACGTCAGTCCAGGGACTGAACGGAGCTGGTCTGGAGTGTCGGGGGGAAGGGAACGCTCCTTGAGATCCCACAGCCTTGGTCACCCACGGGGCAGCAACGGCCTCCCCGGCTGCTTCTCTGCCCTTCGGTTCCCGTGGTGACGGGGTCTGGGCCCGCACTCAGCCTGGGGGACACCCCTCCACCAGCCCCCATGCCCTGTGCGGTCCCCCCACTCGGAGCCTGGTCCTGGCAAGAGCTGCCCAAGGGGAGCTGCCTGCCGTCCGAGAGGCCACTTCCCAGGTTAGGTCAGTCGAGGAAGCCTCGGGAAAGCCAAGGGAGCGGCTCCTCCAGACTCTCCCGCGCTCGCGTGCCCGAGGGCGCTGCCTGCGCAGCCCTGTCCGACTGTCGCCGCTCTCTGGGAACTGCCGTGGGAGCCCCCGCCACCCTGGTGACGGGGCTCACTCCTGTCCTTGGGAAGAGAGTTCTGATGCACCAGCCAGGTTACCTGACCGGAGGTGGACATCCAGGGCCTGCAGCCCAGAACAGACACGAACCACCCTGCAGCCTGAAGGGTGCCCCAGGCTGGCGTGCTCGGTATAGGCAAATGTTCCTACTTGCTCACAAATTATAGCAGGCGGCAGCAGACATACAGGAGCCTGAGAGCAGAGAGGCAGGAACTATTACATTATAGCAAAACCACATTACCTTGAATACATTCAATTCTGCTTAAGAAAACGGCAAAGTATACAGTATGTTTCAGAAAGATTTCCATAATTCTTAAAAAGAGAACATTGTTTTAGTATCGTAAAGGGTGAAGTTCCATCATCTGGTACATTTGTCTGTTTAGCAACGTCTTCCGTGATGTTCGCTGGGCTGTGCGTGTGTGTGTGTCTGTGTGTGAGCGTGTGGGGTGTCTGTGTGTGTGTCTGTGCATGCGGGCGTCTATGTGTGTGCCTTTGTGGGGTGTCTCTGTGTGTGTGTACACCTAGGTAAGTAGGGAGCCAAGTGGGCAAATCCTTAAAATAGTCCCCAGGCCTCTGGGTGCAGAGGCAGAGGAGGGAGAGTGGACACAGGGAGGGAGGATGTCCGTTGAGCATTTCTGTTTCCACCTGGCCCCGCTCTCCATACGGTACAACTCACCCATTCACCAAAACCTGGCAAACCAGCAAATCATCCCAAGTAGACAGGAAAGGGCTGACTTCTGAAACGACTCAGGATTCCCGTCTGAAGCAAATGCACATACGGACATGGCTGGCTTCAGAGCGTAGGACTGTGCCTGTTTACTTGATCGTAAGTCTAACCGCGCCTTAGACTGTGACAAGTGTGAACACACAGTAGCGGGATGGCTGGGACAGCACTGGTGTGAAGACATTTGATTACCATTCCGCTGCACTGCGAATCCTGCGTTATCTGGCCGACAGCAGAACTGCTTTTTCCTTTTAACAACAGAAAATTTACATCTGGAGAAACATTGTAAAGCTTCACTCTTGACGAAGGATTTTTTCCCCCCCGCTAAGTTTAGTAAAATTGGGGTGACATGAGAGTGACTTCGTGGCAGTAAGCTCCTCCTGCCCTGCGCCTGCAGGAGAGGACGCAGTCTCGGTGCACAGGCCCGCCCCGTGACCCTCTAAGCTCGCGTGTGCTGCAGGAGAGGAGACAGAGGCTGGGGCCTAGTGGCGGCCGGTCGCAGGGACTCGGGAAAGATGCCCGCTGGAAACAACCTGCTTCTCCCTCCCGGGGGCAAGCAACAGGCAAATGTCACAGCAAACGGAGTTTCTTCTCACTTGGAGGCTTGTGCTGACTGAAGGATGCCAGCTGCACGGGCGAGGGACCAGCAGGGTGCCCGTCCAGGGGCCGGCTGGCTGCAGAGATGCAGCTGAGGCTGGTCCGCTGTGCGGTGCTCACGTTTCAATTCAAGTGCAGCGTCCCTGAGGATGAGTGAGGGTGTGAACCCAGGATGGAGCCGCAGGCCGTCTGCAGCCGTGGCAAGGCAGCGCACACGTCAGGAGAGGGTCTGCGGGGGCCACCCCAGGGAAGGCACCCAAGACGACAGAGTGCTGGATAGAGAGGGTCCCCAGCAGGTGGCGCACAGACCAAGTTCCGAGACCCTCGCCCACTATCCTGAACAGACATGCGCTGGCCTCTGACCCAGTGCAGCCCCTCACATCGCGATGGGGACAGAGAGTGCAAGGAAGTCAGAGGCATCGGCACAGCCACCTTGGGGACGCCTGCCCTGCGGCCACCCTGACGACCAAGGAGCCCAGATGCCCAATCTTGTGGGTGACCCCTTGACGTCTGGGTCATCACGCCCAGGGACAGTAGGGCGCGTCTAGGACACAGGACGCGGTCTTAGATGGGGTAAGGGGAAGACCGGGCAGCCAGTCCTGTCCACACCCCTCAGCCAGGCTGGGGGGCTTCTCCAGGACACAGTCATGTCACCTCGCTCTGAAAATCCACAGTGTGCTGATGTCAGGGTGCAGAGAGCAAACAGAAAGTGGGCTGGGGCACCGTCCCAGAGGCACCATCCCTGGGTGGCTGGGTGGGGGGGAGGGCAGTGGTCACAAAGGGCCCCCTTCTCGTCTGGGAGTCGGCCCCTCCTGCATCCCCATGACCAGCCCCCAGCCACACCCCAGATGGCGCACAGCCTAGGATGAGACCATCGGAGCTGGGGTGCCTGTCAGCCAGGCACTTCCACCCCAGAAATTCACCACTGTGGCCTTTGCCTTGGCCAGATTTTATAAAGAAAACTCAGGCTGTAAGGGCGGCAGCAGGTACCCATCATGGGACACCGGAACCCTTCCGGCAGTCCGTCCGAGCATGGGCCCCGGGGGTGGGAGGGGTGCCCACAGTGGGCCTCCCTGTGGCCCACTTTCCATCAATGGCCACTTTCTCAGCCCCATCGGCATGAATGAGGAGGCTGGCATGCAACCCACACTCCCCCGGAGGGCTGCTCTGGGCAGCCGACCTGGTTACAGCCACTCAGCTACTCTTAACAGAGGCCTCCTTCCTGCAAGGGCCCAGTGACGGCCCCCGGTGTCCTGTCCAGGGCCCCGATGGCCATCTCTGATTTCCTGTGTGCAGAGACCCAGAAACCACCTTTGAGTCAAAGGAAACCTGTCTAGGAAGCCTGGTCCCCTTGGCTGGGCTGGTGTGCTAGCCTGTCTATACCAGATCTGGCTGCATCCAGCCTGCCCACACCCGGCCCTGCTCTCCACTGGCCAGCGGCTGTGTGTTAGGGCTTCGTGGCCCTCCCGGCTGTGGAGGCTGAAGATGCTTCTAAGCCCAAACCTGTACAGGGAGGGAAGCGTGGGGAAGGGAAAGCGCCTGGCCTCTTGAGGTCCGTGCTCTAGGCTCCCGGAAGAGTTCGGAGGTCACCGAAAGCATCGTGCGCCCCAAATCCCGCTGGCCTAGCTTTAGAGGCCCCGGGCCTTGGTGAGCAGCCGCCTCCGGCACACGTCTAGCTCTCCTGACCCGCGTTCTAACGAAATTGGCACAGGAAGCCTCCGGGAGACTGTGGATGCCAGCAGCTGGGGAGGGGGCTCCAGGGAGCCCTCGACTGCTGAGACCCTTTCTCTCTGAATTCCACAGCCCATCCAACAGCCACCTCTTAAACCTCAGTTATAACTGAGCCCAGGGTGGTGACTGTGCAGGAGGGGCATGGCTTCACTGCTCTCACTGCAGTGCCTGTCCTCCCTGAAGCCCAGGGACACTGGCCCACCTGGGACCCAGGTCTGATGCTACAGTCCCACCCAGAATTCTCAGGACCTGGGGGTGGCCTGGCTGAGCACTGGGCCTCGTGGTGACGTCTCATGCTGGTGACGGACACCACTGTGATCTGGCCAGAGGCCCCCTTCCCATACCAGGCTATGTCCTCAGGATGCCCACGGCTGGCCCAGCTCCTTCCCTCTGTCCACACCAACACAGCCAGCAAGCCCCTGCCCAGGGAAACTCTGCCCTTCACTAACTCACAGTCTGCAGGGGAGGGGATCCCCAAAACCTGACCCCAGGGAACGAGGCCAGATCCAGGGGCAGGACATGCAGGCGGGGGCACAGGGCAAGCAGACAGGCAAGCCCGGGGTCCAGGCTGGCCTTGCCACGGAAGCAGGGGGCAGCTGTGGGCGAGAAGTATTCCAGGGATCCCTTCTCTCTTCCTGCGATAGCCAGGTGCTATCCAGGAACCCACAGCAGGAGGACAGGATGCGGCGAGGGCCCGAGGGCCTGGGACGGGAGATGGGCAGCTGAGAGGGGCCAGGGCCCAAGTGCCTGGGACGGGAGATGGGCAGCTGAGAGGGGCCAGGGCCCGAGTGCCTGGGACGGGAGATGGGCAGCTGAGAGGGGGGGTTCAGCAGCGTCCAGTGGGCCAAGGAGGGTGTCTGCGTGGGCTAGGTTCCCAGGAGGAAGTGTCCCGTGGACGCCAGGGCCTGTCCTCGTGGGCACACGCCCTCCTCCAGCAGTGAGAGAGGCTGAGGCTGGAGCTAACTTTACAGCTGCCGAGATTGATGATGAGCCCGTTGTGTTTAATTCCTACAGCCTGAGAGAGGCAGGTCTGCGTCAGCACGTCCCAGTGGGCAGGCCCCAGAAAGCCGCATATTCCAGCCTGCTGCCTACAATCCGCACTGAGCAAATCTCAGAGCACGCCAAGCGGACAGGACTGCGCCCCGTACCTCGGCCTTCCCACATGCACGCACACACGCACACATGCATACACGCCCACGTGCACACACGCATGCACCCATGAGAACTGTGCCCTGCACCTTCATCTCCTTCTCACGCACAATGCACACACGTGCACACACACCCTCGCCCCACTCCTGCCATGCACCTCCCTGGACTCTGTGTCTCACTTCTGCAGCCTTGTTTTCCATCAAGATCTGCTCTGGATCCAGCAGCGCGTGTAGCTGGCAGAGGAGAGGCATGAGAAAACACTCTCTAATTTGAAACTTTTAAAAATGCACTGCTAAATATTCATTACATTAAACATTAAACGCTGCTCACAGATTTTTCTATCAGACTAACAACAAAGGTATTAAAATAAATAAACATGCTAGTATTAAAAACAACAACTCTTTGTATTTAGGCCTAAAGTGTTTTTAAAATCCCAAAAGGAAAATTTCAGTCTAAGGACCAGGACCTTCATCTGAAGAAATGAGGGGGCTGGACGTGGACCTGCCCCAGTGTCTCCACAGAGCAGCCTGTGTTTCCTCAGGTCACTGAAAATAATTAAGGAAGGAACCACCTTATGCTATTCCTAGCTCTTTCATATTCAAACAAGGGTCCTTAAATTTCATGGCAGTCAGCAGAGCCTCTAAGAGAGCCTGTTCTCTGAGCTGCGGTTGGCTCTCCAGCCCTCCCTGTCTTTTCTGATATTAATGACTTGCCGGTTTAGGGTCTTGAGTGAGCGTAAACCAGGGTTCCTACACCTGCGATTTCCTTCCTGAACTGGACCTTCCACAGCTATCTGTTAGAGCGCCCCAACGTTGCTAAGGTTACCAGCTGCAGAGGAAGCAGCGGGCCTAACAGAGATGGGGGTCTCTAGTTAAACCCCTTGCAGGTGTCAAGACAGATGCAAAAGGCGGTTGTTTCCAGTGAAATTCTGGCTCCTCTGAGCAGATGTCCAGGAGTTGGGTTCTAAGGGTTCAATGAACTATGAAGCCAGAGCAGGGTTTCATAACAAGGGGCAGGAATACCGCTAGGCCCGCGGGAAGCAGCCTCGGCAGCTCCTGCCACCTGGTCGACTCTCAG
Organism: Tursiops truncatus; assembly: GCF_011762595.2. Classification (NCBI taxonomy): domain Eukaryota; kingdom Metazoa; phylum Chordata; class Mammalia; order Artiodactyla; family Delphinidae; genus Tursiops; species Tursiops truncatus. The sequence continues at coordinate 66,295 of NC_047036.1, read as the reverse complement.
GTGCCGATGGGTCCCACAGTCAGAGATGCACATGGGAACCAGCTCTAGTGAGGCCCTTCATGTGACGATCCCGAGGTGGGGGGGCGAGGCGTCCATCCACGGGGGACTGGAGGTTTAGGACGGCCTTGCTGCAGCTGCCTCTAAGCGGAGGGCCTGGGGGAAGGGAGGTTTACAAGATCAACATTGGTGTGACCTGCCTGTCCTTGGCTGGGGAAGCAGGAGCTGGACCGCTCCATCCAGCCACCACCTTTGGGCCTTTCCTGGGCTGCGGCGGCAGCACCTGCCACCTGTGGGGTGAAGCTCCTCTCCCGGCCAGTGTCCCGGCCAGTGCTTCTTGGGCCCTGACCCTTGGGCCATTGTAGCTCACCTCACACCCTCCACAAATGCGTCTCGGCCTCCCTAATGCAGGCGAGCTCAGATCGCTCACTTAGCACTTAACTGTCTTCTCGTCCCGTGTCTCCAAAACCAGGGTCTGCTTTCAGCCAGTGCACCGTGTGGCCCACCCTGCCTGTTGATGGAGCGGAGGTACAGCCACAGCATCTTCAGAAGAGAAAGGCAGAGGAATGTTGGACCAAACGTTTATGACAAAGAAGCTCGGACTCTAAGAGAGCTTAACTTACATGGAAAGATCCCTCTGGGGGGCAGTCAGTCTCCAGGATGCTGGACAGAGCAAATGTGTTCCACTAAGGTGCCGAGCTGGCAGAAAACAGGGCAAACCCTCTGTGGGGCTGTTGTTCAGGGACCCCTGCTTCCCCAGGGAGGACGGTGCGCCCTGCCCGCCCGCATCAGGCGTGGCCGCGTGGATGCCAGTTCTGGCAGAAGCTCTGCAAGCAGGCTCGTGCTCCACCTTGAACCTTCCACGAGCCGCGCAGCACCAGAGGGGGGCCATTCCATGATTTACCTGATCACAGATAGAGTCGATGTGATGATTCCTGGGACTCAGGGTCACTGGTGACCACAGCGTCCGGGGGACACCTCCCACGAGGGCGGGCAGGGCACACATCTCCACCGAGGGGCCCCCTGGACAGGTGTTCTGCAGTGCACCTGCAGGGACAGAGCTGTCTCCACAGTCCTGAGCTGGAGCTTCCTGGGTGACCGAGCCCCGAGAGGCGGGGCCGGGAGCAGAGCCTCATGAGGCATCGAGAAGCTCCCAAAGTCGGGGGCTGTGAAAATCTTGGGAGGGTCTTTCACACAGCATCCGTCAGACAATGATGGACGCACATGGGAAGCCCGATCACATGTTCACTTGGTCTTTACCCAGGACAGAAGCAGCTGTGAACACAAAGTCCCAGACCAAAGCCTGCCCTGGGCTCAGGAACCCATTGCACCAGCAGTGACCAGGAAGCGACCCCCTGCTTACTGTTCACCTGCTGATCCCACGGTGGTCAGTCCGACAGACATGGTCCTGCCCTCAGCACAGAGGGGAAACGGACCTCCCGGGGAAGCAAAGGAAGGAAGGGCCAGAGGGGGCTGGTGTGGAGGGGCCAAGGAAGAGGAGTCTGGCCAGGTGGTGGAGGGCATCCCCTGGCTGAGGCGAGGGCGTGTAAATGTCAGCCCTGGTCTATAGCAGCTGTGGCACAGCGCAGAGTCCCCGAGATTTCTGCACTTCTGGTTTCTCCATTTGTAAAATGGAAAGGTTACGATGAATCTACTCCACCAATTATTCCACAAGGTAACAACGTATTTCATCTCGAAAGGACTTCAGAGCTTTTCATTTTTTAGTACAAAATGCAAACTGACAATGAAATGTTGGCTTTTAAGGCATTTTGGCTGAATTTAGCTCTTAGTTCATTTAGTTCTTTGAAGGTGTTCGATAAAAAGTGTGCAGAGCTGCCATTAACCACCATCAGTCCAGATTGGTGTCCTCGTGATGAAATATGACTTCCGCTGGAAGTAAGAGTTTTGTTCATTCTAAACCAGAAAAGGTCACGTCAACTTAGAAAAATCTCCCGTAGTCTTCATTACAGCAAACCAAACTTTTCTACCCCGGGTCCTCCGCGGAGACCCAGTCCCAGCAGAGTGTGCGCGAGCTTCGGGGCCTGCAGACGAGTTTGGGCTGCTCGGCCAATGGACACCGTTTGCCTCTGCAGCCATATTTACAGTTCTTTCGGAGAAAAATTGATAGGAGCCATTCTTTCCTGCTTAATTTATCTGGAAAACCCTTTGGCAGGAAAGAAAAGTGCTCTTGAAATTTGTCAGCTCAATCAGACGTGTGGCTTCTCTCGTACAAAGATAAAAACTCATTTTCATCCCTCCAAGGTTTTGTTGTCCTTTTTTGTTCACATCACTGTTAAACTGAGCCAAAACAAAACACCTTCAAAAGCAGGTTCCCTTTTGCCTGAGTCCAGCTGCTTTGCGGGCGTCTGCCTGCCTGGCATCCTGTCTTCAGCCAGCACACCTGGCCTCCCTACGCCTTTCGCATGTTTCCAACAGAGAAAAAACTAATTCTAGACGACACTCAATGGATGACTGAAATTAATTTTTCTAAATTGTAGATCTGACAGCCGATTTCACCTAAATCACCAATTACATGGTTTCTTTTTTCTTTGCTTGCTTTTCTTTTTACACTTTTGGATTACATTCCTACATAAATAAAGAAGCAGCAGGTACAGAGACGGGAAGTGGGAGTGTGATATTGTATGTTTGCACTACTAGGTTGAAAGTGTTACCTAACATCTTTCCAAAGCATCCTCTGAGTGGGGACCCCCGACCACAGCTGTGACACAGCAGCTGCGAGGAAAGTTGGGAACTAGTCTGACTGGGGTTCTTCAAACAAGGGTGCAGGAACCTGGAAGAGTGCCCCTCAGGCTGGCCCTGCTCCTCGCCTGATGGAGCCCTAAGGTAGCTGCTACCGGATCCTAACTTGATACTAACCACTGAGGCAGGACGCCCACAACGTCTGGGCTTTTCCACGTGGCTCCTGTGCTTTCTTAAAGGACCTCATGATTTAGCCTTAATCTTTAGTTTTGGTGGGACAGGTGAAGACTGCTGACACTGGGCTGAGGTTGTTTGGGAATTGGGGCTGGGCCTGGGCCTGCGCTGGAGCACCTTTGTTTTTTCCAGAAGGAAGGTGGGGTGAAAGCTTCAAGTCTGCAGACATTCTAGCAGGGAAAGCGCTACAGGGACACCTCACGAGGCCATATTGGAGTGCAGGAATGCAGAGGTAAGTGACAGCACGTTTAAGCAAAATTTAAGGTATTTTAAGGGAAATGCAAACTCTATATGCATGATTAGAAGAACAAAACAGATATTCTAATAAGAAACCCGTACTGTGTGTACTTGCAATGCTAAACGCTGCTTTTCATGCACCCTCCCTGCCACCGAACTGCCCCAAGAAAGTGACCACAAAGCATAATGGTCCCAGGCACAGACAGGCAGGGCATGTGTGGCTCCTGCCATGTGAATGGGCCCTGGGTTTCCTGAGAAAGGGACCTGAGAGGGACAGAGAAGGACTTGTCACAAAACTGGGAGGGATGTCGACTCTGAAGATGAAGCTAACCCTGGAGCCCCAAAGCACACTCTGAAAGGGCCTGGCAGGCCCTACACAACAGCGGGAGCCCTGGGGGCAAACACAGTAGAGAGGGGGTGGTGCTGGTGGTGCAAACTAGAAGCTCCCAGTGGCGGCCAGGCTCAGACTGCGAGGAGTCTGACGGGCAGAGCCGGACAAGTGCCGGCTGGTGGCTCTGCTGGGGGCCGCGTAGGCAGCATGTCTGCACAGCCTGGCTCTCGGGCGCTCACTGGGAGTCACACGCCTGGTCCACAAGGGAGGTGGGCAAACACCTGTGCATGAGCACTCCTCACCCACGGAGAAGAACGACCCCAGGAGGTGGAGATACCCCAAGCCACAGACCGGCAACCAGGGCAGGGTTTCCCACACAGTTTGGGTTTTCACCTGTGGTCAAGGCAACAGCTCTCTCTTTCTCCTCAAAGTGTTCGAATTTGGACAATAAATGATATGGCTAGTCTGCTTATAACATGTGGGTTTCCTTGAGCCCATAAGGGGATAGCTCTCAGCTCAAGTCCCAAAGTTTAACCCTGAATTTTCAGTTTGATTGCTACTATAAATGGGTATACCACACTGAACAAAAGGAGGGAGTGAGTGAGTGTGGAGGTGAGTGTGGAGGTGAGAGTGGAGGTAAGGGAGGGTGGAGGTGAGGGAGGGTGTAGGTGAGGGTGGAGGTGAGCGTGGAGGTGAGGGTGGAGGTGAGAGTGGAGGTAAGGGAGGGTGGAGGTGAGGGAGGGTGTAGGTGAGGGTGGAGGTGAGCGTGGAGGTGAGGGTGGAGGTGAGTGTGGAGGTGAGTGTGGAGGTGAGAGTGGAGGTAAGGGAGGGTGGAGGTGAGGAAGGGTGTAGGTGAGGGTGTAGGTGAGGGTGTAGGTGAGGGTGGAGGTGAGGGTGGAGGTGAGTGTGGAGGTGAGGGAGGGTGGGGGTGAGTGTGGAGGTGAGTGTGGAGGTGAGGGTGGAGATGAGTGTGGAGGTGAGGGAGCATGGAGGTGAGGGTGTAGGTGAGTGTGGAGGTGAGGGTGGAGGTGAGTGTGGAGGTGAGTGTGGAGGTGAGAGTGGAGGTAAGGGAGGGTGGAGGTGAGGGAGGGTGGAGGTGAGGGTGTAGGTGAGTGTGGAGGGGAGGGTGGAGGTGAGTGTGGAGGTGAGGGAGCGTGGAGGTGAGGGTGGAGGTGAGTGTGGAGGTGAGGGAGGGTGGGGGTGAGCGTGGAGGTGAGGGAGGGTGGAGGTGAGTGTGGAGGTGAGCGTGGAGGTGAGGGAGGGTGGAGGTGAGGGTGGAGGTGAGTGTGGAGGTGAGGGAGGGTGGAGGTGAGGGTGGAGGTGAAGGTGGAGGTGAGGGAGGGGGAGGTGAGTGTGGAGGTGAGGGAGGGTGGAGGTGAGTGTGGAGGTGAGGGAGGGTGGAGGTGAGGGTGGAGGTGAGTGTGGAGGTGAGGGAGGGTGGAGGTGAGGGTGGAGGTGAGGGTGGAGGTGAAGGTGGAGGTGAGGGAGGGGGAGGTGAGTGTGGAGGTGAGGGAGGCTGGAGGTGAGGGTGGAGGTGAGTGTGGAGGTGAGGGCGGATGGAGGTGAGGGTGGAGGTGAGGGAGGGTGGAGGTGAGGGAGGGTGGAGGTGAGGGTGGAGGTGAGGGAGGGTGGAGGTGAGGGTGGAGGTGAAGGTGGAGGTGAGGGAGGGGGAGGTGAGGGTGGAGGTGAGTGGAGGTGAGCATAGAGGTGAGGGTGGAGGTGAGGGAGGGTGGAGGTGAGTGTGGAGGTGAGTGTGGAGGTGAGGGCGGGTGGAGGTGAGGGTGGAGGTGAGGGAGGGTGGAGGTGAGCGAGGGTGGAGGTGAGCGTGGAGGTTAGTTTGGAGGTTAGTTTGGAGGTGAGGGTGGAGGTGAGGGTGGAGGTGAGTGTGGAGGTGAGGGTGGAGGTGAGGGAGGGTGGAGATGAGTGTGGAGGTTAGTTTGGAGGTTAGTTTGGAGGTGAGGGTGGAGGTGAATGTGGAGGTTAGTGTGGAGGTGAGGGTGGAGGTGAGGGAGGGTGGAGATGAGTGTGGAGGTGAATGTGGAGGTTAGTGTGGAGGTGAGGGTGGAGGTGAGTGTGGAGGTGAGGGTGGAGGTGAGTGAGTGTGGAGATGAGTGAGGAGTGGTTTTTTCTGTTTTAGTTTCCATTTATAATTCTGTTTTAAGCCAATTCAGGATATGTTGAACCTCACTTTATGAAGACTCTGTGTTGGGTCCGCCCATGTATTCAATGGCTCAGGAATTTGATGAGACACTAGTAAATATTTGACATCTGTGCCCTCAGAGGACAGTGTTTCAATAGCAGAAGGCCTGACCCGGGTTACTGAATCCTCACAAGGACTGGCAGCAATTCTGCAAATAATGGCAGTAAATCCAGAGTGAGGTGGGAATGTAGCGCAGGGGTGTGTGTACTCGAGCAAGTCGCAGGGGTGTGAAAATAACACCCCTGCGTGCAAGGAAACCGGAGAAACAGTGTGTGAGGTTGGGACCCGCACCCGGGTCTCTGATCAGTGCTGTGCAGAAGCCCCTCTCCTCCCAGAGCGGGACCGCTGCTCTCCCCCCTCACTTGCTACATTTTACTGACCGTGTTTGAATTCAAGAGGCAAAACACATGGGCCCTGAAATATGTCACTCTGTGAACTAAGGGGGAAGGAAAAGGCAGAATGGAGATCAGTGGAACCCTACTCACACAGGGCTGGGCCTGGCAGGGATGATGCAGTTCGGCAGGAAGAGCGAGAGGTGTCAGTCTCCACCCAGCAGTTTGCTGTAAGTGTATGAGGTTGGGGGTTAACAGAAGACCCCTGATGCCGTCACAGAGCGGTGACACCCAGGTCTGTCCTAGACCAGCCGGAGCAGGGTCCAGAGAGGAAGTTGTGCCGCCACTCGGAATGGGAGGTGCAAGACTCAGGAGGCCTTTACCAGATTTGTTCCTAACAACCACCCCGCCAGGACTGAAAAGGGAAAAGCCACGTGCAACACCACCACCTGGGCAGCGCTCGAAGGCTGTGAACACCTAGGAGATCTAAGCCAGCAGTGAAGAGGCTGCTGTCCTAGTATAATTCCCGCGCACAGAGGTAAGTGGGCCAGAGGACGGTGGGTGCACAGGCTGCACAGAGCTCAGGCGTCCTGAGGATCTAGGGCCCAGGGAAGAACTAAGAGCGCCACCCCTCTAAGGCGAGGGGCAGGAGACCAGGGGAGGGGTTGGCCACTGCCAGCACCCCATGCAGCCTGCCCGAGACCCCCAAACTCATGGTGGTTGTGAACCATTTGGAGTGTGGTTGGAAGGCATCTGTTTCCTCTAGCTGGGAAGAGTGTGATGGATCTAGATGGGGTGACAGGAGGGACAAAATATTAACTGATGTGAAAACACGGAAGACAAAGCTTACGGGAATATTGAAATAACATCTGTACTTTTTGGCAGCGTGAAATTGGCTAATGAAAGCATCTATGAGTGTTGGCATTTCAGGATTTGAGAGGTGGGCCCTCGTTTGCCTAAACACCATTGAAGGGGCTGCCGAAACCCACTGCAGGGTCCAGGTGCCTCTCTCCAACTGTCGCTCCAGCCTGGACCAGGTGCTCTGCTTCCTCTCCCCTTGTGGTTTGAGCAGAAATCCCACAGGAAGCACAGCGTCAGGGGACACTTCCTCCCAGGCCCGGTCCCGATGTGCTAACCCTGTGTTTCTGCTCTTTCCTCACTCCTTACCTGTGGTCTTTCTCATGATACACTGGTCACAGAGGCACCACTCTCCTGGATCACTAAATATTTTCCACTCTCAACACCAAAGTGCATTTACGGAGTACCTACTGTGTGCTAAGCACCCTGAAGGATACAAAGATCAATGTCCTGAGCTGACAGCCTAGTAGCGGGTGTATCACAAGAAGGTGAAAACTATAGTACTGAGGCGGGTATTGCCACAGGAGAGGACGCAAGCACCTCCTGGATGCTTGATTGTACCCCAAAGACAACACATGGGAACGTGTGAACTCTGGTATGTCAGACACGGCTTAAGCATTTTATACGGATTAACCTCATCACACTCCTTCCCCAAATGGCTTTTTACCCGGTAGCTACATTTTGAAGTCTTAAACTTCTGCAGATTTCCTAGTAATTTTATATTTTGGCCTTTGACACAAACTTGTTTCTTAAAGAGGTTACTTCTTATTTCAAAACATACATTCTTAAAGAATTAATCTTCTACAATATAATGAAATTTTAAAGCAGAGTTATAAAATTTGTTCCAAATTCTCAACAAAATACTAGGAAACCATATCTAACAGCATATTACAAGGGTTATTGACCATGACCAAGTGGGATTTAGTCCAGGAATGCAAGGGTGGTTCAACAATCAGTCACTATAATACTCCACATGAACAGAATGAAGAAAAAGCCCCTACGATCATCTCTAATGATGCTGAAAAAGCATTTGACAAACTCTAACACTTTCCTGATAAAAACACCCAGAAAACTAGGAATAGAAAGGCTCTTCCTCAACATGATAAAAAGGCACTTATCAGTGCCCACAGCTAATTTCATACTCAACAGTGAAAGACCAAAAGGCTTTCCTCTAACAACAGGAACAAGGCAAGGATGCCCACTTTCTCCACTGCTATGCAACACTGCCCTGGAAGTTCCAGCCAGAGCAATTAGGCAAGAAAAAAATTAATGGCAAATTAATTTAGAAATGAAGAAGTAAAACTATCTCTATTTGCAGATGACACGATCTTATATACAGAAAATCACAAAGAATCTACAGATAAAGCTACTAGAGCTAATAAGTAGATTCAGCAAAGTTGCAGGATATGAGATACAAAATCAACATGCAAAAATCAGTTGCGCTTCTCTACACCAGCAATGAGGAATCCAAAAAGGAAATGAAGAAAACAACTCCATTCTATAATAGCATCTAAAAAGAATAAAATACTGAAGAATACATTTAACCCAAGAGATGAAAGACTTGTACACTGAAAACTCCAAAACATTACTGGGAGAAATTAAAGAAACCTAATTAAATGGAAAAACATTCCTGGTTCATGGATTGGAAGGCTTAACACTGTTAAGATGTCAATACCATTCAAAGTGATCTACAAATTCAATGCCATTTCTATCAAACTTTCAATTGCTTTTTTTCTAGAAATGGGAAAAAAAATCTGCAAATTAATATTGAATTTCAAGGGGTCCTGAGTAGCTAAAGGAATCTTGAAAAAGAAGGACAAATTGGGAGGACTCACACTTCCTGCTTTCAAAACCTGCTACGAAGCTACAGTAATCAAAATAGTGTGGTTTTGGCATAAAGACAGACACACAGACCAATGGAATAGAACTGAGGATTCAGAAATAAACCCCCCAAACTACAGCCAACTGACTTTCAACCAGGGTTCCAAGACTATTCAATTGGGAAAAAATAAGTTCTTCAAAAAATGGTGATGGGGCTTCCGTGGTGGCGCAGATGGTTGAGAGTCCGCCTGCCGATGCAGGGGACACGGGTTCGTGCCCCGGTCCGGGAAGATTCCACGTGCCGCGGAGCGGCTGGGCCCGTGAGCCATGGCCGCCGAGCCTGCGCGTCCGGAGCCTGTGCTCCGCAACGGGAGAGGCCACAACACTGAGAGGCCCGCGTACCAGAAAAAAAAAAATGGTGATGGGAAAAGTGGATATCCATATACAAAATAATTAAGTTGGACCCTATCTCACACCACACACGAAAATCAACTAGAAATGAGTCAACGACCTAAACGCAAGCACTGAAGACACAAAATTCTTAGAAGAAAACATAGGGATAAATCTTCATGACCTTGCATGTTTTCTTAGATACGACACCACAAGCATGAACAACGAAAGAAAAAATATATAAATTAAATTTTATCCAAATTTAAAACTTTTGTGCATCAAAAGATACTATCAAGAAAGTAAAAGGATAGCCAACAGATGGGAGAAAATATTTGCAAATCATATATCTGTTAAGAGCCTAGTGTCCAGAGTAAAGAACTCTTAGAACTCAACAATAAAAAGACAAACAACTCAATTTAAAATGGGCAAAGAACTTGAATAGACATTTCTCCAAAGAAGATATGCAGATGGTCAACAAGCACATGGAAATAAGTTTAACATCAGTAGTCATTAGGGAAATGCAAACCAGAACTACAATATCACTTCATACCCACGAGGGTGACTATAAAACTGGAAAATAAAAAGTCTTGGTGAAGCGGTGGAGAAACTGGAACCCTCATACATTGCTGGGAAAATGTAAAATGATTAGGCTGCTGTGAAAAAAAAATCTGGTGGTTCATCAAAAAGTTAAACATAGTTGGGGACTTCCCTGGTGGTCCAGTGGTTAGGACTCTGAGCTTCCACTGCAGGGGGCATGGGTTTGATCCTGGTCGGGGAACTAAGGTCCCACATGCCACGCGGCAAGGCCAAAAAAAAAAGTTAAACACAGAATTACCATATGACCCTGAAGGTATATACCCAATAAATGAAATAAATGAAAATATATGTACACACAAAAACTTGTAAAGACATAATCATAGCAGCATTATTCATAAAACCTAAAAGATGGAAACAGTCCAATGTCCATCAACAGATAAATGGATAAACCAAATTTATGGGCCATCCATACAATGGAATATGAATTTTTTTAACTTTTAAAAAAATATTTATTTTGGCCGCGCCAGGTCTTAATTGTGGCGTGTGAACTCTTAGTCGCCGCGTCCATGTGGGATCTAGTTCCCCGACCAGGGATCAAATCCGGGCCCCCTGCATTGGGAGTGTGGAGTCTTACCCACTGTGCCACCAGGGAAGTCCCCTACAATGGAATATTATTCAGCCATAAAAGGAGTGAAGTTCTGATAATGATACAACATGGGTGAAACTTGAGGACATTATGTTCAGTGCAGTAAACCAACCATAAAAAGACAGATGCCGTATGATTCCACTTACACTCAGTGGTACTTAGTGTAGTCACAATCGTAAGGACAGAAAGTAGAACGGTGCTTGCCAGGCTCTGGGGCAGGGCGGAGTCAGGAGTTACTGTCCAATAGGTGTAGAGTTTCAGAGTTACGAGACCAGGGAGTCATGGGAATGGACGGCGGTGATGGTGCACTACAATGTGAATGTACGTAATACCACTGAACTAAAAAATGGTTAAAATGGTAAATTTCATGCTATATGTATTTTAACACACAAAAAAGTCACATATTTTATGATTCCACTTATATGGAATATTCAGAGTAGACAAATCCATAGAGACAGAGAGCACATTAGTGGTTCCAGGGGCTGAGCAGAGGGTGGAATGGGAGAAGCTGCCTAAGGGGTGTGGGGTTTTGCTTTGGGCTGCAGGAATGTTCTGGAACTAGACAGAGGTGGTGGTTGCACAGCATTGTGAATGTACTAAATGCCGCCAGATTGTTTGATTTAAAATGGCTACATTTGTGTCATGTGAATTTCACCTCAGCTGTTTTTTAAAGAATTAGTTCCGGTACCTTCCAGTAATTGTGATGGTAGTTTCCTTCTCATATGTGGCTTTTGTTGCTCTGTGCCCCCAACAACCCTTCCACATGCTCCTCCTATTTAAACATGTGCTTTCGGGGGAGCTTATACTGGGCTTTGAGGCTCATCTGCTCGGTTCACATCGCCGTGATCCTCTGGGTTGCCGTCTCTGGACGGGCGAGAATCAGTTTGAGAACCAAACGCTCATTCCTTACCCAGCGTAGTACTCTGGGCTGACTAAATGCTTCTTCCAGTTACCTTTTCTTTAGTCTCTTTGAATAATCCATAGGGAAAGCTCTGGGACCCTTGAACTCAAGTGGAGCTCATGACCTATCGATCTGGGCACTTTCACAAAGCATTTCTTTAAAAAATTCACAAATACATTGTTAAAATAGCACATAATTGTAGTTGTAACTCCTCTTCCCTGGTGATATCTTTGAGCATCAACATACCTTGAAGATAACTTCAATGAATATTTGGCCTTAAGTGATTCAAGGAAACATTATAACTCCATCGTTTTTCTCTCTTATTTGTATGAAAATCTCTCTTCCTCTCTACCACAGTCACAGAATAGTCAACATTTACTGAGCACTTACTGTATGCTAGACAGTATTCTAAAAACATCGTAATACTATTATCTTCCCCATTCTAAAGATGGTGAGGTTGAGGGGCTTACCTGCCCACCCACTCAGTGGGGGAACCAGAACTGAACCCAAGCCACTATGGCCACATAGCCTGCATCCCTAACCACCAAGCCCACTGCTTCCATCCACACTGCCCTGTGTCTCATTCTAGCCAGAGACAGAGCCCAAGAGCTCTCAGAAACTCTTTCCAACCTCTTCACGCTCCGGGCAAGGCCACCTGATGGCCCGCAGCTAATTCCAAACCACTTGACAGTGAAGGGAAGGGTCAGCCTTTTCCATTCACTGAAAATTCATTCAGGCATTTCTTCTCTTCTGCACCGTGCACTATCATCTCCACCTCAAAAACTACAGGCAAAGTTCATTCACTATGTCACAGCAGGTATTGCCAAGCTGTTCTCTGTACTTGCCTCGAACCTGCTTTACTGGATTGCAGTCAGGCAAGTAAAGCTTCCCAGAATCAGCTGTAACCTGGCTGCTCCCTCTGAGGCCGCTACTTTATTCTTAAAAATCTCAGGAATCGCGTTAGCTCAGGTCACCGGGCAAGCCCTGCATCTGTGTAGCCCCGTGAGGTTGCGACTGGGCGGGGGAGTGACAGAGAGCTTCAGAGGAGGGGATACAGTTGCCACCTTGTGACAAATACTTGTTGAGCACCTACTGTGTGCCATGCACTACCCCAGGCACCAGGGAAATACGGGGAATGAAATAAAGCCGGTGCTGCCTGGGGAAGCAGGCTACTGAGGGTAGTCAGGATAGAGTGACGTCAGTTCAAATCACTGTGGGGCCGGGGGCTGCGGCAGCATGACCCAGGGGAGCTTTCTGAGGCTAACGCGTACCAGGGTTGGGGGTCCCACGTTGGGGGGCTGCAGGCAGGTGAGACTTCGCCAGGGGAGGTGCACATACTCATCACCTGGCAGACTTGCACAGTTTTAGTGCAGAACTTCAAATTAATTCCTGTCCCAAACTGTTGTTGGCATTAGATTTAATCCCTATCCTAGGTCTCAGAAACATAAGTAGTTTTAAAGTCATATAAAATAAACTCACCACAAAGTAAGTTTTCCACAACCTGATTTTCTCACTTTTGGGGAAAGTTCTGTAAGGTTGGACACTTGTCTAAAAGTATCTGAAAGCTCTGTCTTTGAGAATTTGGGCCCAGGTGTGAACTGAGGCACCTGGAAAGTTGTCCCAGATATCAGGACAGAGACAGCCTTCAACTCAGGAACATTCAGCTCGGTGATGACCTGGGTTTCCTTTCAAGAAGCATCAACTCATCCACTGTAAAATTAGACGCTATGGTGCTCCAAGAGGTGGGTGGCCACAGGTTATCCTGTAAGTGAACAGACTGAAACTCCAAGAGGCTGAACCACCGGCCCAAAGGCTGACAGATAACAGCGGGTGGATGTGGGTGCACATTCAATCCAACACCCCAGGCCTGTTCTCTGGGCACCAGGTGGAGGTCCAGAGCCTCTTCTCCACTCCCAAGGCACCTGCCCTCCTTGACCCCCTTGTAGGGTAAATGGCAATTGTGGGATGCCTTCTGCTCACAGGATCCCAGATTCCCAAGGCTTCTCAGGACCAACAGGTTCAGGGCAGGACTTGCCACCTTGCAGCCCACCCCTCTGTCCCACCACCCTCCTGACCCCTTCGGAAGTGTGCTGGGCTCTTAGGTCAGACCAACTGTCTCTCTGGGATCATTTTTCTTGGCTGGACCAGTGAGCACTGGCCGCTGCACACCTGCTGAGTGCCAGGCCCTGTGAGGGGCAGAGGGATGCAGGTAAAGAAGCTGCAATCCCGAGGGAACCTCCCATGGCGAGCAGGGCACAGAAGCCCTGTTCTGACAGGGCAGGAGGATCAATACAGAGCAGAGGCACCACTGCCCCTGGCACAGCCGTGTGGAGAGGAAAGCCACCGCTTCCAGGCTGCTTCCTGGCTGGGAGCCACAGGTCAAGTGCGGAAGCCTGGCTTTCCACCATTTGTAGAATGGGTACCCTGTCCTGGAGGATGGCTGTTAGGGCTGGATGGCTCTAAGTGACTTGATTTTTGTTCAAGCACAAAGAGAGGACACATTAGTTCTGTTTGGAAGGAGGGAGGCATGGGAACTGGGCTTGAATGATTCTCATTAAAAGAATGCCTTGATCTGGGAGTCTGGGGTCTCCTGTGTTTGCCTGGATGATACAACCTGTGAACACACATCTCAGAGTCTCGGGGCAAATTCAGGCCGACTTTCTTTCCTTAGACCAGCATTTTTGGGATGCTTTACAAGTAATAAAGTATTCAGGTGAGACCACCACCAAGCTCATGAACTACAGACACAAAGGTCCACATTTCACAAAGGCGATTTCAGACTAGACCTACACGGGGCCCCTCTAACGGGATAAAACCACAGGTCACCTGCACCCAAGCCCCCAGTCCCCTGGAAAGGTCAGGGCTCTGTTCTCTGTGGCCCACCTGGGCAAGTCCACTTGTGATCCCAACCCAGACCACTGCTCCTGTTTGCAGACTGGATGCCACACTATGAGATCAAAACGGGGCATCTCCTCAGAAGCAGAAGTGGGTGCATTATCTCCGCGGGGATGCCCAGCCCTCCAGTGCAGGGATGTGGCCCCACGAGGAATGCAAACATCTTCGAGTTTGAAGGTGTCCACTGAGAGCAAACGGTGGCCTCCGAAGTTCCTCCTGATGCAGAGAGCCGGGGAGCTGGAGGGTTAGGGTCAGGAAGCCAAACCTCACTTCTGTCCACTTTGAAATCTCTTTTCAGGACGCTGAAGCCGACTTGATGCTCAGTTGTTAATTATGCAGTTTCAGCTACCTTCAACTTATTTTTTAAATTATGTGTTTTAAGTCTTAATTAGACACCTGAAAGTACCAGCTAAACTTTTAAAGTGAAAATGCTGTTGGGTAACAGGAGTAGAGTGTAATTACTGTACCAAAACACTCTGTAATCTAGTTCACAGGAAAAAGGGAAAGACAGACCCGACGCACTTTTCGCAGTTCACAGGAAGAAATACAAGACAGCTTCCACCACACTATTCTAGACCTGAAATCACTGTCTTCTTTACTAGGCAATGTTCATTATTTAAATCGACTGCCTTTCCAATATAAGTCTATCCTGGATTTTTTAAGTAAAAGTTCTTTGTCTTCGTGCACAAAGTTCATTGGTTTGTCCCACCAGTTTTGAGGTAATGACTAACTCAGGAACATTCTCATTGTTGGCGACAACTTCACAAGCGTCTTTTTGTCCTAGCCCCCTCCCCTGCACTTCCTTCACACCCCAGGAATGCAAATCTGTCTTGAAAAGCATACTTCTCTCATAAATATTCATGAGGTTAAGGGAAAAGTTTGCTAACCCTTCGTTTAAGTGACCGGAAGAAGTGAAAGCTCCCTCCCGCCGCCGCAGCCGCGGCCTCAGGACCCTCCCCACAGCCGCCGGCCGTCCCCTACCTTGTTGCCCGAGCCCCGGTCGCCCCGGCCGAGCGCCGCGCTGAGGGCCATGGTGGCGCCGCCTTTGTCCAGTCCGCGGGGAGGACAGCGCTCGGAAGGCCCGCCCGCGGGGCGTGGGAAGGGCGGCGGGCTAGGGGCGGACCCTCCCGGCCGCGCCCCCTGCCCGCCTCACAGGTGGGGCGGGGGCGGGGCCTAGGGCCTCGGGGGACGGGGAGGGGCGCCTCTCCCCTAGGGGCTCCGGCGCGAGAGTGGGAGGGGGTCCCACCCCGGGGGCTACGGGGCGGGAAGAGGCGGACCCTCCCGGCCGCGCCCCCTGCCCGCCTCACCCGTGGGGCGGAGGGGCGGGGCCCGGGACCGCGTGGGGACGGGGAGGGCCGCCTCTCCCCCGGGGGCTCCGGGGCGAAAGTGGGAGGGGGTCCCACCACTGGGACTTCCGGGGCAAAGGTTGGAGGGGGTCTCACGCCGGGGGCTCCGGGGCGGGAACAGGCGGACCCTCCCGGGTCGCGCCCCCAGCCCGCCCCACAGGTGGGGCGGAGGGGCGGGGCCAGGGACCGCGGCAGGGGCGGGGGGAAGGGGCCTTTCACCCCCAGGGGCTCCGGGGCGAAGGCTGGGGCGGGTTTCATCCCCGGGGACTCCGAGGTAGGAGGGGTCGTCTCTCCCCTGGGGGCTCCGGGGAGAAGGTTGGAGGGGGGTCTCACTCCCGGGGGCTCCGGGACTGGGTGTTGGAGGGGGTCTCATCCCCGGAGGCTGCTGGGCGAGGCAGGTTGGGGGCGTCTCAGCCCGGGGGTGTGGGCGGCCTTGTAGGTGCCTCGGGCCGCACCCTCACCTGGGAGAAGACCCCGCAGGGGCAGAAGGCTGGGGGCGAGCTCCTCCCTCCCCGAGCAGGGGCGGGGGCGGAATTCTTTGTGACTTTTATTCTCGCAGAGCCTGGGGACCTACCATTTTGTTCGCAGACCAGTGGCAGTGGCGCTGCACCCGGTTTCCGTGGGTGTAGACAGACTGGACTCTGATTTCTGCTGGTGAACGCTATCGGATTTTGATTTCCCCCAGTGTAGATAGATTCACACCTGACATGCAACGGTGTAGACAGACTAGTGAAGATAACTGGACCCTGATTTCCACTGGTGTAGGTGGAGCGGACCGATTTCCGCCGGTGTGGAAGGACCGGCCTTCTCTTCCCGCCAAGCGAGCTCCCTGGCTTATGGGACGCTCTCTGCCGGGTAAACAGAACTCGTGAGCCTCTGGGCCTCAGCGAGAGGCCACGTCCCCCTCCTTGGGGAGTCGGGCGCGCGGACAGTTGAACAGGCTCTCACTGGCTTTGCAACTGGAATGCCTGGGTTTCTGGAGAACCTACAGAAACAAAGTACCCCCACCTCCAGCCCCAGCCCCGGGAGACAGACGCCTTCCCTGTAGCTAGGCGACTGTAGGGCTCTGGCTTGAGGAGCACTTGCTGTGTGCTGGGGATGCAGCCGGGTTCTCAGAGGAACCCGTCCCCTCGGCGGGGGGGGCGTGTCTCCCCACCCTTGTCCTGTACTGTGTCCCAACTAGAAACAGGGACACTGACTCAGTCCCCCCACTGCGGACAAACGCCCTCATTTAGAGATAAAGTTCAGTTGTGCTGGAGCTGCATGGCTTCAGGTACAGAGTGAAAGAAGCTGAGGGCGGCGGGATGAGTTCTGCCCCCTCACCCAGTACCGGTTCTTTGAATTCCTCTGTGGCTCCTCTGTTCTGCTTCCTGGAACCTCCAGCCCTTCCCACTGGGCCCAAGCAGACTCAGCCCCGTCTCAGTGCTGGGGTGTTACTCATTGTCTGCACCTCCCTGAGGCCCCCTGCCCCATCCTCTTCTCACCACTTACCTGCCCATGACACTCCAGAAACAGGAGCCACATACACCTCGACATAAACAGGCGCTGCATAAATCTCTGTGGTCCCAAAGCACCTGCCAGGCCAGACCTGGGCTATGTTGGCATGCTTCCAGAACAGGGGACATTGTCCCTGTTCAGCGCCTCCAGGATCCGGGAGCTGACGTCAGGGGAGGACAGCAGTGGCCTGGATGCCTGGTTAGGGTGCAGCTCTGGAATCTCACTCTTACCAGAGATTTTGGGGCCCATAGGGGTTGTGCCTCTGTTGCATCTAGGCAAAGCTGGGCCTGCACTGGGAAAGCCCAGGAGTCCTCATGCGCCGTCTCCAGCCGCAATTTCTAAGGATCTGATTCTTTGCTGTGTATCCATAGAATCAGGGATGTCTTCTAAGAAGTTTTCCCCAAAACGTGGACTATTGAAATGGCTCAGTTTATTCAGAAGGTATTTATTGGTCACCTACTTCTGGCCAGTCACTGCATGGCACCTGTCAGGCCCCTTGGGGATCTGACATTCCAATGGAGAGAGACAATAAACCAATGAACAGAGAAATACCTCTGAATAAGGCAGATGGTCAAGCCAGAGAAGACTGTTCAGGGACCCGAAGAAAGGGAGGGAGGGAGCTGCTTGTGATTTCCAGGCAGAAGGAGCCACCTGTGTAAAGGCCCTGAGGCCGGAATAGATCTGGTGTGCTTGAGGGACAGCAGGAAAGCTGGTGTACCCAGGAGCATGGTGAATGAGGGCACGCATATGCGGAGGAGACAAGGCTGGAAAGGCTGAAGGGATAAGTAAGTCCTAGTGATGAGTTTTGTTTTATTCTGAGTGTTGTGGGAAGCCACCGTGGAGAGAGTTTGGAGAGGAAGCAACATTATCGGATACATTCCAAACATCTCACCTGGCTGCAGTGTGGACACCACAGCTGCCTGAGGCAGGAAGAACGGTCAGGAAGCCACTGCCAGGATCCTGGTGAGCGCGATGGGAGCTGGCTTAAGGTAGGAATGCCAGAGGTTGTGAAAAATGGTCAAAGCAGGATCTATGTAAAGGCAGAGAGAGCTGAGAGGAGTGACCCATCTCTGGCTCTGGGGAGTGAGGGAGAAAGAAGCTGAGGAGGAAGGTGGCAGGCAGAGAATTAGCTGATCGTGGCCTCTGCGAAACGCTTCACATGCTCCCCTGGAGACCGCCAAACTACATGCCCCAGACATTACAGATGTGCCTGTTCTTGCTTTTCCGTGCACCACATAAGACGTGAGAGGAGCCACGGGAGTAGTGGCTGTCTCAGCAGATTGGCAGTGGAGGTGATTGGTTCCTCTGGGGCAGTTCACGTCTTGTCCCTGGCAGCACTGTTGTCGAGCAGAAGGGAACAGGGCAGTGGGGATTTTCCTAACACAATCCTATAGCATTATCCGTAGTTCCTCCAGGTTGCTGACGTTTCTGGCTATTCCTGGTTCCCTGACCCTCTCAGAGATGGTATAGTCCACCTGATATGTTCTTTTTTTTAATGGAAGTATCGTTAATTTACAATGTTGTGTTAATTTCTGCTGTACAGCAAAGTGATTCTTTTTCATATGCTTTTCCATGATGGTCTATCTGAGGATATTGAACGTTCCCTGTGCTGTACAGTAGGACCTTGTTTATCCCACCTGATATCTTCCGTACTGCTTAAATTAGCTACAGTGGATTCTGCTGTCTGCAGTTAAGAATCAGCACCAAGACAGCAACTCAGGGATTTGGGGCCTGATCAGCAGGTGGAAGGTGAAACCATTTCCTGAGATGGGAGAGACTGGGGGAGAAGCAGATTTGGGAGGAGAAGACACATTAACACTGAGATGCTGTTAGACGTGTTGAGTGGACGGTTTGCTGTGTGAGTTTGGCACCGAGAGGGGAGGTCAGGTTGGAAATCAGATCTGGAAGTATCCACACATAGGCATGTTTAGAGATCAGGGAACTAAATGTGCAGACAGAAGGGCAGAGGGACCAGGGCTGAGCTGAGCAACATGACGCCACAAGAGCAGATGGTCCTCCTTCTGAAACTCTTCCAAAAAACCGAAGAGGAGGGGATATTTCCCAGCTCATTCTCTGCAGCCAAAGCATAACAAGAAAAGAAACCTGCAGGCCAATATCTCTGATGAATAAAAATGCAAAAAGATCAATAAAATTGTAGCAAATAGAATCCAATAGTATATTAGAAAGATTATTCACCATGAACAAATGAAATTTATCCCAGGAATACAAGGGTGGCTCAACATAAGAAAATCAATCAATGAAACACATCACATTCACAGAACAAAGGGAAAAAAATGATCATTTCGATTGATGCAGAAAAGGCATTTTAAAAATTCCAACATCTTTTCACGATAAAAGCTCTCAGAAAACTAGGATTAGAGAGAAAATTCTTCAACAGATTAAGCAGTATTTACGGAAAACCCACAGTTAACATCACACACAATGGTGAAAGGCTGAAAAGTCTCTCCTTAATAAGATCAGGACTCGGACAAGGATGCATGCTTTTGGTACTTCTATTCAACATTGTACTGGAACTTCCAGCCAGTACAGAGAACAGAAAGAGCTGTTACAGATGGCAAAAAGAAATAAAAGGCATTCAGACTGGAAAGGAAGAGGCAAATTGTCTGTATTCACAGTGACATGATCCTATATATATAGAAAAGGCTAAAGAATCCACAACTAATAGACAATTCAGCGAAGTTGCAGGGTACAAAATCAACACACACGAATCAGTTGTGTTTCTGTACACCATCAATGAAAAATCCAAAAGAGAAATTTAAAAACTAATTCCACTAATATAGCATCTAAAAGAATTAAATACTTAGGAATATATCTAATCAAGGAGATGAAAGACTTGTATGCTGAAAACTACAAAACATTGCTGAAAGAAATTAACGATGACCTAAATAAATGGAAAGACATCAGTTGTTAGTGGATAGGAAGAGTTAACATCATCAAGACGTCAATACTACCCAAAAATGATCTACAGATTCAAGACAATTCCTATCAAAATTCCAGCAGGCTTTTTCACAGAAATGGAAACTCTGATCCTCAAATCCACATGGAAATGCAAGTGGCTACTAATAGCAAAAACAATCTTGAAAAACAGAAAAAGTTGGAAGACTCACAGAACCTGAATTTGAAACTTACTACAAACTTACTATTGAAACTTACTACTATGTCTGGCATAAGGACAGACATATAGACCAATGGAACAGAACAGAGAGCCTAGAAATAAACTCTTACATATATGGTCTAATAATTTTCAACAAGTGTGCCAAGAACATTAAGTGTGGTAAGGACAGTCTTTTCAACAAGTGATGCTGGGAAGATTGGATATACACATGCCAAATAATAAATTTGGGCCCTTATCTCGTACCATATACAAAAATTAACTAAAAAAATGGGTCAAGGGGGAATCCCCTGGCGATCCAGTGGTTAGGAGTTGGCACATTTACTGCCGGGGCCCGGACTCGACCCCTGATTGGGGAACTAAGATCCTATAAGCCAAGAGGCCAAAAAAAAAAAAAAAAAAGAAAGAAAGAAAAAAAATGGGTCAAAAAACCTAAATGTAAGAACTAAAGGTATAAAATTCTTTTTTTTTTTACATCTTTATTGGAGTATAATTGCTTTACAATGGTGTGTTAATTTCTGCTTTATAACAAAGTGAATCAGTTATACATGTATAATTCTTAGAAAAAAACAGGGATAAATCTGAATGGCCTTGGATTTGGTGGTGGTTTCTTAAACTGACACCAAAAGCACAAGCAACAGAAGAAAAAAATATATAAATTGGACTTCATCAAAATTAAGAACTTTTGTCCATCAAAGGACATTGTCAAGAAAGTGAAAAGACAACTCACAGAATGGGAGAAAATATTTGTGAATTATGTATTCTATAAATTATTAATATCCAGAATATATAAGGAGCTCCTAAAAACAACAGGGACAAATGACCCATTTACAATGTGCAAAGGACTTAAATAGACATTTCTCCAAAGAAGATATACAGATGGTCAACAAGTACATGGTAAGGTGTTCAGCCTCATCAGTCATTAGGGAAATGTAGATCAAAACCATAATGAGATACCACTTCACACCCACTGGGGTGACTATAAAAAAGGGGGGAATAATAAGTGTAGCTGAGGATGTGGAGAAATTCGAATCAGTGTACACGGCCCTAGAAATGTGAAGTGGTTCAGCCTGCATGGAAAACAGTCTGGTATTTCCTCAAAAAGTTAAACACAGAGTCACTATGTAACACGGCAATTCCATTCCTAAGTATATGCCCAAGAGAAATGGAAATATAAGGTCACACAAAAATTTGTACACAAATGTTCATAGCAGCCCTGTTCACAATAGCCAGAAGGTGGAAAAAATCCAAAGTCCGTTCATAGATGAATGGTGAACAAAATGTGGTCCATTCATACAATGGACGATTATTCAGCCGTAGAAGGGAACGAAGTTCGAATGCACCCTACAACGTGGATGAGCCTTAAAAACATTTTGCTAACTCAAAGAAGCAGGCACAAAAGCCATACATTGTATGATTCTGTTTATGTGAAACATGCAGAGCGGATAAATCCAAAGCAACTGATTGTTTGCCAGGGGCTGGTGAGAGGGCCTGATGGGGAGCGATTGCTAAATGGGTGCGAGGTTTCCTTTTCGGGAGATGAAAATGTTCTGGAGCTAGAGAGTGGTGATGGTCGTGTGGCATTCTGAATGTACTAAATGTCACTGAATTGTACACTTTAAAATGGTTAAAATGGTGAATGTTATGTTGTGTGCATTTTACCTCAGTAAAAATAAATTGCAAATAAATTGAAGAACTAAATATGAGAAGCAAAAGCTTAAAAAAGAAAAGAAGAACATTATAAAGTTGGGATAGGGAAGTATTTAATAAATGATGAGGCACAAAGCTCAGACAATGAATAAAATGATTGATGTATTTGACTACATTAAAATTTCATACTGCTGGGTGATAAATTTAAAAGGTGAGCCATAAAATGGGAGGTGTTTGAAACTGTCGTAGCCAACTAGTGGTCAGAGTCCAGAATACATAAGGGGCTCCTGAAAACTTATAATGGGAAAATCGGCAAATTATGAATTGGCATTTCAAAATGTCAGTCTTGAAGTTGGCATTAAACCCTAATGCTCAAGAAACAAAAAATGTTCACTCTTTCTAGTAATTAGGAAAATGCAAGTGTAAACAAGCTTTCATTTCATACCTGTCATTTGGCAAAATACTGAAGGCCTAAAAATATTTAAAGTTAAAAATATTTTTTCTAAAATGTAATATAAAGCTAAAATATTTCATATTTTTTAATACTGAGATTTAAAAACCCCAGGTGTTTTGTTTGCTCAATGTTGGCGGATGTGGCAGTGAATTCACGTCAGCAGATCGCCTCAAGGCTCACGCCTGCGAGGGCAGTGGAGTCACAAGTCCTCACCCAGCACCACAAGGGCTCAGGGTCAGAGGCATCCTAAGTGCATCAACGTGAGAATGGAAAAGCGAATTGTGACCTGTGTGCAGCGGAATACAGCGCATACAGTGAATGAACACAGAGAAGCCTCAAAAGCAATGTTGAGTAAAACAGACACCAAATTACAAAAGGATCAGAACGGTATGGTGTCATTTAGGTAACCCTAGAAATACCCGCAATGCTCTGGGACTGCTACCAACACACGCCCATGCGGTTAAAAGCATAAAATTGTGCGTGGAGTGACACACAAGGTTTTATTCCAGGAGCACCCAGTGCTAGCGTCTGCCCAGATCTGCTTTTTCTCTGTGTGGGATGTAGCATGAGGAACCCCCAGGCTCATTGAGAGCTGCACTGTCTGGGGTTTCTGCTATGGGAGCTGCCGAGGGCTGGGCTACGGATCAAATTGCTTTTCAACTTTAAAATTCTATTCTAGTCTGCATTTGCTATGGCTTTCATTTTAAGCTGTAATCAGAAATTATCTTGGGAAATATACTGGCCACAGACACCAATTTTATGTGAAACAGGTGTGTGTCTTGGGAAGGCAGGGGATGGGTGGGGAGTGTATCAAACGAGACTTCCATAAAGGAGCAGCCCGTGCCACCCTCATCGGTGCGGGGCTCCTGCCCAGGGAGCCCCTTGAGGGAGGCTGCACACGTATGGGGTGTGGTGGAAGTTCCCTGCAATGACAGCTCCACCCTCAGGCCAGAGGAAACCCTGTGCGGCCAGCTTGGGTGCACTCCTTGGAGCAGCTGTGTGCACTGACCAAGGGCAACGCAGACCTCAGCAAACCGTGGTGATGCCAGCGCCATCCCGGTTCAGTTCTTTGTGCCTTCCCACATGGACCTCCCGCCCCCTGCAGGCTCCGTCACACCCACCTGGCTTCTTCCCAGCCTCCCTTCCTTCCTGGCCCCAGGGCTCCTCTGCGTCGGGCGGCTCGCCCCATCTGTGCTGTGAATTTTTCACCCCTTATTTCCCAAGGTAAAGGAAATGCAGAGAGTGGTAGACAGAGGGGAAGTGTACTTGGGGAGTGGGTGTGGGGGCCATGAGGTCTGCCTTCCAGGGAAGCAGCAAGGAGACGAGGGAGGCGCTTGTGGGCCCAGTCGCCTCTCCTGTGCACCTGCTCTTCTTTGGGTTCTGAGTTGGTCACAGACAGATGCAAGCCCTGCCCTCAGAGGCCTCCAGTCCCAGTGGGAGAGAGGCCCCAACCAAAGAAAGGACTAAACAAGTTGTGAGAGCGCCAGGAGGAGACAGGAGGGAGTGGGGCTGGGGTCCATGTCAGGCTGAAGGGAGAGAGCGGCTCACCGCCCAGAGGTCAGAGGCCAGGCCCACATCGCAGAAAGAGCAGCCGGCAGGGTGTCCCCGAGGCAGGATGAGCGCAGTGCGTTCCGAGCCTGCCAAGAGCCAGTGTGACCCAGAAGAGAGTCGGGGAGGGGCTGGGGACCCGGCCAGTGTGGCCTTGGGCGGCCCTGGGGGGAGGCCCGTGGCTATCTGCTGGCTGTCCACAGCAGGAAATAGGAAGTGTCCGGGTGTGGGATGGGTGACAGGGCTCCAGCCCTGGCAGGCTGTGGCCACAGCTGCTGTTAGCTTTTAGTGTTTGAGCTTTTAGGTTCTGTTGTTTGTTCATTTAGAAGTCTTAGATAGACATTTTGAACATGTTCAGTGACCCAGATTTGTTGTGAACTCTTCAATAGCTTGTTTGTAGAACATTTAAACTTTTCATAGTTTTCGTTTTACAGATCTCACTTACATTTAAAAAGTGGAAAATTCATTTCGTTTTGTTTCAATCCCTTGTTGTTCCAATAGATTATAGCAAAGAATATGGTAACGGGAAATATGTCCGCGGTCACCAAACATCACAGAGCAGCCCTGCCAAACGGATGTGACGGCCACTCAGGGACACAGCGGCACAAAGATGGACTCTTCTTGGACCCAGCACGGGACTTTCCTTTTGAGCCCATGTGCCCTCGACAAGGGGCCAGCTGCCGACCCTGTTCACGGGTCACCAAGCATGCTGGCCGCTGGCTGTGAGGGGAGAGCGTTTGTCTCCCCGGCAGCCCTGTCCACACAGCCCTGAGGGGAAATCCCCATGTCCTGAGTACCTGATTCTTCTTTTCCAGAAACACTTAAACAATTGCTTGCTGTGGACAAAGTAGGAAAGCAAGGATGATCAACAAGTGCCTGTGTGAAGCAGCTGAAAGTTTTACTAAAGTACAACAAGAAAAGAGCTGCATTTGTTTAAAAGTTTTGCTGCCGTGTTTACATGTTTTTTCCTCAAACTATTGGCATTTGAAATTTCAATAACGATTAGAATTCTAAGACCACTGAGATAAAGCATTTTTAACATGTTAAAAGTTTCTAACACATTCATTTGCTGATTCTTCCAAGAAAAAAATAGTAGCTACCCGCCTTGGTCACTAGCAGTGCATCTTGGAGCATATAAATTAAAATTATTTTCATTTCAGAAAGAGTCAAAACCAAACAGTATGAAATCCACCTGCTGTAAACCTGCACACCCGTCTCCAGGGCACTCAGTGGGAGACTCAGGGAGCGGTGTGCTCACACCAGCCCCGCTGATGCACCAGAGCCAAATGGACATGTTCCTCGCTCCCTGGAGTGGGAGTTTGTTCAGAGCAGGGCCACACGAGAGGACAGGAGGACCCACGTGCGCGCAAAGCATGGCGTGGGCTCAGAAGCTGCAGGCCCAGACACCGAGCGCCAACCAGCTCTGGGCTTCAAGGACATGGCAGGGCTCTGAGGTGCTGCGGGAGGCGTCGCAGCCTGCCTCTTCCTGCTACAGAAGCTTGCTGACTGCCACGGAGCTCGGTCTGAGCTGCCTTGGGTGGAGAGTGAGGGGGAGGGGCTCACAGAGCCGGCAGGACACCCCACCCCGTCCTGCAATGAGGACAGCAATGGCCGGCAGGCCAGCTGTGCCCATAGGGACTCCACACATGCTGTTCCCCATGCTGTTCCCACCATCGGGACGGCTCTCTCCCCACCATGCCCCACCCAAGTCTTGCTCATCCGCAGGTATCAGCTTCAGCCTCCTTTTGCGAATCGCTGGGTCCCTCCGGAAGGCTCTCTCTGCAGCTGCTGCTGTTCCCAGTGTAACTTTGCATGTTATAACTCAGTTGTCTGCCTTCCCCACTAGGGCTTTGCTCCGGCAGGGCAGCACCTGTCCCCCTCCCCGTCCCCATACCCCAAGAGCCTACAGAGGAGGGACGTACGGTGGAAAGAGGGCCTTCAAGCAGCGCCTCCAGTAAGTCTGCTGAGCTCAGGGAAGCCAGCTGGCACCGTCTTCTGAGTGAGGGACTAGAGCAAGGGCAGTCGGTGCAGGCGAGAGGCAGGGCTGGCTGCAGAGTGACGTCAGGAACGCGCTGGAGAAGACCTGCCATTGGCGCGCTCAGCGCACTCTGCCTGCAGGGCTGCAGAGGGGCCCGAGCTTGATGCTGGAATCCACGGGAACCTGGCATTAAACCTAGGACAAGGCGCAGTGCAATTCCTCTAGTATGAAAATAGTATTGTGAGTTCCTTATCAAGCAAAGCAGGTGCTCCGGGAACATGGCCACGGGAATGGAAAAAGTTGCCAGAGAGACACTCTAGGCCCATGGGGCTGAGAAGCCCAAGAGGCACCCCCGCGACTGTCCTCACTACAGGATGCTGGGGGGTGTCCTGTGTCCTCCCAGTGTCCTCACTGCAGGACGGGGTGGGGTGCCCTACGTCCCCCTGGTTTCCTCACTGCAGGGGTGTGATGGGAAGCAAGCTGTTAGGGCCTCACTCCTGTTGCGTCCAGCACTTTCTGGTCGGTGCCCGTAGACCATTTCTCTTGTCCACCAGAATGATCGATACTGGTCCATACACTGCCTTTGGTGCACAAGATCCCAGCCCAGCTCCAAGCCGGCAACTGTGCTGAACTCCTGCGAGGGGAGCCGGGCCCCCATCCCTGGGCGAGGGCCTAGAAAGGGAATAGGAAGCAGGCTGGCATCTGAAAGCTTCCGCTAGCTGCATATAAAAAGGTAAACAGAGGTAAACATAAACAGATGAAATATATTTTAATAATATATTTTCGTGTAACTCAACATGGAGAAAACATTGTACTATAACTCCTTACTGATCAGGGTTGAAATTACTGAGATATTTTGTGTTTTTTTCTGCACTGGGCTTATAAATCCATGTGTTCCTCAGTTCCTCCGAGTCCAAGCTCGTACCGCTCACCTCACCACACGGCAGGCCAACCAATCGAGAGACAGGTGTTGGCACAAAGAGCAGCGACTTTACTTGGAAAGCAAGCAGACCGAGAAGACAGTGACATCCTAAAGAAATGTCTTGCCTAGAGTTGGATGTTAGTTTCTTTTATGCTACGAAGAGGGGAGGGGTGGGAGGAGGTATGGTCCTTGCACATGTCTTCTTGGTGCCGGCCAGACCCCGGAGGGGGTGTGTTAAATTCTTTGTTCTTGCAGCCATTCACATGTGGGCCTGGTCAAGATATTCCTGTGAGCTAAATGAAGGTATTTTAGCTTAATGCTCGGGCATGGGAAGCAGGGTTTCCCGAAAGGGGCCATTATGTATGCTTTAAGGTTATAGGCAACATGCCTTTAGTGATTAACTTGCAGCAAAAGCAATAGAAATACAAAGGTTAAAGTAAAAGAAACAGATCCAATATGGAGTCAGATTTGTTCTTCCCTATTACACATTCACAGGCTCTCACTTTGAAGGAGCCACAGTTCAACTGCTCGACTGCCACGTGTGGCCGTGCCTCCTGCCCTGGGCACTGTGGGCTTTCAGGTTGCCCGTTGCCCTCAGCCTGCAGCCATAGAGGGGCCCCCAGGCCACATCAACCTGATCTGTTCTTACCTCTTGCTGCATTGAGGGCCAGGTGTCCCACCTGGGATCCTGATGCCCGGCTGGGCACTGAGGCCGTGTGGACCGCCTGCCCTGCCTTCCTAGCCTGGCCTTGCCCTCCGCCAGGTCCCTCCCGCTGCCAGCCTCCAGGATCCCCCCCCGAACGTACTGACACCTGGCCCTGTCAACGTGTCAGAAAGGAAAGAATTTCCATGAAGTTATTTATGAAACCTACCTTGACAAGTCAGTCTGCTGCTTTGAACTAAAATACAGTGTAAAAGCCAACTAAGTGCAATGTTTTGAGATTTCCTGCAATCTGACCATTTTATTCATGGAAGATGAGTTAATGAATTCCATTAAAACCACACTGTTCAGTAACTGCAAGCAGTGCTCTGGAGATAACTCTCATTGATTCCTTTCAAAATGGCCCCTCTTGAACATCTTGATTGTTTCTACTCTCGGAACCTTGGTTCCAAAGAGACCTTTCCCATGGATTCCTGATGACAATGAAATCCGTGGGGTGCCCTGAAGGCGGGGCTGCAGGATGGAGCCTCTGGGCTCAGCCTCTTTGATCTAGCGTCTCCTTGTTAAGATAAGGCACTTCAAGATCATAGTGCCTCCAGACTAGAAAAACAGGACCGAAGTGTTCTGTGGTGGGAGCCAAGTTCAGAGATCTGACCTGTGAGTGACCCCCCAGGGCCACACTTTCCACAAGAGGTTTGTTGTCCAGGGCCTGCTGACTAGTGACAGGAGTTACCTCTTCGCTGTGAGGTTTCTCCTAGATAAAACTTGTTTTTTTTCCCTTTTGCTTACATATTATTTATTTTCCCAGGCAGACAGATTTCTATAGTTTTGATTAAACTGCTATGCTCTTTAAACTGGCTTTGCTTTGGCATGTGTGTATTTCTGGTTATCTTGATTTGATCTATTGTATCCTGGCCTCTCAATTAAATTTGAGAGACACCTTTTTTTTTTTTTTAAGTTAAATTTGCTAGACACTCAGATTTCTTGGTAAAGATGCAGGGAATGTCCTTGCCCCTTAAGCTGTCAGACCTCTCAGGAGGGATTATTGCTTGGTGGCTGCACTTGGCAGGGTTATGTTGACTCTTCTGTTCATCAGAGGGAATCTCATAATTATATATGACTGTCTTCAGGAAAAGGTTGAATTATCTTGGCTACTTTCTCTTTTCGGATGTAGAAAAGTCTTATTTCTACGAGCCCTGTTTACGCCCCGCAGGTCTGGGTGGTCAGGGCAAGGGAGGCCCAAGCAGAGATAAGGGCCAGGAAGGGAGCTGCGGTGGCTTTAGGGCTCACAGTTTTATTTCCCTTCTCTCGGGGATTACAGCCCTGCCTTGCCCATTTTCCAAAGTCTCTAAGCAGCTACTGCTGTCTTGTTCAGTTTTCTCATTGCTTACATGGTTCACAGCTCAGACCAACAGCAAGACCTGGAAATCTTGGTTCCCTACCTACCTCCTCCCCAAACACAACATGTTTTGTGAGTTTCTGGTGAACCCTTATTTTGGAAGCAAACTATGCAAATGCCCACACGGACCTTCTCATTCACTTTCTTTTTTCACAGACGATAGACACTGTGTGGGCTACCCATCACCCTGCTTGTGTCTTGGGGAGCCCTCCACTCTTCCACATGGGGACCCTCCTCTTGCCTTTTTTTTTTTTTTTTTTTTTGCAGTACCCGGGCCTCTCACTGTTGTGGCCTCTCCCGTTGCGGAGCACAGGCTCCGGACGCGCAGGCTCAGCGGCCGTGGCTCACGGGCCCAGCCGCTCCGCGGCATGTGGGATCTTCCCGGCCCGGGGCACGAACCCGTGTCCCCTGCATCGGCAGGCGGACTCTCAACCACTGCGCCACCAGGGAAGCCCCCTCTTGCCTTTTTAACAACAAAAAAACCCATTATTTATTTATTTATTTGGTTGTGCTGGGTCTTAGTTGCAGCACATGGGCTCTTTAGTTGCAGCTCCAGGGCTGCTTAGTTGCGGCACGTGGGTTCCTTAATTGTGGCATGCAAACTCTTAGTTGCGGCATGCATGTGGGATCTAGTTCCCTCTTCAGGGATCGAACCCGGGCCTCCTGCATTGGGACTGCGGAGTGTTACCCACTGCGCCACCAGGGAAGTCCCTTCTCCTGTTCTTTATGTGCATAGTTCTGCATATGCAGATGCACTGCAGTTTATTCAGCCAGTTCCCTGCTGAGAGACATTTGGGTTGTTTCTAATATTTTGCTTTTACAAATATTGCTTTAAGTGAACACCTCAGGTATATAACATTTTGACTTGTGGAGGTGTACCTTCAGGATAGATTCCTAGAAGTGGGATTGCCAGGTCAAAGGGCAATGTACCCATAACTTTGTTAGATGGAATCAAATTCTTCTCACTGATAACATACTCTTTTTTTTTTTTCCATTTGAAATGAGTTGGTTTAATTCCAGGTGGAACAGAATTCAGGATAGAACAGAACCCGAAGAACACACATTCTGGGCTGGGTTTACTCTGATCTCACAGATGAGGTAGAAATGGCTGTGAAGAACTAAAGAAAAGATGAGCCACTGTATGTTTCTTAAATGTACAATAGGTTTTGACACAACACTTTATTCTAGCTGTAGGTGGCAACAGATGTTATGGCAGGGAATCCAGATGTTTACGCAAGAGTGGGACTAAGGATCATCATTGCCTCGGGCAGAAGGAAAAGCTTATTTTTTTGGCCAGATTTCTGAATTCCCCCCGTGGCAGGGGCCCTTCCCCGCGGCTTCCCTTTTAGCCCCTGGCGTTCCCTCTGCCCATCCTCCTGTTTCTGCGGGAATGCCTCACCTTCCTCATCACCCCCTTGGCCGGCTTCCTGGGCTGCTCCAGGGGCTGCTTCTTTCAGCTTTGCCACCGGACGTGGCACCTGCCGCCCGTTCCCCAGACCCTGCCTCTGAAGCTGGTAACACGCTCTTTGCCCATATTCTTCCACAGCTTCTCCAGCGGAGCATTTCGTCAGAATTCCGGATTTTTTTCGCCTCGATAGACGAGAACTAATTCATGATGTCAGTGTAATGTGATTTGCATTTCTCTATTATTGGTGAAATCAAGCATCTTTTTCTATGCTCAAGGGCATTTCTCTATTATTAGTGGAATCAAGTGGCTTTTCCTATGTTCACGGGCATTTCTCTATTATTAGTGGAATCGAGCGTCTTTCTCTATGTTCACGGGCATTTCTCTATTATTAGTGAAATCGAGCGTCTTTCTCTATGTTCACGGGCATTTCTCTATTAGTGGAATCGAGCATCTTTTTCTATGTTCAAGGGCATTTCTCTATTATTAGTGAAATCGAGCATCTTTCTCTATGTTCAAGGGCATTTCTCTATTATTAGTGGAATCGAGTGTCTTTCTCTATGCTCACGGGCTGTTCGCTGTCTTTTCTGGGAACAGACTGTGTATTTTGCCTAGTTTTTTTTAAAGGGCTTTAAGTTTTTTTATTTTCGATTTTTAAAAGCTCTTTATGTATTAGGAGTATTAGCCGCCCCTTAAAAAATGATGTAATACTTGCAAATTTTTGTTTTAATTTATTTATTTTATTTTTGGGTCTTCGTTGCTGTGCGCGGACTTTCTCTAGTTGCCGCGAGCTGGGACTACTTTTCATTGCGGTGCGCGGGCTTCTCGTTGCAGTGGCTTCTCTTGTTGTGGAGCATGGGTTCTAGGCACGTGGGCTTCAGTAGTTGTGGTTCGCGGGCTCTAGAGTGCAGGCTCAGTAGTTGTGGCGCACGGGCTTAGTTGCTCCAAGGCATGTGGGATCTTCCCGGACCAGGGCTCGAACCCGTGTCTCCTGCGTTGGCAGGCGGATTCTTAACCATTGCGCCACCAGGGAAACCCCGTTAGCCCCCAATTTTTTAATGAGATAAGTTGTGTGGTTTTCTGCCAGTCATTTGGATTTGTCTTTGCTCACAGGACCACCAATTCCTTCCTGAAATGTCCTCTGCCCTTGGCCTCTGGCTCCCTCTGGCTGCCTGGCTGCTGCTCCTCTGAGGCCCTTCTCTCTCTTCCTGCCAATGTCTGTGTCCTGTGCTCTACCCTCTTCTCTCCCGGCACCCTCTCTGGATGGTCTCACTTGGAACCCAGCCTCAGTGAGAACCTCTGTGCACATCTCCCAATCCGCACCACTAGCTCGGACTCTCTGCCCATCTGCCCCATCGTAACTGGACCCTCCACTTACATGTCTGCCAAGCATTCAGGCTGCGTGGGCCCCAGGCTAGAGTCAGACACACACTTACCTTGTGACCGCGCTCCTGGAGGCGGCACCCCTCTCTTAGGCAGAGATCTTGTGGTCCCAGTTCTCTGAGCTTCCCTACATCACACCTACAGGTTCCTGCTCGGATTCTGGGTGGGGCAATGTCTTCTCTTTGTACAAACTTTGTGGTGCTCTGAGAAGTTCTCGATATCCTGGTCCAGGGAGATCTTGACTGGGGGTTGAGGGTTCCACTGGGCAGGACGACCCCACCTCAGAGGCTTCGTGGCATCTGCTTCCTTTGACTTGCTTGGGATCCAGTGCCCTCGACTAAACGTCATGCTTCTGCGCCCTGGGAAGGGCCATCGTGGCTCACATAAGTAGGAGCTTCCTCCCGGGCATTTTTCCTCAGCACCTACGCCACACTCCTCACCGTGCACTTCAACCTCCAGGCCCCTTCTGCACCTGGAGTGCTGTGTGCCCCCAGGAGTCTCTGATCCTGCAAATCCAGAACCCTATGGGACACTTGGGCAGTGAGTTTTTCACTCAAGTATAGATGTGCCCAGCCTGGCGTAGCTGGACAGAGGTTGCATCAGTGCACAATGGGGTTTCCTCAGCATGAGGAGAGTTAAACTCCTCTCTTGGCCCCAGAAGAAACCCTGTCTAATTGACTCTCTTTAGAGCAGAATTCTCAGCGCTCTGAGGATCCTTAACGGGCACCTAAAACCTAATGTAACCAAAATGGCACTTAAGCTCTTCATCTGAAACTTGCCCCGTGTCAGCACCCACTGTCTCAGCAGCAGCTCACCTGCCCACCTGCCTTAATGGCAGAAATCCAGGTCTTATCTACAATTTCTCCCTTTCTCTCAGTCCCCACACCTGTTTGGTTCCCAGTCCCACCCTGTATAGGACCACTTTTGTTCTTTGTGGCATCAAAACTCATGTCCTCAAGCATCAGCGGCCCCAGGGGCCTGCAGGGCTGGACTCGTGGTGTGGAGTGAGGGAGGTGGCCTGGGTGCACAGAGTGGATGGCAGAGCAGACGTGCTATGCAGCACCCTTGCATTGTTGCCGTGTGGCGACGGCCCAGTGCCGCTAAATCTTCTGAGTTTTTTCAGAAGCTAGGACTCTGGATTTGAAAACTGGAATCTCCTTTTCTTCCCTTTCTTTGGCAATCATCTGGGCGTGCCAGCCTCCTCCCTGGTTTTTATTTTATTTTCTTCTCCATTCCCTACCCTAATGTCTCCGCAGCGTCTCAGACCCCTGAGCGAAAGCGTTGAGAACATGTCTTAGGTTATGTGCATATCCTTCATGCCCTGCTTGTGTGTGTGTGCTTTTGGTCTCTGTGCACGTTACTGGGCTGCAGACCTTGCACCTCTCGCTCAGTGCAATCTCAGTGCGACGTTACATGTGCACAGTGCAGCTGTCCTGCATAGGCGCCTGCCCCGCCCAGCTCGCCTGCGCCGTGATGGGCCGGAAGGAGCCTCCAGCTCCCAGGTAAAGCTGCGACGGGCACCCTTGTCTCTTCAGGAACGGCCTGGCGCTGCAGTGCTGTGTCATGGGACACGTGTGTTCAGCAGTACCAAGTGCTGACAGATTGCACTCCAGAAGATGCTTCACCGGTTTACACTCCTCCGGCCTCCACGCGCCCCACCCTTGCCTTGCCAACCTTTGTACATGCACAGGGGTAAAGTGACATGTGATTTTTGTTTTAATTCACTCCGTTTGAACAGTACTCAAAATAGCTTTATAAACAAAACTTTTCATGAGAAAAATGTTGCACAAGCAAAGGGAAATTTCTTCTGCGCTGAATACTTGCCTCCATGACTATCCTGTGAAAAGGTGAGACATTTAGACCTTTCATAACTTATGTGATAGAAAGTGGAGCTGTTACAGTTCTCTGATGGCAGTAAATTTCATCCTGGCGTTTGAAACTTTGCTTGCAATTTTGGAATCAGAAAAGATATTCAAACAGCTGTTTGAGTAGAAAGACCAATGAAGAAATACAGTGTGGAAGGCTATTTTAAGTTCTGCTATGATTATTTTATCTTCTTCTAAATCTCTCTTAATAAAAAATCTGTTATTTTATCACTTTCTTTGGTAATAGTTGATGAAACCATTCATTTCCTATTCCCAGCTGTTAGCATATACTGCTTTATACCTGACTCTCCACCATTCCCACGTTGAGCGAACACTTGCGTGTCGCACCAAGAGCTCCAGAAACTTGCAGTCGCTCTTGGTTGCTACTAGGATTAACTTAAGTTCACAATATGGAAAAATCATGCTTCAACCTTAATGTTGTGACTTTTAACGTGGGTACTTCCTGATAGAGAGACCAGCCAGTAGACAAAAGTGTATTTGTTACTTCATTGTCTTAGATACATTTTTAAAAATTGGAGTATAATTTCTCTATAATGTTGTGTTAGTTTCTGCCGTACAGCGAAGTGAATCGGCTGTATGTATACATATACCCCCTCCCTCTTGTGCCTCCCTCCCTCCCCCCCCAATCCCATCCATCTAGGTCATCACAGAGCACCAAGCTGAGCTCCCTGTGCCATACAGCAGGTTCCCAATAGCTATCTATTTTACACATGGCAGCGTATATATGTCAATCCTAATCTCCCACTTCTTCCCACCTTCCCCTTCCCCCTCTGCGTCCTCATGTTCATTCTCTACGTCTGCGTCTCTGTTCCTGCCCTGCAAATGGGTTCATCTGTACCACTTTTCTAGATTCCACATTTATTAGGTACATTTTTGATTTATCATTTTTTAGAGAATGTCAGGGACGCACAAACTGATGTGTGAGGATTTCTAGGTTAATATGTGAGAGTTTTGGGGTAGTATTGATACACCTCACTCTTCTGTCCTGTGGCCTCCTCAGGACCCACGAAGGGAACACAGAAGGGATGCTGCTGTGCTCCTGGCATCCTTGTCCCAGGTAAGCTGAGGCTTTCCTCCCCTTTCCTAAAAGTCATTTGTCTTTGCTATAGGTAAGCATATTATCTTCCTTGGCCTGGTGCTTCACTGCTCTTCTAAAACCCACCCGTGGAACCTCAGTTCTTCTTTCCTATACAATGGGCACCAGAAGGCCCAGTGTGGCAGGTGGTGAAATTTCCTCTCTGTGAACTCCTGAGGCCTGGGCATCAGCATGTTCTCACAAGGATCATAGTGTTCCTTGTCTCTTCCCTACGTAACATTTACACACACAGTCAGTTCACATCTTCTCACCCACTGTCAGAAATGCGTTGGGCCCACAGAATGTTCAAGAGAAGTAAATAACTACATCTTTCTTCCAGGAACTCATAATTTCACATGCGGACACCATCAATAGTAGTGAAAATGAATAATTGCTTACTGTGTGCCAGGCTGTGTGCTAAGCCCTTTACGTTAATTTTCTTAAGTAAGTTCTCTTCCACAAACTATAGTGCAAGCAGACTGGGCTGCTGCTTTTATCCCGGGAATAATTCTGGGGTCTGGGGACATAGGAGCCGGTATGTCACGGGCAAGGAAACTTTGCGGGTATGAGGACAAACTAGGCACACTTTTGATGTGTTTGTGTTGGCTGGCATGGTAAAAGGGAATCTGGAGGGTAGAGTGCATCTTCCCGGCCCACCAGTTTCCCACATGGTGCTCCTGTTAAGTATACAGCAGCACTGGGCATTCTGAGCATTGCGGTGTCTCAAAGTCCCGTGGGATGCAGAGGCCTGACCCCACCATCAACACCTTTGAACCAGAGGTGAAGTGAAACTAAAGAATCAACCCAGACCTAATGCTGTTTAATTGGAAGAGATCACCCTTCACCCTTGTTGCCTGACAGAGGAAATAGTGAGCGCTTTCTGGGAGAAACATTTTCTGTCTCTACTGTAGAGTGTCTGGGATACAAAATCAATTTTGAGACATGAAGCAGCAGGAGAAGGTGACCCATAATCAAGAAGGACACCCACAGATGACTCATGTGTTGAAATCAGCAGAGAAGGACTTAAAAATAATGAATCGTAAATGTGCTAAAGGACTTAGAGGAAATGATGGGGAAAGGTGGGTGAAAAGATAGTGTAGTTCAGCAAATAAATGGGAACTAAAAAGAACCAACAGGAAAATTGAGATCTGAAAAACACAGTATTGAAATGGAAGAATTAATTCAGTCTGTCTGGGCAGAGTGGTAAAAGGAACCATGAAATTGAAGACAGGTCAATAGAAATTATCCAAACTGAAGCTCCAAACTGAAGCACAAAGAGTAAAAGGAATGGATGAAACTAACCAGGCATCCAAGACCTGTTGGATATTATCGAAAAGTCTAACTTAGGTATAATTAGAGTCCTGAAAGGAGAGGAGAGGAAACAGGGAAAGAAATATTTCCAAAATTGATGAAAGATGTCGATACACAAGTCCAAGAAGCTGAGGAACCCCAAGCATGATAAATACAAAGAAAGCCACCCCTAGACTTACCATGGTCATCACAGGACGAGTTACC
This sequence comes from Tursiops truncatus, assembly GCF_011762595.2. NCBI lineage: Eukaryota > Metazoa > Chordata > Mammalia > Artiodactyla > Delphinidae > Tursiops > Tursiops truncatus. The sequence continues at coordinate 30,364 of NC_047036.1, read as the reverse complement.
TGGAAGCGGATGCTGAGACGGCATCAAACGTGCAAGATGCTTGTTAGGGAGTGTGGTAGCCCTAGATGGCCTCCAGTAACCCTTGCCTCCTGGTGTTCGTGCCCTGTGAAATCCCCGATCCACGACTGTGAGGTGGATCTAGTGAGTTTCAATTTTCATTATAACTTTTGATTTTGAAAAGTTTGCACTCAAAAGACCTTGCAAAAATAGCACAGAAATTTCCTGTGTACTCTACTCAGCTTTACCCAATGATAATATCTTACATAGTCATAGCATACTGGTAAATCAAGGAAACTGATTTTTGTACGATTTTATTAACTTAGTTACAGAACTTATTTGGACTTTGCCAGCTTTTACATGCACTCTTTGTTGTATAGTTCTTTCAGGTTTTTTTAAAAAATAAATTTATTATTTATTTATTATTTTTAGCTGCACTGGGTCTTCGTTGCTGCACGCAGGCTTTCTCTAGTTGTGGCTAGTGGGGGTTACTCTTCGTTGCGGTGCATGGGCTTCTCATTGCAGTGGCTTGTCTTGTTGTGGAGCACGGGCTCTAGGCATGCGGGCTTCAGTAGTTGTGGCTCGTGGGCATCAGTAGTGTGGCTTGTGGGCTCTAGAGTGCAGGCTCAGCAGTTGTGGTGCACGGGATTAGTTGCTCCGTGGCATGTGGGATCTTCCCGGACCAGGGCTCGAACCCGTGTCCCTTGCATTGGCAGGTGGATTCTTAACCACTGTGCAACCAGGGAAGCCCCTATCAGGGGCATTTGAATAAACATCACCACAATCAGGATACAGAAATGTTCCCACTTCACAAAGAAACTATCTCATGTTATTCCTTAATAGTCACACCCTTCCCTCAGCCCTAACCCCTGGCCACTACTGATCTGTTCTCTAATACCATAATTTTATCACTTTGAGAATATTAATGGATTATACAGCATGTAACGACTCATAATGTCCTGAGATCCACCCAAGTAGCTGCGTGTATCAATAATTTATTTCTTTTTACTGTTAGGCAGTGTTCTATTGTATGGATATACCACAGTTTATCTATTCACCCATTGAAGGATATTTGAGTTTCCTGTTTTTGGCTATTATAAGCAAATCTGCTGTGAACACTTGTGTACAGGGTTTTGAGTGAACCTAAGTTTTTAATTTCTCTAGGATAAATACCCAAGAATCAAGTTGCTCTAGTCACGTGTCCACCAAAACCTCCAGCAAGCTATTCACTTCTTACCCATCTAATCTGATCAACATAATTTCAACAATGAAATGGATCAGTGTTGTGCTCTGCAGCATGCCATGATGGTCAGATCTCTTTGGACCATATTTTGACAGAGGTGAGAGAGTAAATGTATATTGTCCATTCCATGTGAATGTGAACTGTTTCTATTTTCTGAATGGGATAGAAGAGAATACAAGTACCTGGTGCCCAAGACAGGATCCTTTCATTTACCACCATCATCAGCCATGTTTTCAGCAAATGGAAGAACTTCTTGCTGTCGCGGGAGGACAGCAAGAGCATCGGGTGGGTGGCCGCAGCCCTGACCTTATGTGAATCCTCTCCGACCTTGGGCTTCAGATTCTGTGCTGTGCAGCGGGCTGTCAGTGACGTGGAATCTCATACTTTCACCGAGCCAGCATCTGTCCTCATGTCCACGTGCAGCACCTAGCTTTCCTTTGGGAACTACATCTCACCTGCTTCCAGTCCAAACAGTTTCAGAGGGCTGACCCATGTTCCACCCACCTGGAAGATGAATGTATGATCCTCGTCTAGACAATCCCAGTTTCAGTCCTCTGCCTGCTGTGTTTGGTTCAAGGATGAGAATGTGACCCAAGCCAGGCCAAAGGCATTCAAAGTAATGTGTTTGCATGGAGCCTTAGGGAGGGAGAAACCCTTCCCAGTAGAAGGCACGTCGAGTGTGTGTCATCCTGCAGATGCAGTGAGGGAGACAGTGCCTGTGAACGGGGCCCCCAAGGCCCTCAGCAGGACTGACAGTTGGAGAGGGACCAGGCCACACTATGAGAATGTGAGCCCTTGGACCTGATACCTCCAACCCCACTCTCAACTTGTCTCTTGGAAGCAATAAGTTATTTCTGTCATTTAATATAATTTATAATATTAATTTATTTTACTTGAGTAAGCGTGTCTAAACTCTTGTAATTAAAAAAGTAATTAAAAAAGTCCTGAGATGTCAGGACCAATGGTTCCTGAGACACCCTCTGGCACCGCGTCCTCACTGGGTGGGCACGTCGGGGGGAGATGAAGATACTGGGTGGGGTCAGATCTAAGGGGAGCTGCCAATCCACTCTGTGTCTGTTTCTTCTGTGTCCCAGGAGAGGGAAACACCAGAACAATGAGAGGAGAGCTCGCTGGGAAAAAGGGTCATAGCATGGTTAATTGGTCGGCTTGTATTTTCCATATTTTAGGGTTCATTTTATTTGTGTGTTATTAGGAAATCACCCTTTTATTCTAGATTTACAGGGTGATGCAATAGCTTGTTCGTATTTGACTTTTAATTTCACCTCTCATTCTAGTTTTCTACGGAATTGTCACAGTTAATGAACAAATATGGATACCTTATTATGAACTAAAATCCGTATTTTATTCAGGTTCCCTTCATTCTCCCTTTTTCTGTCCTAGGATCCCACCCAGGCTATCACATGGCATTTCGTCATAGTGTCACTTTCGTATGTTCATGGCTCTGACCTTTTCCCACACTGCCCTTCTCTCAGTGGCCTAGGCGGACTAGCTGGGCTCCGTGCAGACTGTCCCGAGTGGGGATTTACCTGGTGTTTTTCTTGTGATTAGAATGGGGTCGTGGGTTTTGAGGAAGCAGATCACAGGGGTAAAGTGCTATCTCATTACTTTGTACCACGGGGACATACATCAAGGCAACTTACCACTGTTCATGTTAACTTTGCCTTCCTGGCTCAGGTAGTGTTTGTCAGATTTTCCCCAAGTCTGTACTGTGTGTCTTCCTTGGGATGAAGTTACTATGCGGCCCGCGCACTCCAGGAGAGGGGAGTCAGCCCCGCCTCCTTAATGGACGGTTGAGTATCTACAGCAACTCTTCGGAACCCTTCCACGTAGGAGATTTCTATTCAGCGCTCCTGAGGAAAAGAAACCTCCACTGTGTAATTATTTATTTTAACCGGTGTGGATGCCCACTCGGGTAGTTATTTTAAGCTTTTGGTTAGAAGCCAGCAGTACAGTATATGCCTGCTCAGTTCATTCCTGCTCTGGCGAGTCAGAGCTCTTTCCATTGGCTCCTGCTTTCCTCTGACATAATTCCGTCTTGGGGGTTTCTTTCTTTCTTGGTACACATCTTTTTATGTGCTTGTTCACCATTTGCATTTTTTGTCTGGTCCTTGTTGAAGTCCTTTTCCATTTTAAAATTTGGGTTGTCTTTTTGTTGATGATTTGTATAAGTTCTTGATGTGTTCTGAAGAAAAGTCTCTTGTTAGCTATATCCTGTGCAAATACTTTTTTCCGTTCTGTGGGCTGTGTTTTCACTTTCTGGATAGCACCTTTTGATGCACAAAAGTTTTTAAAATTGAGGAAATGTAAACTATCCATTGTCACACGGGTATTGTAACCATTGGCCTTTGCTTATCTGTAACATCGCGCTCCGAGGGTAAGAAACCTGGCTTCCGCCATTTGTCCTTCATTGAATCCACTGCTTGCTCCACTTCGGATTATAGATGCAGTGGTTTCAGTATTATTAGCCTCTGCCACCTTGGGAAAGAACTTGCAGAGTCCAGTGTTTGCGCGTGGCACAATTTGCCCTTGTGCTGCAGATTCCGTTCTCTCCCAAAGCTAACTAGCTCAAGTACCTTTCGTTCCACCACCAACAGTGGGTTTTCTTTCGTACATTTCTAGATCAGGTTCTTTGGCACATTCTCTCTTCCACCCTATGACACTCCCATATCCTGAATAACTACATTTGAATATTTGATTTACTTGTTGGGTTGTAAAAATCCATGAGTTTAGACTAATGCATAGTGGCAGGTATCTATCACTCAAGTATCACAGGGAATATTTCAAGCCCCCACCCCATAACCTGTTTACCATCTCTGATTTGCCTGTTCCAGGATGCCACAGAAATGGAGTCATACAGTGTGTGGCCTCCTCAGACTGAATCCATTCACGTAGCAGTACACATGTAAGATTCATCCTTGTTTTTTGTTTCTTCCTTTCTATTTCTGAATAGTATTTTACTGTATGCGTATGGGAGAAAAAGCAATTTTCCCTGTTCCCTCCTAGGTTCTTGATTGAGGATCCCCCCCTCCTGTAAAAAAAAGACACACAAAATCATACAGACAAATGCAAATAGATGTGTCTGTCTTTACAAAGCTTTAGCCATGAGTCAGTAAAACTGAGTAATAAAATACTATCTGTTTATATAAATAGTCGGCTCTGAATCGTGTTTCTGGCAGGTGGAACAGAAAGATTACTTGCTTAGTGAGAGCTAAAGGTTTTTACTAATATTTGTGGAGAAGATTTTTAAGATTCAGATTTGCCCTGATATGTAATCTTATGGAGGCTGTGGACTAAACTCTGGACAGAGGAATTTTTGGAAATACCATGTGTGCCTCTTGGTGTTTTTTTTGTTTTTGTTTTTGTTTTTTTGCGGTATGCAGGCCGCTCACTGTTGTGGCCTCTCCCGTTGCGGAGCACAGGCTCCGGACGTGCAGGCTCAGCGGCCATGGCTCACGGGCCCAGCCGCTCCGCGGCATGTGGGATCTTCCCAGACCGGGGCACGAACCCGTGTCCCCTGCATCGGCAGGCGGACTCTCAACCACTGCGCCACCAGGGAAGCCCATCTGAGTGGATAAAATACCCAGTTTGTCTACAGTTTGCATTTTCCTTTCCAGTCTCAGGCAGTGATTTTAGTGGTCTAAGCTACTTTCAATGGCTGAGCATGCAAAGGAAGAAAGTGTTGTGACTTTTTTTGGGGTGTGGTGGGGAGGAGATTGTAATTGCACTTATCAGGTGAAGAAAGGAATGTCTCATGTTTTATGACAGGAGGCAAGGAGCACAATTAAAGGCAAGGCACCCTCAAGTTAGAGTTATTTCCTTGGATGTTCACATTTAAAGACTCAGTTCTCAGGACCAGGAGGACAGCTCTTGCTGGCAGAAGGTTCTGAGGAAGGATGGAAGCATCTTAAAGGAGAACTTCTGGGGCCAGTATCCTATTATCAGAGGTGTAGGGCAATTACTATTTAAGTGTTTCTTCTTTCTAGAGTGTAGGACACTTCTTTTCCCAACGCCCAGACATAAGAAGAAAGTGGAGACTTTGATATCCGTAAGAAGGTTGTGTGGGCTTTGAATTCCTCCTAGAGCTGCATTTCTGCTTCTGTATAGGTGAGATTAGTAAAGCACGGAGGGTTGTTTTTTTTTAAAAATAAATTTATTTATTTATTTTTGGCTGTGTTGGGGCTTCGTTCCTGCGCCCGGGCTTTCTCTAGTTGCAGCGAGTGGGGGCTACTCTTCGTTGTGGTGTGCGGGCTTCTCATCGTGGTGGCTTCTCTTGTTGTGGAGCACGGGCTCTAGGTGTGCGGGCTTCAGTAGTTGCAGCACGTGGGCTCCAGTAGTTGTGGCTCGTGGGCTCTAGAGTGCAGGCTCCGTAGTTGTGGCACACGGGCTTCGCTGCTCCGCGGCATGTGGGATCTTCCCGGACCAGGGCTCGAACCCGTGTCCCCTGCATTGGCAGGCAGATTCTTAACCACTGCGCCACCAGGGAAATCCCAGATCGTTGTTTTTAATTCTTTGAAGAATTGCATATCCTACTCAATGATAACTTCAAGAGGCTGACCTGCCCATCTGGAGGATGGCATGAGCACAGTGTATATATGGGTGGGATGATTGATGGTGTACAAGGATTTTAAGTTTTGTTTTGGTTGGGTTTATTTTGCCACGCCATGTGGCTTGCAGGATCTTAGTTCCCCAACCAGGGATTGAATCCAGGCTCACGGCAGTGAAAGCACCAAGTCTTAACCACTGGACAGCCAGGGAATTCTCTTTAACTTTTGCTCTAAATCTGATTTCTGTTCTTTGTTTTGTTAAGGAAGTGTTCTTAGGCTCTCCATGATACTCCTTTGTCTTTCTTTTAATTTGATCATCTGAGAGGTTTCAATAGGATCTTTGTTTTAAGGTGAAAACCTAAAAAAAAAAAATCCTTGCAAATATTGTTTTATCAGGTGTTTGGCCAGGACAACCGGCAAATTCTCCTGGCAGTATTGAACCTGTTTCTTCCTTGCAGGGGGTCTCCAAGGGTATACCTATTCCAAATGTGAGTCAAAACCAATAAGCCTTTTTTTTTTTTTTGGCAGTACGCAGACCTCTCACTGTTGTGGCCTCTCCCGTTGCGGAGCACAGGCTCCGGACGCGCAGGCTCAGCGGCCATGGCTCACGGGCCCAGCCGCTCCACGGCATGTGGGATCTTCCCGGACCGGGGCACGAACCCGTGTCCCCTGCATCGGCAGGTGGACTCTCAACCACTGTGCCACCAGGGAAGCCCCAATAAGCCTTTTAAAAAATTAATTAATTAATTAATTTTGGCTGCTCCAGGTCTTAGTTTCGGCACGCGGACTCTTAGTTGCGGCACGCAGGATCTAGTTCCCCAACCAGGGATCAAACCCAGGCCCCCTGTATTGGGAGCCTTACCCACTGGACCACCAGGGAAGTCCCCAATAAGCCTTTTCATAGCTTAACCATGGACAAGATGTCACTAAAGAGGGTGAAAAAAGAGCAGCTCCCACGATCCAGAGTCACTCCCAAAGACAGCCCAAAGAAATAAAGAGTAGATGAACAAGAGGAAAGGGTTATTTCTACCGCCAAGAGCCAACCAAAAAAGTAACTGACATGTTAAATGGTGAAAGTTAAAAGCTTATAAACCTAACTTAATAGCAGAAAGGGAGAGGGGAGAATTGGCTTCTATGGGAAGAACAGATGGGTTTCTTCAGGAAAGACAGCAGGTTCTTTGGAATACAACGGGTTATAAGAAAGTTTGTGATCATGTTTGTCTGTCTGTGCGTGAGTGTTCTCTGCATCTTCTTCAGGGTCATAAAGCGCCTCACAGAAGGGATTTATGGTAGGTTTATTTTGGTCTCTCTCTTGGGAATAGAAGCCACCCTGAAGAAGGAATTTATGGCCGTGGTCATTTCTCAAAAGTTTCTGCTTTTATTCAGATAAGGGGAACTCCGAGAAGGCTTTTTTTCTGTATCTGTTGAATCTCAAGTATATTCAGGTATAAATTGTCTTTATACCAATCGTGGGGTTCCGCCTGACTCTCCATACCTCCAACTTTTTCTTCTTTTTCAAGATTCCTTGATCTATTTTGAGCCCCTTGCATTTTTCACGTGAATTTTAGATTGGTTGTCAATTTCTGCAAAACATAACCTGGGATTTTGGTAGCAATTCTTTGACTCTTTAGATCTATTCATGGAGTACCTCCACCTTAACAGAATTAAGCCTTCTGACCCATGACTATGGGGTTATTTTCCAGAAATTTAGAATTTTTTCTTAATTTCTTTAACAAGCTATTGTTGTTTTCAGTGTGCAAGTCTTTTTGCGTTTTCTCAATGTCATCAGATCAGTGTACAAGTCTTATCCACCTTTTTCCTCACTTCTACTGAATGCTGATTCAGAACATACACAACCTCCTGGAGAAACTTGCCCCAACCCTGCCGTGTACTGCCACCTAGCTGGCCTGGAACTGAGTCACCAAAAGCCTTTGTAATTTACTTAGTTCTTAATTCCTTTAGAATTCATTATTGTCATAAGTATTTATTGTCCTTGTAATAAATCATTTTAAAATAAAAAAGAAATAATGTACTTTAGTTACTCCATAGATGAATACAAATGGATCACACGACATACGACTTTAATCTTTGTAGAATTATTAAAGTAATACACACATTATAAAAATTGAAGTATCACCTAAGGGAGAAGAGGAGAGCTTTGCAAACCCCACCCCCAGAGGCGACTGTCACGGACGGCTTGGTGCATCTCCCTCAGGCTCTGTCTCTCCTTCTGTCTCTCTCTCTGTCTCTCTCTCTCTCTCACACACAAGCAGATTCATTTACATCTATGTTGATTTCACATATACGCAGTCTTACAGATGGGATCCTGGGTGCAGACGGTTGGTTTACATGCATCCCACATATAAACCCTGAAGTCTCCCCTGTCGTCAGGTAGAGACCCTGCAACCACTTTCCCAGCTGCACAGCATCCATTCATCCGTGTGGACCAGGACTGATGGATCTCACCCCCTCTCTGTGAACATTAGTGTTGTTTCCGATCACCTTCTGTTTCAGCCAGTGCTGTGATGAGTATCCTTGAAATGACATCTTTGAAAAATGGTGCAGGGATTGTAGTGGGATCGACTCTAAGAGTCAGCACTGCTAGTAAAGGGTCACACCTGTGGGACTTTGATGGGTCCTGCACACTGTTCTCCCAGAGAGGAGTGTCTGGTCACTCTTCCCTCTAGGGGATCTGCTGGGGCCTCTTCTTCCTCACTTTGTCCCCTGGGCTGGTGGTCACCAGACTAGAAACCTGCCAGCGTGATGGTGACGAAAGCTGTCTCCACAGTGTTTATGTTTGCATGTGTCCCATCTGAGAGGCTGAGCATCTCTCACATACACTGGCCATATGCACGGCCTCTCAGTGGAATTGCATGTGTTTGCTCTCTTTTTAGAACATTGATCTTCAAGAGGTTTTTGGAGCACAGGTATTCTCCGGCCTTGGTTGTGAGGAATGCTTTTCCAGTTTGTGTGTTGGCTCCTGCAAATCAGTTCATTCTGGGAACCTTCTGTCGTGAGTACTGTGGCGCTAGTCAGCTTTGTGATGACAAAGCCAGCTCCTCTCCTGCCTGTTTATGAGGAAAGGCCTGAGTCTGAGCCGCTATAGCTTCTCTAGATATCTTGGCACATGGACCGAGCCCCACCCTCCCATCCTGCCAGACCCCTTGTACAAACACCTCCATTTGAAGAGTTCTTTCTTTGAAGAGCACACGCCCCTCCCCCCCAATACCCAACAAACAAGCAGACAGACATCCAGCTGGCCTCCTTCCACCTCAACCTCTCCAGAGAGCCACTCTCTTAGAAATACCTTAAGCTCAATGACACACCGCTGTCTCCCTTTCTCTGGCACCATGCCAACCCCGGGTGAGCCCCGTCTTATGTGGGCACGATGGCACCATTCAGGTGAGCCGGAGACAGTACCCCGAAGTGGCCTGATGGTACCACCGTACATTGAAAATGGCCTACACACCAAATCGGCCTTAAACACGGTGGTTCAGAGACCAGAGATGTGCATGTGTCTCCGATAAAATCACTGCTCAGGAGACCCCAGCGTCTGTCAGCGATCTTCTCCGCATTTCTCTGACCTTTACTCCTCCTCTTTTCAGCTGATATCTTGCTAGATCGTTCATGGAGAAGTTAGATCCCATTTGGCAAGCAGAATCATCTTCCCAACACATGAGAAGAGAACAGGCACAGGCCCGCACCCATCTTATCCCTCCTTGCCTGCCCCGCCCGTCATGTCAGAAACATGTGTCCCTCCTCTTGTCAGAAGCCTAACCCCAGGGAAAGGACTTAGATGTAAAGGAAACCAGAATATTGTCTTGAGCTGCGGACACTTCAAAAAACAAAGCAAAAACAACTCCTCCTCCCTCCACAATACAGCAGGTGCAGAAGGGCGTTCTGAGCCTTCTCCTCTTTCTTCCTGGAAGCAGCAGATAACATGTCCCCCGGCCCCACCCCCAGAGGAAGACGCCTTCCCTCTGCTGGAAGGAGAGTGACATTGCTATTGTCAAGGGCAGAGAGTGGAGAGTGAGAGAATTCTGTGCAAACAGACCTTGTTCAACCTAATTCTCAACCTCCTTAGCCTCCCCACATAGTGTAGGTCCTTTTCCACAATCGCCTCTGTGTTCAACCCAACAGAAAAGAATTTCTGCCACTTCTCTGGGTCTTTCTTCATTTCCTTAGGAGGGGGCCCTGGGTCAGGGAAAACTTGTGGGAAATAAATGTGTATGGTTCCGTCCTGTAAGTCTGTTTCACGCCCATTTAATTCTCAGGACCAGCCGTCAGCTCTAAGAGGGTGGAGGTCAGGTTCGGTCTCGGCCACATCTTCCCCGCCGGCATCTTTGAATTCTACCTCCTTCCTTGGCTTGACTCCTCAGCATGCTGACATGCTCTCAGCGACCATCTTCAGAAGCTCTGTGAACGTGGGCTGGGTCTTTCAAAATGAAACGCATTCTTCCTCTACGATCCAGCCCTCAAACTCCTTGGTACTGATGGACCTAAACGAGTCGAATGCTTCCATCTACACAGAAACTTGCCTCTGGACGTTTACGGCAGCTTTATTCATAACTGCCAGAACTTGGAAGCAACCAAGATGTCCTTCGGGAGGTGAATGGACAGATAGACGGGGCTCCATCCATGCAGCAGAATGTTCTTCTCACTGAAAAGAAAAATGAGAGAGAGAGGGAGCCACGGGGTGACAGGTGGGGCACCTTAACTGCATGTCACTCACTGAAAGAAGCCAATCTGGAAAGGTGCCACAGCTGAGGGTACCAACTACCTATGACATTTGGGAAAAGGCGAACCACGGAAAGGGTGGGTTGCTAGGGGTTTGTGGCGGGGTTAAGGGGTGGGGTATGATAAACAGCTCAAGCACAGAGGACTTTCAAGGCAGTGAAACTATTCATTGTGATACATTCATGGCGAGATACATTTGTCAAAACCCATAGAATGTACAACACCAGGAGTGAACCCTAGTGTAAACTCTGGACTCTGATGACCATGATGTGTCCATGTAGATTCAGCGATAGTGACCAACACACAGAATGTTGATAGGCTAGTTGGGGAGAGGGAAACTCTGAGCACCTGTGTGGGTGGCGGGGAGGGGGTGGATGGAGAGAGCAGTAACAGCAGAGCAGGGGGCACGTGGCACCGGTCTGTACTCTGCCCAATTTTGCTGTGAATTCAAAACTTCTTTAAAAAAATGATAAACCCCATTTAAACAAAGAAACAAATGAACATTCCAGTAGCATCACATGACTCCTCCTCTTCAAGTCCTCAATTTGCCTGGGCCACTTGAGAGTCAAACTTCAGGAGGCACTTGGCCTTTCAATCAGCATCCTTTCAAAGTTTCATCTGATGCCCGCTCTTTATCTCACTACACTCTTTTTTACACATTTTTAATTAAAAAAAATTTTTTTGGGGCTGCAGCGTGCAGCTTGCCGGATCTTAGTTCCCTGACCAGGGATTGAACCTGCGCCCTCAGTAGTGAAAGCACAGAGTCCTAACCAGTGGACCACCAGGGAACTCCCCAACACTTTTTAAAAAATATATTTATTTATTTATTTGGCTGCACCGGGTGTTTGTTACAGCACGCGGGATCTTTTAGTTACTGCATGTGGGCTCTAGTTCCCTGACCAGGGATCGAACCCAGGCCCCCTGCATTGGGAGCACAGAGTCTTAACCACTGGACCACCAGGGAAGTCCCTCTTTTTTAAAAAAAAATATTTACTTATATATTTGGTTGCATCGGGTTTTAGTTGCAGCAGGTGGGCTCCTTAGTTGCAGCAGGTGGGCTCCTTAGTTGCAGCATGTGGGCTCCTTAGTTGCAGCATGTGGGCTTCTTAGTTGTGGCATGAGAACTCTTAGTTGTGGCATGCATGTGGGTTCTAGTTCCCTGACCAGGGATCAAACCCCGGCCCCCTGCATTGGGAGCGCAGAGTCTTATCCACTGCGCCACCAGGGATGTTCCCCCTCCTCTTTTTAAGATAGTATTTTTTCTTCTTTTTTAAAATTGAGGTATACTTGACAGGCAATATTATATATTAGTTTTCTGGAACACAACATAGTGACTTGATATTTTTATACTCTACAAAATGATCACCAAGATAAGTCTAGTTACAATTTGTCACCATACAATGTTATTACAGTATTATGGACGCTATTCCCTATGCTGTAAACCACACCCCAGGACATTTGTTTTATAACTGGGATTTGGAACTTCTCAATCTTTCTCAACTAGTGCACTCATCCCTCCACTCCCTCCCATCTGGCAGCCACCAGCGTGTTCTTGGCATCTATGAGTCCATTTCTGTTTTGTGGTGTTTGTTCATTTGTTTTGTTTTGTAGATTCTACATATAAGTGATATCGTAAGGTAATTGTCTTTCTCTGTCTGCTACATCTCACTTAGCATAATGCCCTCTAGGTCCATTCATGTTGTCATATGATTTCATTCTTTTTTATGGCTGAGTAATATTCCAGTGTGTGTGTGTGTGTGTGTGTGTGTGTGTGTGTCCAGTTTTCATACATATACATGAAAACTTCTTTATCCAATCGTCTATTGATGGACACTTTGGTGGCTTCCACATCTTGACTATTGCCAATAAAGCTGCCATGAACATAAGGCTGCATGTATCTTTCTGAATTTGTGTTTTGGTTTCCTTCAGAAAGATACCCCCAAGTGTAATTCCTGCATCATATGGTAGGTCTATTTTTAATTACTTGAGGAACCTCCATACTGTTTTCCATAGTGGTTGTACCAATGAACATTCCCAACAAAAGTGCATGAGCGTTCCCTTTTGTCCACATCCTGAGCAAGACTTGTTATTTGTTGTCTTTTAGATGGTAGCCATTCTTTGAGGTGTGAGCTGATAATCTCACTGTGGTTGGGATGTGCATTTCCCTGATGATGAGTGACGCTGACCATCTTTTCATGTGTCTTTTGGTCAACTGTATATATTCTTTGGAAACATGTTTGGTCTTCTGCCAATTTTTTATTTGGGTTTTTGTTTTTTTGGAGGCTAACTTGTGTAAGTGAGTTCTTGGTCTATTTTGTGTATGAACCACTTACCAGATATATTGTTTGTAAATATTTCTCACATTCAGTAGGCTGCCTTTTTTGTTTTGTGGATGGTTTCCTTTGCCATTGAAAAACTTTTCAGTTTGATGGAGTCCCATTGCTCTATTTTGCCTTTGTTTCCCTTGCTTGAGGAGACAGGTCCAAAAAGTATTGCTAAGACTGATGTCAAAGAGTGTACTGCCTATGTTTTCTTCTAGGAGTTTTATGGCTTCATGTCTTTGTTCTAGTTCACCTAAAAAGTCCATTGGTATTTTTCTAGAAATGGCATTGAATCTCTAGATAGCCTTGGGGTGTGGAATCATTTTTTTTTTTTTTTGCGGTACGCGGGCCTCTCACTGTTGTGGCCTCTTTCGTTGCGGAGCACAGGCTCTGGACGTGCAAGCTCAGCGGCCGTGGCACACGGGCCCAGCCGTTCTGCGGCATGTGGGATCTTCCCGGACCGGGGCATGAACCTGTGTCCCCTGCATCGGCAGGCGGACTCTCAACCACTGCGCCACGAGGGAAGCCCTGGAATCATTTTAACAATACGAATTCTTCTAATCCATGAGCATGGTATGTCTTTCCATTTGTGTCGTCTTCAGTCTCTTTCATCAATGTCTTCCAGTTTTCTGAGTACAGGTCTTTCACCTCCTCGGTTAGATGTATTCCTAGGTATTTTATCTTTGTTAATGTCCTTGTCCATGGGGTTGTTTTCTTAATTTCTCATTCTGGCATTTTGTTGTGAGTGTATAGAGATGCAGCCGATTTCTGTAGATTGATTTTGTGTGCTGCAACTTAACTGTGCTTCCTGATGAGTTCTATTTGGTTTTGGGTGTCATCTTCAAGGTCTTCTGTATAGAGCACCCTGTCATCTGCAAACAGTGACAGTTTTACTTTTTCCTCTGCCATGAGATTCCTTTTATTTTTATTTTTTTAAATCTCATTACTATGACTAGGACTTCTTAGACCATGTCAAATGAAAGTGGCTGGAATGGTCAGGGCTAGAGTTAGGTTTAAGCATAACTGGCCCTCTTCCCCTTCCTCTCTCTCCATGTCTCTGACACCTCCATGAAGGACAGGACTAGTCCACAGTCACAAATGGCTCAGGGAGTTGAGCTGGACCATTGTTTTTCTGCCCCCTAGTCCTGGGCATAGTTTTGTGTACTGTCTGTGTATCTTCTTTGGCCAGGTGTCCATTCAGATCTTTCCCTATTTTAATTGGGTTGTTTGTGTTAGAGTTATTTGTGTTTTGAGACAAAACCTTTATGAGATATGTGTTTGCAAATATTTTTCTCCTGGTTTGTGACTTGTCTTTTGATTTTCTGAGTAAGGTCATTCACAGAGTACAAATCTTTAATTAAGTCCATGTTATTGCTTGTTTTCATTTTTAGATTGCCTTTTTGTGTTGTGTGTTAGAACTCCAAAGCTCATGATTTACATGGGCAAACCCAAGCTCATGTCAATTTTCTTGTATAATTTGAATAGTTTTGTATTTAAAATTTGTCTGTGGGGACTTCCATGGTGGCGCAGTTGTTAAGAGTCCGCCTGCCAATTCAGGGGACACGGGCTTGAGCCCTGGTCCAGGAAGATCCCGCATGCTGCAGAGCAACTAAGCCTGCGCGGCACGACTACTGAAGCCCACGCGGCTAGCTGTGCTCCCCAACAAGAGAAGCCACCACAATGAGAAGCCCGTGCACCGCAACGAAGAGTAGCCCTGCTGGATGCAACTACAGAAAGCCCACGTGCAGCAACGAAGACCCAATGCAGTGAAAAATAAATTATAAAATAAAATAAAATTTGCCTCTGAATAACTTTGAGTGAATTTGGTATAAGTTGTAAAGTTTGCATCTACATTCATTTCATTCCAAATGGTTTCCAATTAGTTGTTCCTCAACTAATTTTAGAAAACTTTTGGAATAGAGACTCCACTTCAGTTTGAATTTCCAGTTTAATGGATTCAGCAGTTCTGTCAGTAGGGCGCGCTGTCTCCAGTGATCTGTGAAGGAGGCGCTGCCTGCACTTCCTGCACTGACCACATGGTGGCGCCAAGCTCCCCTCTCTGACCCGCAGCGCATGCTCGTCCCCCGCGAACTCGATTGTGAGCGCAGCTGAGAGGCGTTGTGCCTCCTCAGGCGCGGGGGCGGGGGCTTCGCGTGGGACGCCCGGCTCAGCGTCTCTGCTGAGAGGAGCTCGGTCTCCGTCGCCTTAGGACTCGCTGGGGTTTCGGCTTCAGGACAAAGTGGGGCTGCGTCCACGCTGACTAGGGAACAGGTTTCCTGAGGACCCAGGTGATGCCTGAGGGAAAGGTGAAGAGACAGCGAGGAAAAGTGGGGAGAAGCTTCTTGGGGGCGACTGACGGCCGAGGGGGTCCGTCTTCATGTGACCGAGGCAGGGCTTGGTGTGGAAAGCTGGGTTTTTGGTCAGGTTTGTGTGCAGGGTAGCCAGCATGAGCTATGGGGTGTCCAGTTTTCCCAGCACCATTTACTGTGGGGAGTGTCGTGCTCCGTGGTGTGTCCTTGGTCCCTGTGTCATGAATTAACTGACCGTCCGTGTGGGCTGAATTCTGGCTCTCCGTCCTGTTCCTCTGGTCCCTGCGCCTGTTTTGAGCCAGTTCCGCGCTGTTTTGGGGACTGTAGCTTCGTGATGAAGTGTGAAGTCAGGGAGGGAGATGCCTCCAGCCTGTTCTCTTTTCTCAGGGTCGCTTTGGCTATTTGGGGTCCTTTGTGGCTCCACACAGATACTAGGAGGATTTGCTCTATTTTGGGGGAAAATACCGTGGAATTTTGGGAGGGGTTGCATTCACTGTGTCCATTGCTTTGGGTAGAATGGGTATTTTAACAATATTAGTTGTTCCGTCCCCTGAGAACAGGATGTCTTTCCATTTATTGGTGTGTTTTTCAATTTCTCCATCAATGTCTTAAACTTTTCAGTGTGCAGGTCTTTCACATCCTTGGTTAACTTTATTCCCAGGTATTTTGTTCTTTTGGATGCAGCTGTAAATAGGGTTGCCTTCTTTCTCTTTCTGATGGTTCATTATTAGTGTTTAGAAATGCAACTGATTTCTGTGTATTGATTTTGCAACTTTACTGAATTCATTTATTAGTTCTAATAGCTTTTTTGTGGAATGAAGTGGAAAATTGGAATTCAAAAATCCCACTGTTTCTACCGTATCCAGGTCGTCCGCAACACGGAGGACAGTGGCTCCTAATATAACCTTCCCCCAGTGCCTCTAAATGACATGTGGACTTTGGGTGAACTGGATCTGGGTAAAGCTTGGCTTCTATATGGAAGTTTGATGTTTTCTCTGCTTTTCTGGCGTGCTATTGGCATACATGATGTTTTGAAAAGTAATTTACTTTCCAGTAATTTCAAACATACAACTTTACATACATAAAACAAGTCTTGTACCTTGATTAAATATACTCCTAAATATTGATGTTGACATTATTTAAAATGGAATTGTTTTCATAAATTCTTTTTCAGATTATTTTTTGCTAGCGTATACATATAAGACAGATTTTCATGAATTGATATTTTGTTCTATAACTTTGCTTAATTAGCTCAAATAATTTCTTTGCTGATTATAGGTAGTTTTATATGTAAGATGATGTGACCTATGCTCTGTGAATAGACACAGTTTTAATTTTTCCATTCACATATGGATGCCTTTGGTTTCTTCCCTCAAAACTCTGGGTAGAACTTCCAGTACACTATTATCGGTGGTGGAGGCCAGCTTCCTGGCCTTGTTCCTGATTTCAGGAGTAAATCTTGCAGTTTTTAACATTGAGCATGATGTTTGCTGTGGCTTTGTATGCTACTCTTTTTCATATTGAACAAAATTCCTTTTATTCCTACTTTCTTGAGTGTTTGTATCATGAAATAGCGCTGGATTTTGATTATAGCTTTTTCTGCAGTAATTGATACGATCATGTGTTTTTACTTCACATCTTTATAGTTGTTCAATACATTGCTTAGTTGTTTTTTTTTTTTTGCAGTATGCAGGCCTCTCACTGTTGTGGCCTCTCCCGCTGCGGAGCACAGGCTCCGGACGCGCAGGCCCAGCGGCCATGGCTCACGGGCCCAGCCGCTCCGCGGCACGTGGGATCCTCCCAGACCGGGGCACGAACCCGCGTCCCCTGCATCGGCAGGCGGGCTCTCAACCGCTGCGCCACCAGGGAAGCCCCATTGCTTAGGTTTCATGTGTTGGCCACCCTAGCATTTCCGGTGTGGAGATACTTGCTTATGGCATCATCCGTTTAATGTTCTGTTGGTTTCGTGTTGCTCTGATTTTGTGGAGGATCCTTGCGTTTATATTTGTGAGGTGTACTGCTGTACTTTTCTTTTTTATGACGTATTTGTGTGACTTGATTAGCTTTGGCTTGGTGTTGGTGGTTTGAAGGGTTAGCATTAGGGCTGGGACTGGGTTATGGTTGCCCTATGTGACCCCACACATCCCAGACCAGGCCGCCTGCCTCTGACCTCTGCATCCTGCCCGCCAGCTCCAGCCCGGCCCTCTAGAGACTCCTCATCCCCCAGAGGACAGGGGTGACCGCCCACTTGGCCTCCCTCCCGCCTCTGCCTGTCCATCTGTCCTCCCTGAGTCAGGATACCTCTTCCTCCGTGAGGCTCCTGGATTCCGGCCTTGGAGGCCCCCCCGCCGCCCACATCTTCCCCCGGGAAGATGGACTCCCTGGGACCTCAGATTGGGACTTTGTGTGCAGATGGGCCACCACAGAGCTGCCCAGGTTGACCTGTGTGCGGGGGGTCCTCATGGGGGGAATTTGGACACAGACACACAGGGGAGAAGGCGATGTGACGGCAGAGATGGAGACGGGGCTGGGAGTGGCCTGGGACTGACTGACCTCAGAACCCGTGGAGGAGCGGGCCCCCAGCACCTTGACCTCGGGCTCCAGGCCTGAGAGGAAGTGTCCCCTGTCCCAACCCCGCCCCGTCTGCTGTTCTGTGCGGGGGCCACAGGAATCCCACACCTGGCCTGCGGGGCGTGGCGCTGTGCTTGCTGACACCCAGGACCATCACCGGCTGCCCCCGCTCTGGGCATGACCCCCACTCCTCCTCGGGGAGGGACTCAGGGCCCAGGACTCCTGATCCACACACCCCTGTCACGGCGACCTTCCCCCCTCACCCAGCCATCCATGGGGCACCTCAGGCCGCAGAAAGGAGCTGCAGTGGCGTGGTGACCTCGGCGAGTGGCCACAGGCCACCCCACCCCACCCCGAGACCTGAGTGTGGCCATCTGAGAAGGGACCCACAAGCCCCCCGACCCAGGCGCCGCGTTTCACAGGGCAGGTCCTCTTACCGAGTCTCTGGAGGGTGGGTGTCGAGCAGGGGTGACTGAGGGCTGTGAACATGTGGGCCAGAGAGGTCCTCCCCAGGAGCCCAGGCACAGTGAGCCCGGGGCGTGTGCATCCCTCCCCTCCTGTACCCCACGGAGTGAGGATAAAGCCCCAGTGACCCCCAAGAAGAGACAAGACACCCAGAGGACTAGACCATCCACAGATCAGGGATGGAGTGTCCACCTCATTTCCCTGGAGAGAACAATGTCTTCACAGGGGCTTAAGACTGCCCCATGTGCCCACAGACACCCAGCTTCAGTGAACCAGCCACACAGCGAACCCCCTTCCAGGGTCCCCTGTGTTAATAGACCCAGCCTTTGGGGGAGGGGGGCCGGCCCAAGCGAGGATGCACGTGCTCCAGTGCTGGACACTCACTGCCCGTCCCCCTGCCCACCCCCTGTCCCTCTCCTGCACCCTGTGGCCTCACCCCCTCAGGAACCCTCCTCTCCAGGCTCCAAGCACCCACATTTCCCACCTCCACTTCAATTTGCCTGTTTCCCCGCCAGCTGAAGAGGAGGGCAAACGTCCCGCACTGGTGTTTTCAGCAGTGTAGACAGGGTTTCCTTTCTCTTCCTGGCGGGGGTCTGGCCTGGACACCAGTGGCTTCCAGCGGCGCGGGGCTAGGCGCCGCCCTGCAGGGAGCAGCCCTGATCCCGCGCCTACAGCGCCGCCTGCTGGACACTGGGTGGTTTCCAGCCCTGTGGGGCTTGGGCGCCGCCCTGCAGGGAGCAGCCCTGATCCTGCCCTACAGCGCCGCCTGCTGGTCTCTCCGTCCTTCCATCCGGCACAGTCTTCACCTTCCCCGCTGCCTTGGATGGTCCCTCTCCACACTGTCCGGCGATCAGCCCCTCGTCCCCACCGTCGTCACCCCCAGCTCCACACCCCTCCTCCAGCCTCAGGGATGACCCAGGACCCTTCCTGGGCTCCCCGCCTGCCCACCCTTGGTCTGTGTCCTCAGTCCACCTGTGCAGACAGGTGAGGATCCCCTCCAGAGGCTCCCAAACGCTTCACCCCTACATCCTCCCTGGGGTCGGCCCGTGTCCTGTCAGGATGTTCCACCCTCAGCAAGCCCCCAAGTACATGGCAAGGGCAGGCGTCAGGCCTGCTGCGTGCACTGCTGTGTGTCCTGCTGTATACACAGGCATGACCCTGCCCCAGGGTGCAGGAAAGGCAGCCTTACCTCGGGACGTGGAGAGAGGGGCTGCCCACAGGGTGGACGTCAGCTCTCGGCTCAGCAGGCAAGGGCAGCCGGGTTCTCGCTCCTTGGACGCTTTCTCACCCAGCCGGACCATGACCCGGCTTTGTTCCCACCCCTGTTGTCCCTCCATTGGCCTCGCTCTTGTGAGCAGAGCAGGACAGTGTGGTCTGTGGTCACAGGCTGAGACACACAGACACTGGCTGAGCCGCGTGCACCCAGCTGACCACGCGGAACGGGGACTGCACCAGGGCCTGTGCAGTGTGGGTTCACCTGCCCACAGAGAGGCTGGGCCTCTGTCCTGGCTCCAGAGGTCACCTTGAGTCTGACGGGAGTGTCCGTGCTCCGTGGGCCTCGCTCCAGGCTGGTCTGTGCTGACGGCGTGATACACGGTGGGGCTTCCCGATTCCCCCCGGGGGCTGGAGGCCAAGGTCAGGCACATGGCGGTCCCCACATTGACGTGACAGACCCCAATAAACCCTGCACCTCAGGACTCAGGTGGGCTTCCCTGGGCTGCCACAGCCGAGGAGGCTGGACCCTGCTCGTCCCCCCGTCTTCTCTGATTTTAACTTGCATCCTTCACCGTAATAAACCCTGAGTATAACAGCTTCAGGGAATTCTGGGAGCCTCCAAGGACAAAGAAGCCGGGGAGGGGGTCTCTTGGTCCCCGACTTTGCAGTTGGGGGCAGAAGTCGGTGGGGAGGATCTTGGGGCCCTGGAATCTGAAGGGCCCCCCTACCAGGGGAGGGGTGGGAGACCCTGGGTGGTAGTTAAGCTGAGTCCAAGGCCCTCCTGTGTAGGAGGCATCCTAGCCCCGGGGATCCTGAAGCGGCCGGCTCCCTCCTCCCCTCCGCCTCCAGGCCTGGTCCGGGCTCTTGAGAGATTCCCTAGGGTGGGGTCCTGGTGCTGGAGGTGCCCCGATGCTGTGGCCTCCTGAGTCTCCAGGAAGGATAACGGGAGTGGGGGAAGACCTGTTCACAGAAAGGGAGCTTCTGCCAGAGCAAAGCCTGGGTCTGCTGCTCCCGACCCCAGGTGCACTGGGGCAGGAATGTGAGAGCGAGGCTCCCTCCCCTCCCAGGACACACAGGACACATGGGCGCTGGGCACTGGACTCCCACACAATATTAAAATCTCCCACGCAGGCCTCATGGATGAGAGACACTATTTAAAGACTATTAATGGGCCCAGGGGGGCCCAGGGAGAGAGGCGGATGTGGGGAGAGTTGGAAATCACCCAAGGATGCACTATCCCTGCAACGACCCCCCAGGTGAGCCCAGGTGGACGTGTACCCATCAAGTCAGAGCCCACATCCTGGGTCTTTGGGGGACAAATAGCCAAGCACCCCCAGTCCTTGCCTCCACCTGCTGCAGTTAGGGCCTGCCCTGTCTTCTTCATGGCCAAGTTCTCACCCCTCCCAGAAGGCCTCTTGGGGGCTAATGGGATGGGGGTGTCCATGGCAGGACTGGAGGGTCTGTGGTGGGCTGGAGGCCACGTGGCAGGCAGGCGGGCTCCCACCGATCCTGCCGGCCCACACCTCCTGGTCATAGGTCTGCACAGAGTCCACCAGGCTATGGATGTGGTAGAAGGTGCCAGGGACCAGTCCAGCCCATGCAGGTGTCTGACCACCGAGCGGTCTGTGTGGAGTATTCCCAGGGAGCCCTGGCCATGCTCGCACCCTCCCGGGAAGGACACGTCAGCATCGTCCCTGGAATGACCGGGAGGTCAGCCAGAAGCGCCCCCACCCAACCTCACTGTTACCACAAGAAATAAGAGACAACTCCGTGAGGAAACACAGAACATCACCAGCCTGATGCTGATGCTGTCCTGAGGAAGGTCGGCTGGCATCTGGGAACTGGGTGCTATAGTGGGTTGAATGGGGGGGTCCCCAGAAGTTATGTCCACGTCATGCCCCCCAGAATCTGAGAATGGAACCTTATTTGGAAGTAGGGTCTTTGCAGGTATAATTAGTTACGGATCTGAAGATGAGGTCATCCTGGATCAGGGTGGCCCTAAATCAGTGACAGTGTCCTTCTAAGAGACAAGCAGAGAGACACAGACACACAGGAGACACCATGTGAAGACGGAGGCAGAGACGGGAGGGATGCGGCCACAAGCCCAGGGACGCCTGGAGCCCCCAGAAGCTGGAAGAGGCAGGCAGGACCCTCCCCTGGAGTCTCCGGAGGGAGCGCAGCCCTGGGACACTTTGACCTCAGACGTCTGGTCTCAGGACATGTTTCTGTTGCTCTGAGCCTCCGTTTGTGGTCGTTTGTCACAGCTGCCCCGGGAAGCTAATGCAGCTGGTGAGCAGCTCCCTGGCCTGATCTAAACCCTCCCGCCTCCCGTTAGGGGCAGCCCGCTGCGCCTGTGCTGTTTGTACAAACCATGTGGTTCATACTGAACCCCGGCTCCCCTTCTGGGCACCGGCATTTTGGGGGGTGAGGGCAGAGCACACCACGTGACCGCCCCCAGCCGGGTACCAAGCCGCTAATGAGCTTCCCTGGGGGGACGGGGGTGGTAACTGTCATGGTTCTGCCCTTCATCGCTGGGGGAAGAGACATCCTAGAGACCCTCGAGGGAAGGAGGGGGCATGAAGGGTCATGAGGTGACTGGAGCAGGGCCTCTCCCTCCCGGGCATCCCTACTGCGTGCTGTGACCCATCTCAGCTGTGAGAACACAAGTCACAAGCATGTGCCGGGTCCTGTGAGCCTCCCAGCCGATACCTGAAGGTGAGGGCGGCCCTGCAGACCACAGCCCTCTCCTGCACGTCTAGTAGGTGGAAGACCCACTTCTGCTTGCCATTCCAGAAGCGGTTCTGGAGCTGTCCTGGGAGGGCTTCTGGGGTTATGCAGGCTGAGCCCCTGTTGCTAAGTCCCCACTTCCCCACAAGAGCCTCCAGAGCAAGCTGTTTGCCCTGTTGCCTGAATGACCGCCCACCAGTTTTCTCAGGAAAGAATCAGGGGTTTCTGTAGCAGCGTCTGCAGGCAGCTCTGCATCTAGGCCCACGTTCACAACTTCTGTGTGAACACCGAGAACCTTCCCTGACACGTGCCCCCGGCTGACCGCCTCCACATGCCGACCACAGGTCCCAGTGCGGGCGTCAGACTGACCGCCCATCTCAGCCTCCTCTTGTTGTCAGAGCTGCTCCAGGCCCTGCTCAAGCCCCGTGCACCCACCTTTCACAGGGCTGTCCTGCACCCCCACCTTCAGCAGCAGTTCACCTAAGTATTTAAGTGAAGGGGTCCAGAGGTAAGAAAGGAAGCCAGAAACAAACAGATGGACCCAGCTGGGACCAGGCTGGCAACAAATGTGACCTCCAACAGACCCCGAGTCTCATCACGTGTTGAATTTACTATATCGGCATATTAGGTGACACACCCACCGGCGGCCATGGCTGGACATGAAGGACCAGAAACGGGTAAAAGGAGGTGGTACCCCAGCCCCTTGGAAGAAGCCCCGCCCCTTCCCCGGAAGGCCTCTTCATCCCATCACTAGCCTCCCTCCTCCTCCCTGTCTTTACTCTTTAAAATTAAACCTCTCTCTCCAGGAGGGCGAGAAGGTGATCTGTGAACTCAGTTCCCGCTTCTCCATTCTTTGGCCACTGAGTAGAGCCTGTGCTGTATTGGTCTCGGCTTTGGTTCTGTTCTTTGCCTACTGGAACCCACGTGGGAAAAGGAAACCTTCCCCGCTGGGGCAGAGCACCTCGCAGGCTGGGGCCCGAGCAGGCTCCACATGACTTCACCTGGTAACAGTCTGTAAGGGGACGGTGGTCTCTGCCCGCGGGGTGGGGAGGGAACACCTACAGCCACAGCACCGGCTCCGTGGACGGCACGGCCCCTCTTGGGCCTGGACCGTGTGCTCTCGTTCCCCCACGCCTGACACCGCTGACAGTCGTGACGTGGTGACACTGGCTGCTGGGCGTCCAGCCAGGGGGGACCAGAGGCAGCACCTGGTGCCAGGTGAGACGTGCCTTTTCACAGGCAGGGGACATAGGAGATATTAGGACTTTGTGTCTAGAAAACAAACCAAACGGCTAGAAGGTGATCTGAGCTGTGGACTTGAAACCCACGTGCGAGGTGAGGGCTCCCACTGGACAGTGGCTCGGGAGCTTCCGCACAGGCGAGACCACACCCGTGCTTCCCGCCCGACCCCTCCAGGCCTCCCTGCGGGCACAGCTGGGCCTGCGCCCCTCAGGCTCCCCGACCCAGAGCCTGGAGGGCTGATGCTGGCAGGGCCTGGGGACACGAGGGGTCCCTCCACCAGCGCTGCTCGGCCCCTCCTGCCCAGTGACCAGGGGAGGGAAGCCCCGTGGAGTCTGAGGCCCGGCACAGGCGAAGCTCGCACCCCCTCCCAGGACCCCTGGCCCTGCCCTGCTTCCTCAGGCCCACCACCTGCCCCTCCCAGTGCCCGCGTCCCACCGACCCCTATTCCCGGTGTGGACGTCCACGTGCACAAGCTGCTCTGTGTCCTGTTCCCACATGGGACACCCCCATCCCTGCTTCTCCCTAATGACGGCCTGGACCCCGAATTTTCTGGGCAGGAAGAGGGCCGAGGAGGACGCCGGCCTGTCCCGCCTGCCTCCCGGGGGCCCAGACACAGGGCTCGGGGCTGCTGGGCCTTGAGGTCTGGATGCTCCCAGGTGTGGGATGAAGCCGCCACTGCCCGCTGGAGCTGCTCCTTCCGAGATTCGGGAACCAGGGGGACCCACCAAATGGAGCCCGTCCCCAGGCTCTGCTGCCAGTCTGCTTGGCTTTGCTCTCCTGATCCTGAAGACAGCCCTGCGGGAAACAGGGCCTGCGATTCCCATACTGATGGTGTTCTGTGGAATTTCCACTAGACCCCTTCCTACCCTGTTCTGAGCAAATTACTAGTCAGTCCATGCTACCATCACCCCACGAGCAGACCGGGAAGCTGAGGCTCCGAGAACCCAAGTAATCCAGCCGGAAGCACAGATGTGGGGCCACGGAGTGGGGTCTGCACCCGCCGCCCGCCCAGGGGGACTGCCCACTCCCCGCAGCTTCCACGCCTGTTCCCTTCACCCCCTCCCGGGACCAGCTCACAGAGCCTCCTCCTGGGGGGACTCACTTACCTTCTTCTAACAGGATCCGTCTCACTGTCCTGTTCTGGGATCACCCGGAAGGCTTGTCACTCTGAAGCAGGATCAGCCTCACGTCACCAGGGCAGCTTTCCTGGATCACACTCACCACCTGCACGTCCACTCTCAGCTCAGACCCAGAATGGCCCCCTCGGCCCCGAGCCCCATGGCTCTGCCTGGGCTCCCACCCCCTCCTGCCTGGTCCGTCCATCTCATGTCCCCTGCAGCGTCACCAGGAGCTCCCACCTGCCCCAGGCAGGCTCTCTGTCCTGGGGAGGCCTCTGTGGTGTCAGGTGGAAGACACAAGAGGTACCCGTGGGGCCTCCCTCATGCAGCCCAGTGGCCAGCACCCGCCTACTCACCTCATCACTCTAGATGGACGGGTTCAGGGGGCCTGTGGCATCTCCTGGTTCTCATTTCATCCCAGCACTGCCCACAGGGAAGTTGCTAAGCAACTCTGTGCCGGCTGCACAGAGAGGGCGCTCATACACACGCCCTACTCCCAGCACACAGGGCCCTCGTGGTCAGGCCCCTCCCCGGGTATGGAGCTCACCTGGGCAGGAACCCAGCAGCCCACGGGGCTCTCATGGTCAGGCCCCTCCCTGGATATGGAGCTCACCTGTGCAGGTACCCAGCAGCCCACGGGGCCCTCGTGGTCAGGCCCCTCCCCAGGTATGGAGCTCACCTGGGCAGGCACCCAGCAAGGCTGGGCACCCAGGAACCATGCATGTAGCCCTCATTGCAGAGCACCCCCAGCTCACCTGTTGCTCAGAGCTGACCCTGAGCACCTCAGAGCAGGACCTGAACTAACAAACAGCACCTCTGACAGATCTGTGACCCTGGGCTTCACTCTGTGCGGCCTCCCTCCACCGGGTCTTCCAGAGGCTTCCACTGCAGCTGGGGCACCAGGCCTCTGTTTTCACCCACCACCCCTCCTCTCCCTGACTCCTGGGTTCCTTTCATTAGGAGAGGGTCTTGAAGTTGTCTCCCACTCATGGACCATAAAAAATGATTAGAAAACAAGCAGGGATGCAGCCCCGTGTCTATCCTGACCCTGAGGACCCTACACCTGTTCCTTGGACCTGGCCAGTGCAGCAAGGCCCGTTTTCTGCAGCTATGAGCCCCTGAGGGGCGAGGATTGGCTGACCTGGGCAGCCTGACCCAGCCCACCAGCCCTCCCCAGGTGTGCCTGGGTTGACGTCTATATAAACACCCCTCCAGGCAGCAAGAGCCCCTGCAGCTGTGCCTGACGCCATATTCTCTGCCCCGTCAGCAGTGTCGGGGCTGGGCTGGTGGGAGGGAGTAGGGCCCATGGCTCTGTGGGTGGCCTGGTGTGAGTGGGGCTCTGCTGGACTTTCCGCAGGAGTTGCTGGGCTGCCACCTGCTAAAGAAGAGGATGTGTCACCCATACCTGCAGCTGGAATTTCTCCCCGGGAAGAGGTGAGGAAGGAGAAAAGCAGTGGGGGCCGGGACAGGAGGGGTATGTCAGGCAGGGAAATGGAAAGCTTCCAGAAGAACGCCCGGGGCCAGGACCATCCCGGCTGGCCTGCAGGCACCAACTCAGCCTGCGTGCTGTGGCTGGTGTGGCTCCACGGTCCTTTCTCTAGGCTTTCAAGTCCTTGCACACATTCAGGTATTTTACCTGGGAAGGGTGGGAACAGTTCAGCAGCAGCTGGCCTGGGGCTCAGCTCACGTTTACTCACAGATGCCTCGGCACCGTCCCCCAGCCCTGCAATGAGGACGCTCCTTGCAGCGGGGGGCTTCTGGTTGCATGGGAGATGATTCCCCACCTCTGTTGGTCATAATTCTTTACCACTGGAGCAAGTGTTCTGATAAGGTTTTCATCTGTGTAGCTAGTGGGTTCTTAATTAGCAACGTGAACGGTGACATCAGAGGTCCTGAATCAGGATGGAAATACTTATCCCCAACATGTACAGGCGTAAAAACCTGGGGAGGGGGCTTCCCTGGTGGCTCAGTGGTTGAGAGTCCGCCTGCCGATGCAGGGGACACGGGTTCGTGACCCGGTCCGGGAGGATCCCACATGCTGCGAAGCAGCTGGGCCCGTGAGCCATGGCCACTGAGCCTCTGTGTCCAGAGCCTGTGCTCTGCAATGGGAGAGGCTGCAACAGTGAGAGGCCCACGTACCGCAAAAAAAAAAAAAAAGAAAAAAGAAAAATCCTGGGGAGGCTGTGTGCAGCCGGCATCCTTAGGGATTGGCTTCCGACTGACCCCTGAACATTCTGGTGTCCAGCCACTGCTTTAGGAGTTCTGGGGCCCAGTGCTGACTCTATGGGTTCTGCAATCCAGCCTCTGTCGGCCTTTAATGAGACCCGCACTTCCAGGATCCTACAGAGCAGGGTCTGTGTGACTGTTCTGTGGCTTCTATAAAAAAATGACACAAGCTGGGTGGTTTAAAATAACGGGAATTCATCCTCCCCCAGTCCTGGCGACCAGACATCTGAGATCAAGGTGTTGCAGGACAGAAGTCCCTCCAGAGGCTCCAGGATAGGGTTCTTCCTGCCTTTTCCAGCTTTTGGGGGCTCCAGGCATTCCCAGGCTTGCGGCTGCATTCCTCCCGTCTCTGCCTCTGTCTTCACGTGGTTTCTCCTCTATGTCTGTGTTTCTCCTCTTTTGTCTCTCATAAGGACTCTCTCAATTGGATTGAGGGCCACCCTAACCCAAGATGACTTCACCTCGAGATCCTTAACTACATATAGAAAGATGCTTTTCCCAGATATGGTCCTGTTCACGTGTTCTTGGGGGGCACATCTTTTGGGGCCAGCATTCAACCCATTACCTGTGTATAAAATAACACTCTTTTAGGAGATTACCAAGGTCCCGTATGGACTGGCAAAGACAGTAGCCATGTAGGTGGTGCACGTGGGGCCGTGGTGGTCTGGGGAGAATGAGGACCCTGGAATAACCTGGAAGGGATGAAGTCCTCGTTGCATTAGGTGAGCTCTTCCACCACGGGGTCCGTGGAAACAGCCACTCCACTCTGTCCGTGGAAAGGGACCCAGTGCCGAGTCCAGAAATGGTTATATTGCAAAGCTGGCTCTTCTGGGATTTCATCACCAATAGCATCATGTAACCAATAACTACGGGCTTGGAGGAGTCACTCTCTGGCACATGATGACAGCATTGTCTCTTTAGGCTCATCAAACCTATAATAGGAATGTTTGAAGGAGAAGAGTTTTGGAGATTGCTAAGCTTGGTTGTCAAGGAAACTGAGCAGGTTTGACAAGGTTGTCAAGGAAACTTCTCCCTTAAACTGAAGGCAGGGCTGGGAGAGCTGAACTCCAGGGGTCTTTTAAAGGGGATGCTCTGAAGCACCATCACCTAAGAGGAGGTCTCAGCGTGAGCTGGGGTTTGAGAAAAGTGTGATGAGATGAAGGCTGACTTTCTGTGACAGCTGGGGAGGGGTTTGTAAAGCACCTTGACTTTTAAGGCAAAGTTTGTTTGCTGGAACGAAGTGTCTCCCAAAACTGGACTGGAGCTCGAGATGTCTCTGTCCTTTTCTTGTGAGAGTCCAGGGCAGGTGGGTGTTGGGTCCCAGGCTCTGTCCCCCTTGCTTCTCCTCCCTGCTTCCAGGTGAGGGCTCCAACCAGCAGGGTGGGGTGACCAGGAGGGCATCATGTCCTCCGTCCTAGGATGCAGGCTGGCCAAGGCCCTCACCGCCTCCACCCTTTCTCCTTGGTAACACGAGACACTGCGCCCCAGCTGTAAAGGGTGGGAAGGCTGGGAGGTGCAGGGTAGCTGTGAATAGGAAAAAGGGAAATGGGTTCTGATGGGCAGCTGCACGGCCCTGTTGTGACGGTCACCTGGACGGTAGCGCACAGACACTGGGTCCTGTGAAGCTTCGATGCTTTGTGGTTCTGGAAATCCTATAGGAGACGGTCCACAGCAGGTGAAGCTAATGCTCTCAGTGGAGCTGGTGAAGCCCAAGATCTGCAGTTCAGACTGAAGGTGCCGATGTACATAGAGGACAAAAGCATCTCGTGTGATTGGACTTCAGGCACGTTTAACATGAATGCAGCCATGTTAATGCCTAGCATCTTCTATCTTGTGCCGCCCCTCAGGGACCCCCTCCTCAGTTCCTGGGGTTCCTGTAACCCACGTACAGGGGGATGGAGAGTGGGCTGTGTCCAGTCTGAGCCCTGAGTTAACCCTGCGTGTGAGTCTGCTCAGGACCGCCGTAACAAATAGCACAGACAGGGCAGCTTGGGTAACAGACCTATCTCCCAGTCCTGGATGCTGTCTGAGATCAAGGTGTGTGCACGCTGGCTTCTCCTGAGGCCTCTCTCCTTGGTGCTTAGACAGCTGTCTTCTCCCCAGGTCCTCACATGATCTCCCCCTGTGCCTATCTGTGTCCTAATCTCTTCTTGTAGGACATCAATCCTATTGGATTAGGATCCACCCTAGTGACCTCATTTTTACCTTGATCACCTCTTTAAAAATCCCATCTCCAAATACAGCCACGTCCTGGGGTCCTGGGGGTTAGGGATTCAGCATGTGAATTTGGAGGGACCTGACTGAGCATATACCATCCTCCTTAAGAAACAAGTGTGTTTCAGTCCTTCCTTCCCTCAAGTCACTCGAGGTGATGTAATGGCTCAAGGAGAGGCCACTCGTGCAGAGTTTGTGTCCCAGCTGGGGAAGCCTCCTCTGCTCTCTTTGATGAGGCCGTGGCAGTGCCTGCCCCGTCCTGAGGTGGGCAGTTCTGGGGTTTCCTGCCGTGTCTCCCGGCCTGCTGAGGTGCTCATTGTCAGGGAACTCAGGAGCCAGCAGCCTAGTGGGGATGCCGGGGACTCTCAGGGCCTTGGCAGATGTCTCTTCCGGCAGATACCCTAGCGAAAGTGGGGAAACATTTGGGGGATTACAGGCGGGAGAGAGTCAGTCTCGTTTATGCTTCAGAAAGACCAGGTTGGGGTGGGATGTGAGACGCACCGTGCGGGCAGGGAGCTTTGTCAGGCCTGATGGAGGAACCAGGCACAAGTTCAGGCTTGGGCCAGGGCTGTGGACGTAGAGGGGAATTAGTGTGGGAACTGGCCACAGACTGTTGTCGAAATCTCGGCTTCCCTGTGCACCGAGGCTGAACAGAAATACGGAGACGGGTTTTGGAGGAAAAGGGATGGCTTTATTTTTCTGCCAGGCAGAAGGGAAGACACAGCTGGCTAGAGCCTCAAGAACTGGGCATCCCCTCCTTGAAAATCAGGGAAGATTTTATATGTGGGGCTCTCGCAGTCCGGGGTATAGGATAAGGATCAAAGTAGTGAAGGTCTTGCATTCCTCCTTTCCTTTGCATTATTTCAAAACAGTCACAGTTGGCATCAGGCCGCCCGGTAATTGGGATCCAGCAGTCTGGTAATTGCGTCCGTTTGCCTCTGGCTTATCGGTGGTGACCTCGTTTCTGAAATGCAAAAACTATGGGGGGTGATTTGTTATGAGGGGCGTATAGAATGTAAGTGCTGGACATAATAAGGTTAGGGAGTGAGAGGCAGGGGATGTAACTCACACGGAGTCAGGGGTGATGGGTGCCGAATGTAAATTACATAGTGTCAGGGAGTGAGGTTAGCTTGGTAAAGTACAAATCTAGTGACTACAAATGAGTGACAAAGTAAAACAAGGAGTGATGAACTCTTTCAGGCCAGGTTATGTTTCTTCTCTAGCCTGTTCGCTGGTCCCTTTGTTTTCCTTGTTCTCAGGGCAGGGAAAACTTCATTTCTATTTTTGCTGCAACACGACTCTGGAGGAGCAGACAACAGTCAGTGGGGCACAAGGAGAGTGGGAGCGTGGGAGACCCCAGTGTTTCTGAACAAATGTGGGTCCGCTTGCCCGAGTGCAGTAAATCCAGTCTGAC